>NC_132804.1:31638534-31951659 GCF_048594095.1 Paramormyrops kingsleyae
CGCCGTCGGCACGGTTACTGTGCTATGGTCCTGATCACTCATCAGCAAGAGGCAACATACACCAACATTCATTTTCCATGACTTTATCCAATGTAGGCTCATAGTTACATGACACCCTACTAACTTCTAAAGATCAGCGGCATAATTCTAAGGCTATTAAAATGTGATTATTCATGCAGGTTTATTAATTGGCTGAATACTGGCTTCTGGAATAACAATTCAATGTAGAATTGCAAATAAAGTGTTTTTTCCATAAAGGAAGATTTCACTTCTGAATTAAATGACGTGTATTCTGCTTTGAAATAGTAATAATAATTTCACCTCAAACCACTGTGTGACCAGCCCAGCAATGCTGACTCAGGGCTATATGTACACAAATTAAAGCATTAGTTTCCGTTAGATTTGAAACATAAACACTGACATTTTTTCCAGGTATTTATTTTCCACAAAAGTGAACTGAATCTGAACATTCTTAATGTTGCACTTTTTGGTCATTGAACGGTTGTTTTAATAGATTCTTCCTTTGATTGGAAGACATTGTGTAACTCTTGCTCCGAAGCTTCTTACACTTGTACCTGGGCATTAGTTGGAAGCTCTGGGCATTAGTTGGAAGCTCAGCCTAGCCGCACTTATGCCTAGTTGACTCACCGACAGCACATGTGTTTGTAATTTGCTTCATTTGTACGTCACTTTGGACAAAAGCATCTGCTAACATGAAACAAATGTAAGTGCAAATTCAATGGCAGCAGCAATAGGAGCCACTCAGGATGTTTAACCTAAAATCCTACATTTGCAGCCTCTGCCTCCAATTTCGTGCCGACGGTGTGTAACGGTCGAGAGGTGCTGGACTCCACAACGTCCTCCTTGTGAGAAACGGGCACCTATACCACCTCCCAAATACGCCAATTACTTACACTTGATAGTTAAGTAACAATAATAAGGAAAATGCCAAGTGTCGCAGATATAGGATGTCTTTTGTTGTCAAGTGCTGTGAATACAATGTTCTGTTATCCCATTCCCTGACCAGTAGCTACAATAAAACAAATTTCAATATACACCTTCTTCTACATTAAAGAAACCTTTTTATTTGAGTCAGTAAAGCTTTACAATGTATCAAGGAAAATGTTTTAATGTAGATTTTGGTGAACCAGTTTGTGCTTTCTTATGTAAATAAAATGTGTTCTTAATTATATTAAAAATTACAGCTGTTTGACCATTTAGTATTTATTATATTATCTTGGTTCAAAATAAATTAGAAACAGTTTATGTTGCATTGGAAACGAGTTCTCTTTAATGAGCGAGTACCTATACTTATCACGGTACACAAAGACATTTTGTCATTACATTTCACAAAATAAATATATAATAAAAAAATGAACTGCGTGTTTCCTTAACAGCTGCTATTTATTTCTGGAAATCAATTTATTAGGGCTATCCTGTGTGGTACCATCCAACAGGAGGGCTCCAGTCGCCAAATGGCAGATAATCTCAATCACAGGATTAACATGGGTCAAGAAGCCTTGCCGTGTATGGGGCTATGTGGACGTCAATCGAACTCGTCAGTCATCGGTCCAGGTGACCTTAATTGGTCCAAGGTCCAGTCCTGACTCTTGTGTGTGTCGGAACATAGCACTCTGATTGGCTTAAGGCTACAGTCCCATACATAACAGGGCTTGACACATTATCCCATAATCATCATCAAATTTATGGTTTGTACCAGGCGGGACAGCCTTCGTTCACATTTCACATCGATTAATCCTGGCTGCCCAAGACCATGTCGGCAGATTGAGGTTTTTCATTTTCCTCGGACCACTCACTGATGTACTCACCATGGCAGACCATGAGAACCTCACAAGCCTGACCCAGTCATCCACCCATGATTTGACCCTTGTCAAAGTCACTCAGATCTTTATCTTTGCCTATTTCTGTATTCATCATGTCAACTAAGAGTACTGAAGGTTAGCCAACTGTCTAATATATCCCAGACCTTGACAGGCCCCCTTTTCACTAGCTAGACAACATTATTTGCTTTACGTGGGGGTGGTCATAATGTTTTTCCTCATCAGTGTGTATATGCAACAGATGCACGGCACAAATTATAGCAATTCAAGTTATTTAATCAATAAAAAGTGTACAGTTAACATGTCAGCCTGCTGAAGCTTTTATATTCATACATGTTTTTCCCATCATTTGCCTGAGTCTTGTTTCTTCAGTGGAATGATATAAATTCCATTTTTTGCTTCCTTAATTCTCCACCATCTGCCCAGCCTGTCACACAGAGAGCTTGTTAACAGTGGCCGAAAAAAGAAAAAAAAAACAAAACATTCCCTAAATCAGTTTTGTATAGGCTGCTCCAGAGAAAAAGCTCAGGTGACACTGCCACCTACTGTCCAATCTTCCAATAGCATACAATTGACTACAAGTGCCACATGTTTCTCAAACAAGGGCATTTTAAATGTTGTCTCTGGAGAGGGTGGTATTACAATGTAAAATATCAATAAACTATCAAACACAATGCAGCAAGAATTACTTACAGATCTACTGCTAATTTCATACAACATAAATTCTTATACTGTGTACAGGTTTGTCAAGATGGATAATGACAAATCTCTTCTCTGTCAAAGTGTCTTCTGAAGTGCATATTTTAAAAAAAAATTCTGCATACTTTTTCATTTTGCATAACTCCATCATTCAGGCACAAATTACTGATACTCAGAGCAACCAGATGCATGGGAAAATCCATCCTAACATGTCATTGAATCTATTTGATAATGACAAAGAAAATCCTTCACTCACTGCCACCTTTGCCTTCCTTCCATTGTAGTAATTTAATGCTGATATTGCTTGCACACAGTAATTATAAAGGTACATATTTACCTGTGTTCCTGGCCAACTCCAGCCACCAGAAAATTTCCAGAGTTTGAAAATTTCAGACTGTTCACGAAACCTTCCTGCCAGATGAAAGATGGCAGACTGAACATGGTGTGCAAACATTTACTCCCCCCCTGTTCTGTCCTCAGCAGGGCTCTGCTGGGGTTTCACACTGTCTGGCATTGTACTGGAAAGGTTTGGCATTTAGCACATTTAAGGGTGTATCTTGAGGCCCAGTGGGCAGCCCTATCACAGCAAATCTGCAGGATGGAGGCTTTGAGTCGGTAACAAATCTGCTGTGTGTGGGGAATTTGGCTTTTTTCTTTTTAAATCGTACAGATTACCTCCTGTATTCCACTTAGCCCAAGTGTTACCTCCTTATCCCCAAATCCTCCTGAGACCCAAGGAAAAAAGTGTCCTTCAGTTTTAGGTTAATTGTGATTTTCTATGTCTTTGGAGGAAATTTTTTCAAATGTGTTTTTATTTTTAATTTCACAGCATGCCCTCTTTAGTGTACAACAGGAATAAATATGTTTCCTTACATCAGTGAAAAGATGCAAAAACAAAATGTAAACTACAATGGACATAAATTAATGGGTGGGGTCTCAGGAGGATATTACATGACCTTTTTATTCCTTATGTATTATTTATTCTTCTGCTGCACTGCTGTTTGTTTCCCCCATGCACCTGTCCCCTCTCTGGACAATCAAACTTCTCTAAATCACCTACAATGCCTGAATGTATTTTCCCAGTGATGGACTAGCATCCCATCTAAGACAGACCCCTGAGTTAGGCCTTATGCTCTCTGGCTAGGATCTAGGCACCTGTCAATGTACTCACGGTAGATGGACAGAGTTGATAAAGTATCCTTATCACACCTTAACAGCACCTAACTGGTAGGACAACTCCTGATTTATTCCATGGAGAAAGCCTCTCATTCCAGTTAGCAGGGCTGATGAGTGAGAGAGAGGGGGGGGGCCTACCACAGGAATGCTGAAGAGAGCCTGCAGGTTACGGTAGCCGTCGCCACACTGCCACAGCCGCACCTGGGAATCATGGGAACCTGTGCAATTACAGCATGGTTAGCCACCACGCTCAAGCTCACAGCGGCAGAAACTGATCTGCAGCCAGTCTGACGTCTCCAGATCAGACAGCAACATACATACAGTGATATCCTCATGATCCAGCAAATAAGACCATGTGTAATATAGAAGAATCATTCAGAAAAATACTAAACCAATTACAGATTACTGTTCACAAAACCGTATCAATGAGATTCAAAGGAGCCTGAATGCAGTTATTTTGTGCTGGACTGCAGCACAGTCCCACCTCAGTGGGATTAGATCTAATCCCTAAATCCCTAAATATCCAGGCCCGACCCGCTGCCGTCAGCTGTGCCCTAAACGCTCACTGGGCTGGCCTCACTTCCAGACCCAATCACTACAGATTTTATGAATTAAAAAACCATGACGGTGCAGAAATTAATAAATGAAGAAGTGACACAGCATGTCACTCCAAGAGCAGTAGGGCGGCTCGTACCTGAGGCCACCAGATCAGTGTTGTGCAGAGCAGCCACAGCACAGATCCAATGGGGCTGCTCCAGGCCACTGTCTCCATGGACACCATGCACCTGCTTCACTGTACAAAGCGGCTTTTTTTTGTTGACGCTCCATAAGGCCAAAGACCTGGGGAAGGAGGCCAGCCATCAGTCCCAGTGCAGCTCATCGTCGTCATGAACGAAAGGCAGGGAGCATGTGTGCACGCAGCTTACCCATCATCCACAGCACAACCATCATCATCATTATCACATGCACACACGGTGATCAGGCTTAATCACCATCACCACCATCCCGTGTGTGCACACGGCTTACCCATAATCACCAGCGCTACTACAATCATTGACACCACATGTGTACAAGGTGATTATAGGTAAGCCGAATCGCCACCATCATCACCACAGGCACTCAGTGATCCTGCTTACCCATCATCATCATCATCATCATCACCACAGGCACTCAGTGATCCTGCTTACCCATCATCTGCTCCTGTTATCATATGTTCTTCATTTATGAGTTGGATGCAGTCAATGGAACCTCTAAAGCATAAAAAATAAAAAAAAATCCTTTTGCCATCACTGTGATTTGAAACGGCTGAAAATGCACAATACAAAAGACAATCAGAGATGGATGTAGATTTAAAAAAATCCGAAATCCACATAAGGACACAGACTCTATAACAAACGGGCTTAATGCAAATGGTTAAGTGTTAAGTATCAAACCTGCACGTTTAGATTGCACAGCAGGCAAGGCCAGAACTCAAAGCAGAGCGATTCCCTGCCTTCATCTAGCATCTTGTAGCTCTTATAGCATTATGTAATAACTCGGCAAGATGCAACAAATTGAATGACGATAACATCATCATCATCATCAGTAGGGTTGCAATATAAAATTATAATAGTCTATAAATTTGTTACATTTTGTTAAGTGATTATATAATGCGGTGTTATTATATAACGCATTGTAACACATCTACATTAATATACAAGAAGTAAACAGTCAAAGGCACAGCCACAGCGTTAAGGTACATTTAGAAACAGAAGAAATGTTATTGTTTATCAGATAACGCTTTTAGTCCAGGTGTGACGAGACCAGCCCTTTGCTCCACTCTTCACATAGGAGAAGCGGCTGTCACTCTCAGACTGACAGTCTCACGCACTCATGGCCGTGGAACACCAGCTGCGACTCCTCTGCAATCTTCCACACCCGGACAGTGCCGTCTCGGCCCCCCGCCGTCACGCACCGCTCCCGGCCCAGGCTGTCCAAGCCCGTGATCGCATCCTGGTGACCAAAACTAGAGAGGGAAACTCAGATCACTCTTTGCTGATGCAGACTCACAGCCAGTTTTTATATATTATGGGGGTCAGGCTATCCAATCAGAATGGTAAACGCGCTACTTCAAGGACTTTTCTAACATGACAATACTTACAGTGTTTCTACATATGCATTCTCATCCACATTCCACACCTTGATTGCTCGGTCCTTAGATGCACTATACAAGTCATGAGTGCCCTTCCTAAAGGAGAGTCCCTGGACATAAAACACAGGCAAAGACCATCAAACAGGCTGCTAAACTCTAAATTGCAAACAAAAGACCAGTCTGAAAGCTCACCGAAATAGCATCTCTGTGCCCCGTTAACTTCTGGAGGTGTTTACATGTCGCTCCATCCCAAATCATGATCAACTTATTCATGTCACCAGTAGCCTGCAAAAATATTTACATATGAAATGACTGAATTGAATTCCTTGCAAAATTTCTTGATTTTTTTTTTTTATACAAGTACTGTATTACACTCCAACTTCCTGTGTAAATTTCAAATTTGCAGGCAAAGTACTACAAATGTGCCAGTGCATTTATTATTTTCAGCTGCTAATAAAAACACTTCAAACTGCATCTGTCATTTTGGCTAGAGGAGTCTAACACTGAGGTAAGTGTGCAGCCTCACCAGGTATTTGCCATCGGATGATATTGCCATGCAGAGGATGTGAGCAGTATGGCCCACATGGCGATCCTCAGTCCCCTTCCTTCCTCCAGGTACAGTGTGTAATTTCTGACCACTCATTACATCCCCTGTATTAATAAAACACAATTTGAACAGCCAAGAATGCATGACAAGATCAGAGCACAAACAGAGGCCATTTTAACTAAGCAACAAGCACTCAAGTACAATACAGGCCTCTATAATAAAGCATCTATGAATATTCATGGATATTAAAGTGTCTATAAGCATCTACAAAATCAAGGTAGAAAAGACAGCACTTTGCTTGACAGTAACTGACATTTGATAATTGAACAGTCCTTGGACGCAGAGAAGATGAACTTGTCATCTGGTGAAATAACCAGGCAGGTAACCGGAAGCTTATGGCCTCTTAAAAGACGAAAGTCAACAGGATCTGGAACCAGGTACTGCAAAACATCACAAAAAGCAACGATCAGTCTTCCCTACAAAAACACCAAAAACATATACATACAAGCAAACCTCATAGGACTTACATTTCTTGCAACGAACCGCTGAAGTTTTCCTTTCTGTTCAAGCTAAAGGAAAGGAATGACATAACTTGTTTGTCCATGAGCAATTTAAAAATGACAGGTGTTTCTCTGTTAAGGACTGTATAGTGATGGAAATTACCACTTCCTCCTGAAGTCTTCCAGCAATCACAGCTGCCTCGTAAGACTTGTCTTCAGCTGCCTTCTCCTCTGAAAAATAAAATGTTTTGTTATGGGGCTGTTCGTGAGCAAGTTTAGTTTAATAAATGGAAACAGACTACTTCTGTATTAATAGTGTGAATAAATTTGTCTTTTGCAGTGACCTTTAATATGAGACTACAGAGACTGTTAGCGTCACCACCTGAAAGCCATGTGTTGTTACTGTGCATAAATTGCCGTCTTAATTTTCGCGATCCCACACATGAAAAACATACTGTATGGCAGAAATGCAAAGTCATTCCACATGTTTGCTCACCCTCTTCCCGTAGTTGGTCGAGGTAAAGTTTGGCCAGACGGAGCTTCTTTTCCTGAGCGGTCTCATCGAACCGTTCCTCCTCAACGTCTTTTTTCTTACTGACTTGTGGACTATAAAAAAAAACAATAAAATAAACGCAATAAAGACCACATTTAGAGAAAAAAAAAGAGTCTACTTTGATAAAGTAAAAAGCCTGTTTGGTATCAGCTTACCTTTCTGTTTCTGAATCACTTGAGATTTCTTCGTTCAGCCTTCTGGATTTAAGTTTCCTTAGGGTTCCTTTAATTTTAGCATCACCATCACCCTGAAAACACCATAACTGTGACTGAACTTCGGCTGACAATTAGTTAAAAATCTAAAGATGTTCCTGTCAAACTTTATATCTAAACGTGGTTCAACATGTGGCGAAAAGCTACATGAAAAACCCGACATTCAAAGCAAGATAAAATGGAAAAGCTGAACATTCGAACCCACCTTTCTTTTCCTGCCAGACTCTTCATCTGTTCGAGAAACTTTGGTGTTCCCCTTTTTTTTTATAAAGAAAGACGACATACTGTATAATACCACTTCAAATAATACTTAGATATTCCTACCAAATTCTCATTACACTAACCGAATCAGGATGTGCTTATCGCACAAGCAACCTTTCCCACGTGCGAAGGTCTAACCACGCCCACACGAGATAAATGATTCTAATATGCTGTAAAAATGTTCGCGTAAGCACTGGAAGCCCACCTTCTTAACGTATCGAATATTTCTATTGAACGCTCAGCCGGAAACTAGAATTGTTGAAATGTAATTGGGTGAGACGGCTCTAAACCGGAAGTATGTGTATCAAGAATTAAAACGGAGAAACATACTGCGGAAATTTCAGTTCCACAGAGAATTACTTAATTACGCTTGCATCCATTTTGCATAACTACTTTATTATTTTTGTTATCGTTATTATTATGGTATATTATAATATATAAAGTAGTATGTCTTGCTAAATGCTCAGATAATTATCATCAAAAAAAACATGAAAAGTGTAAGACAACTAAAAAGACAACAGCAGTTAATCGAAGTTAAATGCTGGAGTTGACTGGGGCACCAAATCTTCAAATAGAAGTTATACTCTACTCCATGTGCCATATTACTGTGTATTTTATTTGCTGCAGTGTAAATGCCTACCTGTAAAATATATTGTCTGTATCAGTAAACTGTTTCAGTCATGTTGAGTAAGAACTGAACTGCGACCGGGATAAGCGGTTATGATGGATGGGGGGCGATAAATGGGGTAGTTTGAACACACTACAGACTGTTTACAATTATAAATCTGTTACGTACTTGTAAATGCGTGTGCATGTGTGTGCAGACTCATCTCGAATTAAAAATCTCACTTGACCGGCTGACCGAAGCTGGTAACCCTGAATATGGCGGCCTTTACAGTTTGTGGTTTGCTTAGTTAGTTGTTAATTCACTTAAGGACGTCCCTGCATCACCGTTAACTGAAATGGATAAACACACAATCAAAGTAAACGGTACCGGGACATAAAATACATTGTGGTGCATGCGCGAAAATGGTGCACATGCGCGCTGCAAACGGGGTAGGGACAGTGACAGCGATGACAACACACACATGATTTCAGCGAGGTAACTGCGCACTGCTATAGTTGCAGTTTTCTGAAGTCATTGATTCTACAAACTTAAGGTAATTAAATGCATTATCAATCTCTTCTCAAGAATATTACCTTTGATTTGTTGCTTATATGTGTGATATGTGTTTTTTACCATCGGGCTTTTTTCAATTTGCCCATTATTGGCCAGTTCATCTGTCATTTCAATCAGGAAGAATAAAGCGAAATATAAACAGAGGTTTCACTGCGTTTATTTTGAAGCTATTATACCAATAGGCTTTTACGAATCCGTTCGAATGATGTTTTACATCAGGGATATCGATGTATTTAAGGTTTCTAGAAGACTTCTAGAAGTAAGATGGAAGGAGAGCAGATCTAGACAGATTGTAGTCATTGCCCTCCTTATACTACAACGCCTTACATTGTTTGTGGCCTCATATCTGTACTGTAAATTATTGAAACTGTAAACTACAAAACAATAATAATAATGGGCACAGTATTCGCTATAGAATATAACAGTTTCCAATGATAAATTAAGTTTATATTAAATTAAGTAAAAGATTCCATAAGTTTCTAAAGAACACAGACATAGAATAGAATAGAATAGAATAGAATAGAATAGAATAGTTACTTTATTGTCATTCAGAGATACACGGGTTAGTGCACAACAGAACGAAATTGCGTTGCATTATTTTGCTCAACATCAGCCTGGCAGAGTGTGTAATAAATATATATAAAAAGATGTATATATAAACATATAAATAGGAGAGGTCATCATCTGATTCTGGGATTTTAATCTGTTTTATTACAAGATCACTATAGCCTTTGTTGGAATTATTTTATAATGAACCCTTTTAAAAGCAATACTTTAGGAATCACCTGTGTATAGGCATGAGTGACAGGTGGCTATATATTAACAATAATAAATACTGTGTGTAGTTTTACAAGGAGAAGAACTCTTGAGAAATGGCACCAAAGAGAAAGGCAGCCTCAGCCACAAAAGCAGGTGGAAAGAAGGTGAAGGAGGAGTCCAGCGCACCAAAGGATGCTTTTAGGACAGCCAAGGAGGCCCTAATGGCAGCAGCACCACAGGAGAAGAGCCAGAGAAAGGCAGATACGCATTTTGAACGTGAGCACATGTCAGCCCAGGTTAGTCCACTGGTCCACAATATTCCCGCACAAATCAATCATTCCATCAATCAGTAAATCAAATAATCAATCATTGCTTCTTATCACTCTAAGAAACTGATGTGTTTCTATCTGTTTACTGCTTTTCAGCTACATGTTTGTAGCTTTTGAGGAATATGTGTGTATATGGCATATTACATTTTATTAGGGTTTTTACTCAGTGTCATTTCTCCATATTTATGTGAATGTCTTAAGATTCAGAGCATCAAGGTGCCTTACACTTCTTGTCTCACCACCATAACGTGGTTGTAGGTTTGAATTCATCCCCAGTTCTTTGAATTGAGTTTGAGTCTTTTTATAACACAGTACAGGCTCCAAAGAATAATAATCCAGAATGTTGTTTAATTCCAAAACCCATGATGATTAATGACAAACAAATTATTAAAGGATAATCCAGAACCATAAGGCAATTTATTGGAAGCTCAGCCTAGCTGCACTTATGCCTACTCAACTCTTTAAAAGCACACATGTTTGTAATGTGCTATTTGCCTCACATGTCCATTGCTTTGAGGGGGAAAAAAAACTTTAGCTAAATAAAGTAAATACATAAAAGAATTCTAGCCCACACCTATTGCCGGGACTGAACGCTAAACAAAAGACTTAACAACTAAAGGGAAGACATTGGGGTTTAAACAGCCAGATAGTTGATGACTCACAGTTGAGAACAATGATCAGGAAATAGCAGCAGTGCACTCAGCAAGGTGTAGTGTTAACAGTTGTGTGGGGGAGTCCAAAGTATGCATGGGTATAACCTCTCCCAGTGTTACTGGGGCTTTTCTTCCCTATTGGAAAGACATCTAAATAAATATATGTAAGTGATGTTAAAATATGATTTGATTTGACCAAATGAATCCACCACACATTGTTTTAGTGTGTCTGAATAAAATGACTTTCATAATCATCATCATAATACTAACACTGGTGGCTGACAGGGAACATTGTTGAGGGTTCACATCTCATACCTGTGTGCTATTTGATATGTGTCCATTGCTTACAGACATATGATCTGGCAGACCTATCTCAAAATCTCCCGTAATAGAAATTAGATGATAAATTTAAATTTATTTCATTCATATTGTGAACACCCTACTACACATTGACTAAAAGTAGTCAAAAAGCATGTACAGTATCATGAATCATTGTATCACGTTTTGTTATACATGTTGTAATTCAGAGACATTTTGTTTGTATTAGTTAAGCAGCTAAAAAATGGGTGGGTAGATGAAATGATGGAAATAGAGTGACAGACAGAAGTGACCCTGTATTGCATTTGATTTTTGTGGGTTAGGTTTCATATTTTTTCCACCCACCAGGTATATGGAGACTATGACTGCATGCTTAATCAAACCAACATTGGCCAGAACAACAACAAATTTTATGTTATTCAAGTTTTACAAACGGGACATGGAGAATTCTATTGTTGGACAAGGTGGGGCAGAGTGGTAAGTCCACTCAACATTGATCCACTTCAGCTGATTTTAAATGTGACACCCTTGAGTACATTGTGTTTGGAGGCTATCGCCTTTGTAAGCCTGTGAGAGTGAGCACTGATTTTGGCCAGAGGCTTGAGATTTCTCTTCACGTTCCTTTAGGGAGAGATCGGCGCCTCCGCAGCTTTCGGTGGATTCTCCAGTCCTAAAGAAGCTATTGAAATATTTGAGAAGAAGTTTAAAGACAAGACAAAAAACAAGTGGGGTGACAGGGAAAGGTTTGTCTCTCACCCAGGGAAATACACGCTGATTGAAGTGGATGGAGACCAGGATGCGGAGGTGAAGGTGAGAAATCTCTCATCTACAGTATAACTTAGTAGAAATATTGTAGTAGTTACCCTCATGTGAATTTTACCCAAATGTGATGTAATGCTGCCTTTAGATTATCACCAGATGTTATCATGCATGTATAAACAGTGTTACCTGTGTTACAGTGCCTCACAAATTTCAAGCTGATGGGTGAAGTAATTAATTGCCATACCACAGCACACAACAACATAATGTGTCCTCTGCATTTAACCCATACATGACATAGCAAAGGGCAGCTAATTCAGCACCCAAGGAGCAGTGCATGGGGGTGGTACCTTGCTAGTCTGGGATTCAAACCAGCAACCTTTCAATTACAAAAGCACTTCCCTAACCATTAAGCCACCACTACCCACTGGGTGGTGCATGTATTCAGAACTCATCTCTGTAATTAGCCCCATAACTCTTAACAAATATACTATATTTATGTCTGAGTGTCTTTGATGTCTGTAGCTGAAAGCATGTAGTGCCAGTTTAAAATATTAATAAAATAGGGAATAGTGATATTAATGATTTAGAGGTTTTTCATTTTAACAGTTTCCCATGAATCCTTACAGTACATATCTATATTATTACCAAATGTTATGAAGCTCTCGAGCACTGCCTATAATATACACTGCAGGGAAGGAAACAATAAATATATCAGTTCAAGACACAGGACTGTCTTTCTGTTGTGTCCCTGCAGATTAAATATCCAAAAAAAGGGAAGTATGATTAGCCAGATAAGTGAGTTTCAGTGGAACTCCCCTTTATAGTGACCTACACAAGTAGGCCTTCCTGTCAGACCTGTACAAAAACACATGGTGCTTCATTGAGTAGTGATACTGTCCATGTCCCTTTTGTAGATGGACGTGGTGGATGAGGCCGGTGGGAGGGTCGTAAAGAACATTCTACCATGTACCTTGGACAAGTCCACGCAGAGACTCATTGAGCTGATCTTCAGCAATGACATGTTCACAGAAGCTATGGAGTGCATGAACTTAGGTGTGTATGTCTACTAATTACTTAATTCATTCGATGTAACCTAAGCTTGAGATGGACATCTTCCCGGTTGAGTCTGTGCCTTTCATTTTATTGAGCTGTAAATAATCAGAATGTGATATACAGTAATATACAAAAGTCTTAGGCAGCAAAAGAAAATTATATTTTAATGCTCTTCATGTTGGTGAAAATCTATGCTGTTATTCCTGTCAAAGTGTGTTAGCTTAGCAATTTCAAAACTTCTGCTAAAATCACCCCAGTATTTGTAGCAACCATGCATTACACCAAGGTATTTTTGACTCGATCCCTAGCATACCTCATGTGGCTAATCAATATCTCATTGACTTTTTTAAGTAATTAAATTAATTAATTAAGTGAGCTGGCAGTGAAATGTAATAAATAAATGCTCCTGAGGAGAGATTTAGGAACTGAAGCAGTGTTCATCTAGCCCTCCAGCTAGATTTCATTAACTTTTTGGAGAACAGAAGAAACTCTTATTAGTTTTTATAAGGTCAGGTCAGATTGGGGAGCATGCACTACTTTTTTTGTTTTGTTTTTTTTTTTCTGAGCAAAAGTGCACTTACAGTAAGTATACCCAGATAAATAGCTTTAAACATTTCTTCTGATTGTCTAAAATTTTTGTGCAGTACTGTACATTTTCCCCCAAAAGATAACTTTGTGCCCTGCGATGGATTGGCATCCGATTCAGGCTGTACCTCTGTCTTGAGTCCTCTACTGCTAGATGAGGCTCCATGCCCCCTGAGGCTCTGTAATGAACAGTCCAAATACGGATTTATAGATGAACATTATCAATTCTAGTGCCCTAAATAAAAGACAGTAAAAGTAAAGAAGCTGACTTGATCCCACACAACACAAATAAATAAGGAACATTTTTCAGGACCAGGACATTATATTGTACAAACTGCAAACTTTATAAGCAAATACAATTTCTTCTTGATGTTTCTGTACACATGGCAAAACAAATTCAGGAGTTGGTTCATTAATACAAGGATGAATTCAAATGTCTTCTATGACCTGCCCATTTACCAGATCCAAACTTCTTTGAACATAGTGTGAAGTAGATTTCCATCTTCATTCCTCATAGTTCCAGAGGCTTGTCTACTACAAGAAAGATGCATTTACCATTACACACAATTCAGGACGTGTATGACCTTACTCTGAGAAGGACTAGTGCTGCTCTGACGACACAGGGTGGCACTGATCCACATCATTTTTTTTATATCAGTGTTATCCCATTATTTTATCCGTCGGTCCATCCATCCATTTTCTATGACATTAGGTCCAGACATTATCCTGGAAGCTTTGGGCACAAGACAGGGAATAACCCAGGACAGGGTGCCATCGCTAGGCGTGCGCGCGCACACACACAAACAAACAAACAAACACACACACACACACACACACACACATGTAGGGTAAACATATAAACATATCCTTATGGGGACCGCTCATTCATTTCAATGGAAAAAATGCTAACGCTAACTATGACAACCTTAACCCCTACCCTGCCCTAACCATAACCATAAGTAACCTAACAAAATACAATACAATAGTTTTTGCATTTTTAGTTTTTTCATAGCAGTCACCGATTTTTATAAAATAGAGTTTTCCCTTATGGGGACCAGGAAACCGGTCCCCATAAGGGAAAAAAACGGATATTTATCACGTTATGGGGACATTATGTCCCCATAAGGATAGGTAAACCCGCTCGCACACACACACACACGCATACGCACGCTCACACACACACAGGCATACGCACGCTCTCTCACACACACACACACACACTTTTTTCTGGGCTTGATCTCCACAAAGTCTTGGTCTTGAATCAGACTTGATATACCTATTTTCATCCCCATCACTAGTAATAGATTCTGGAGAAATTTGTGTGCTGTATAATATTTTGTTTTATGTCCTTGAAATTTTAACAGAGCTGGCAAAAATTTAAGTTCTAAGTTCATAGTATACCGTACGCTCTGTTTTGTTATGTTATGAATCAACAATGGCACTGATAAAGCATGCTCATCGGCCCTGGTTCACAGACATAAAGAAGATGCCTCTTGGGAAGCTGAGCAAAGCACAGATTGCCAAAGGGTTTGAGGTTCTGGAAGAGCTGGAAGAGGCCTTGAAGAAAAAGAGCAGGAAGACTGTCATGGAAGAGCTGTCCTCAAAATTCTATACAATCATCCCACACAACTTTGGCCGACAGAAGCCTCCTGTCATCGATACCTCTGACATTTTGGAGAAGAAGAAAGAAATGCTGCTGGTGAGATAGAACGTCAGCATTGTTGATCTTTCAGGTGGCTGTATTATTTAGTGTGCCTACAGTCATTCTTAGGACTGCTTCTACAATTTCATTATCTATCGTCACTATTTCAGAAAACAGACCTTTTATCCCTTATGTTACATCCTGTAGGTTTTGGCAGATATTGAAATTGCTCAGGGTCTCAAGGCTGAGACTGAGAAAGCCAAGGAAGAGGCAGTAGAGGATGTCCCTCACCCAGCTGACCAGAATTATTTGTCACTCAACTGTAACCTCAGTCTACTGGGAAAAGATACCAAGGAATATAAGGTACCATAATGCATTATTTTATTTCTTTTAAATGACTTTTAAACTCTACAGTGTTTTTCATTCACTATTGATTTTTACTATTGTTGTCTCAGACTATTGTATGTCAGTAATTGATTCTTCTTGCACTTTGGGACAATTGTATTGGGAAGAGCAGCAGTTAAACTCCAAGCTTCTCCAGGTTTAACACCCATGGTCAGCGCCTCCTCAGAAGATGCCATCTTGGGCAGTTGTCCTTGCCAGGATCTGTCACTGATTGGGAAAGGCTTTGTATAAAAATTAATAGACATGTACTATTCTTTTCAGATAATTGAAACATACTTGATGTCAACAGGCGAATCAAACCTCTTACAACTGATTGATGTCTGGAAAGTAGACAGAGACAAGGAGGTAATGAAAAAGATTATTATTACTGAATGTGGCATTTTGTGGAAATGAGCCTTAGAAGGTACAGAATTTCTGTATTATGCTTGATATGACTATAAGACCAAAGATTCTGCTTTTAATGATGTCATGCAATGTGCTGCCTTATTGAGGCGGAGCGATTCCAAGAACACGATGCGCTGGGGAACCGGCGCCTCCTATGGCACGGCACCAACGTGGCCGTGGTGGCAGCCATCCTGAAAAGCGGCCTGCGGATTATGCCCCAGTCCGGGGGCCGCGTCGGCAGGGGGATCTACTTCGCATCAGAGAACAGAAAGTCTGCGTGCTACGGTGAGCAGAGTGAGCCGCTGTGCATTTTCCATTTTTTAAGTGTTTAAGTAACAGCTGTGGTGTTTCTGCCCAAGTCCGTCCTTCCAGAGGCACTGGAGTGATGTTCCTCAATGAGGTGTGTCTGGGGAGGGAGCACACCATCCAGCAGGATAACTCCAGGCTCACATGCCCCCCTGCTAGATATGACAGCGTGGTGGCTCGTGGAAGAATGGAGCCAGGTATGTGGTTCCGGCTGACTTTGGCCACGCGCAAGGCTGAAAATGAAATTTGCACACCCAATTTTTGCGCCCAATCACATAGCCATTGAGATGAAGGGCGTGTACAAAAAAGTGAGCACTAGCCCACTGCTTAGTAAAAAAATGCATTTCAGATCACTTTTTTTTTTACTGCACTAGCTCAATTGCCTTGTAGTGAAAATTCTACTCTCTGCTGAATACATTGTCAGATTATCACTGATCCTGAGGTATTATACACTGGCCGGCCAAAAAAAAAGTCACCATTTGAATTTAAATCGGCAAATATTTAAAAAGCCATTATTACAGCTCAGCAACTTTATTCAGCAATACAGTGAAGTCAGCTGAGTACCTGAATCTACTGACTGGCCAGGTTACTCCTCCATCCATCATGAATGGATTTTTTCTTTCCTGATGTCATGGGCATATTCCAGGGCAAGAAAGCCACGATTCATCAGGCTCGAATTTTCAAAGATTGGTTCAGTAGCATGAGGAATCATTTTCACACATGAATTGGCCGGCACAGAGTCTTGACCTTAACCCCATTGAAAATCTTTGAGATGTGTTGAAGACGACTTCATGGAGTGATTCAACTCACTTTGTCAATACAAGATCTCAGTGAGAAATGGCAGCAAATATGGATGAAAGTAAATGCAGAGATAGTTGCATAAACTTATGGAAACAATGCCATGAAAAATGTACGCCATAATCAAAGCTAAAGGCAGTCTAATGCAAAATTCAAATGGTGACTTTTTTTTTGGCCGGACAGTGTAATTACATCACATATTATTGGCACAGGCATCCAAATGCTGGTTCTCACAGAGGACATTTTCCAAATCTAGGTTACTATAATATAGTTGCACTTGTGCTGATCTGAAGCTCAACTGAAGTTGTTTATATTCAGATCCTGAAAGCATAGTCAGATGGGTATTTTTCATTCCATGTTAATTTATATAAGAACAAATTAGCATAAGACATCTGACCCACTTTACAAATAAATCTGTTTATGAACTTCATGAAGATTCTCCTACATTCCAGATGCCTCCAAGGATATCTCTATCACCCTTGATGGCAAGAGTGTGACGGTTCCTCAGGGTGCACCACTAGACCAGCCAGAGTTTAAAAACAGTTACTTTGACAACAGCGAATATCTCATCTACAAGGAAAGTCAGTGCCGGATCAGATACCTTCTCGAGCTCAAATTCCCATATTAGGCACATCAAGCAAGATTTGTCAAGAGAACATTTTAGATGTTTGTAATCATGTTCATCATGTTTTTTTCTGTTCTTGAACACTTGATTTTCTCCATCCTAATCTTGTTTTGGTTTTCTGGTTTTTAAAGTAGTATATTGTTTCACCAGTTCCAGTTTCCTAAATTGACTTATTTATTTATCCCAATTTCAGTGAATAATTCTCATTTAGGTACTTAACTGTATTTAACAGTGGAAGCTCTCTTGGTATATAAACCTGCACCCATAAAGCTATAAACCAATAAAGCTATAAACCAAATCTACGGACCTTAGACTAGATGGTGCCTCTGCTCAGCATTTAGGCTGCTTCTACAAAATTGCACTACAGGGCTCATCTTAGGAAGCATTCAGAATTTCCACATAGGCAGCACAGCACATCTTCATATGCAAAACATCACCGTTATCAATTCTTTTATTTCAAATGTTCCCTTTAGTTTTACTGCATGATTGTAGCAAGCCTGAGTCTCATGTATATAACATCTAAGATTCTTTTGCTTGGACCGTGGTTTGAGGCCTTGTGATTTATGAGAGTCTGATTGGATAAACAGATGGATGGATGGATGGATGGACATTATATGTCACAGAAGACATTAATTTAGTCATCTGATGGTTACCGTCTTCAAATTCACTATATAGCCCCCTGCTTTTTATAATCAACTGATTATATCTATGTGCTGTGAATTGAGTGGCTTGAGATGATCCTGGTTCTTATTAGGCAATGTACTAAGAACCCCTTTGATCTCAATAAATGAATCAGAATCAATCAGAATCAGAATACTTTTATTATCCTGAAGGATTTTTTTTGTTACACTGCCCATTACACAACCATGCAAGACAAAAAGAGACAGAACCACATGCAACAATCTTTGTATAAAAATGACATCTAGAGATGATAAAGAAGTAGGTTGGTGATTATAATAGTAAGTATGGTAAATATTGAACTTGAAATATAATAAATAGATATTGATAAATGTGAAGGTACTATTGTAGATATTATTTCACGTCCTGGATGATTGATGTACCAATTGTGTCCGCTGGAAGGATTGATTTCTATAGGCGTTCTGTAGTGCTTTTTATGTTGATCAGTCTGCAGCTGAAAGTGCTCTTCTGTCTAACCACAACACTATGAAGCAGGTGACAAAATTGTCCATAATCGAGCAAAGTCTGGACAGCATCCTCCTCTTCACCAAGTATCAATAGCCCTTCTGATCATTTGTTGAGTCTGTTGGCATCTGCCACCTTCACCCTGCTGCCCCAGAACACAATGGTGCAGAAGAAGGCGCTGGCTACCACTGACTCCTAGAAAATCTGCAGCATTGTGTTGCAGACTCTGATGGACCTGAGCCCTCGTAGGAAAGATAACCTGCTCTGGCCCTTCTCGTAGAGGGCAGTGCAGTTTTTGATCAATCCAGTTTGCTGTTAAGCTGGACACCCAGGTATTTATAGTTCTGTACAGTCTCTACCACATCACTCCAAATGGACAGGGAGGTAACTGGAGACCTTGATGTTCTCCTGTCCACTACCAACTCTTTTGTCTTCCCAATGTTCAGTTGGAGGTGGTTCCTGTCACATCAGTCAACAAAGTTGTACACCACCCTTTTGTACTCTATGTCTCTATGCCTGATACAACCGACTCCTGCAGAACATTTCTGCATATGGCAAGACTCTGTGTTTAGCTTGTAGTCAGTGGTGTAAAGGGTGAAGAGAAAGAGAGACACAACTGTCCTCTGAGGAGCTCCAATGCTGCTCAACCCATTCCCAGACACACCATCCTGCAGAAGAATGTACTGCAGATATCTGGTCAGATGTGATCCAGACCACCAGGGGAGCTTCCACTTTCATGACTGACAGTTTACTCCCAAGCAGGACTGGCTCAAGGGTTTTGAAGGCCTCAAGAACATGGTCCTCATAGTACCTCCTGGCCTGTCCCAGTGGGAGCAGGTACAATGTAGCAGGCAGATGATGGCATTATCCACACTAATCTGGGACCTCACTGGCGAACTGAGGGGGATCAAATGATGACATAACCAGGTCTCTCAAAGGTCTTCCTGTTATGTGCCACTGATCTGTAATCAGATGGAGCACTGGGACATGCAGTTCAGGAACTAGACAGGATGTTTCCACAGTACCTGCACCTTCTTCAAACTGAGGCTCAAGTTAAAGATGCTCTGCAGTACTCCACAGAGCTGGAATGTCCTGAGCACAATCCATTATTTCTGGTCTTTGCCTTAAGGTTGTTCTTTCTGAAAGAAATTTTAGCTTCATCTTCCCTAACATGGTGAGTGGTGTACAATTCAAGGGGTGGTATGTGGCTCAGCAGGTTAAGCTACTGTGCCTGTGATGGGAATGCTGCTAGTTCAAGGCCCACGCCTGTACATTGCTTATTCATGCACTTATCTAAACAACTAATCATTTGCAGCAGTCAGAAGTAGCAGTCCTTTTATAAAATAATAAAGATAATATATTATTTCAGCAGCTGAATCTTGTAAGAAAACTCAGCAGAACGTCTGTAATTTTAGTATGATTGCGCCCTCTGGTATTCAAACAAAAACAGTGCAATATTCGACAGATAATATAACTCAGTTGTACTAGCGAAATAACTATGTAATATACTGCCAGATATCATCACAGTCCCGAGTCATTTTTTTTATTGCGAAATTCGATATATCATTACAACCATACTTAGGTGTGAATGAGCATTAGCCATGCAGCACTGATGCCTGTGAAAAATCATGGATTTGATCAACACAATTGACACCATCTTCTCAACGAGAAGCTCAGGTTCGGGGGAACCTGACTGTCCTGCAGGAACGTACACAGCTGGCTACACGATGGACGGATGGGAGAAGTGGAGGGTCGTGTGTCTGGTAGCTCTTTCCGTGGAGGACATCAAATATATCTACCTATTCGGAACCATGATTACAGGCCTTATGCTGATTGGATTAGGCATTGCCCTGGTGACTATAGATTGCAAATTGGATAACATCACTGTGACTATTGAGCGCAAATCGGATAACATCACGGAGAAGCTCACGGCTTTGCAAAGAGTTTTGGATGTCGGAGACCAGCGTGGACATTAGAGGAGCTGCGAAATTACAGCTTCTCACCTGAAAACCCAAACAACCCTATCCTATCTGATTGGGCTCCCCCCTAATCAGCATTGGCATCGGACAAGGCCGCTGCTGAATTAACAACTCCCCCGGAAGAACAAGGCAGTGAGACTCTCTTGCATTCCTCTCCCCCAATCCCAAGGACACCTGGATATCCATCCATCCATCCATCCATCCATTTTCTCCCGCTTATCCGAGGTCGGGTCGCGGGGGCAGCAGTCTCAGCAGGGAAACCCAGACTTCCCTCTCCCCGGCCACTTCCTCCAGCTCCTCTGGGGGAATCCCGAGGCGTTCCCAGGCCAGCCGAGAGACATAGTCCCTCCAGCGTGTCCTGGGTCTTCCCCGGGGCCTCCTCCCAGTGGGACATACCCGGATCACCTCACCAGGGAGGCGCCCAGGAGGCATCCTAATCAGATGCCCGAGCCACCTCATCTGACTCCTCTCAATGCGGAGGAGCAGTGGCTCTACTCTGAGTCCCTCCCGAATGACCGAGCTCCTCACCCTATGTCTAAGGGAGAGCCCAGCCACCCTGCGGAGGAAACTCATTTCGGCCGCTTGCACTCGCGATCTCGTTCTTTCGGTCACTACCCACAGCTCGTGACCATAGGTGAGGGTAGGAACGTAGATCGACTGGTAAATCGAGAGCTTCGCCTTTTGGCTCAGCTCCTTCTTCACCATGACAGACCGATGCAGCGCCCGCATCACTGCGGACGCCGCACCGATCCGCCTGTCGACCTCCCGCTCCATCGTCCCCCCACTCGTGAACAAGACCCCGAGATACTTAAACTCCTCCACTTGGGGAAGGATCCCATCCCCGACCCGGAGAGAGCATTCTACCCTTTTCCGGCTGAGGACCATGGTCTCGGATTTGGAGGTGCTGATTCTCATCCCAGCCGCTTCACACTCGGCTGCGAACTGTCCCAGCGAGAGCCGAAGGTCACGGTCTGATGAGGCCAACAGGACCACATCATCTGCAAAAAGCAGAGACCTAATCCTGAGGTCACCAAACCGGACACCCTCAACGCCCTGGCTGCGCCTAGAAATTCTGTCCATAAAAGTTATGAACAGAATCGGTGACAAAGGACAGCCCTGACGGAGTCCAACCCTCACCGGAAACAAGTCCGACTTATTGCCGCTCATGCGGACCAGACTCTGGCACCGGTCATACAGGGACCGAACAGCCCTTAAAAGGAAGCCCGGCACCCCATACTCCCGGAGCACCCCCCACAGGACTGCCCGAGGGACACGGTCGAATGCCTTCTCCAAGTCCACAAAACAAATGTAGACTGGTTGGGCAAACTCCCATGAACCCTCCAGAACCCTGCGGAGAGTATAGAGCTGGTCCACTGTTCCACGGCCGGGGCGAAAACCACACTGCTCCTCCTGAATCCGAGGTTCGACAATCCGGCGGACCCTCCTCTCCAGAACCCCCGAATAGACCTTACCAGGGAGGCTGAGGAGTGTGATCCCCCTATAGTTGGAGCACACCCTCTGGTCCCCTTTCTTGAAGAGGGGGACCACCACCCCGGTCTGCCAGTCCAGAGGCACTGCCCCCGATGTCCACGCGATGCTGCAGATGCGTGTCAACCAAGACTGCCCTACAGCATCCAGAGCCTTCAGGAACTCTGGGCGGATCTCATCCACCCCCGGGGCTCGGCCACCGAGGAGCTTTTTAACCACCTCAGCGACCTCCGCCCCCGAGATAGGGGAGTCCACACCCAAGTCCCCATACTCTGCTTCCACATCGGAAGGCGTGTCGGTGGGATTGAGGAGGTCTTCGAAGTATTCCTTCCACCGACCCAAAACGTCCCGGGTTGAGGTCAGCAGCACCCCATCCCCACCATAAACAGTGTTGATGTTGCACCGCTTTCCCACCCAGAGCCGCCGGATGGTGGACCAGAATCGCCTCGAAGCCGTCCGGAAGTCGTTTTCCATGGCCTCACCAAACTCCTCCCAAACCCGAGTTTTTGCCTCAGCGACCGCCGAAGCCGCATCCCGCTTGGCCTGCCGGTACCCGTCAGCTGCCTCTGGAGTCCCACAGGCTAAATAGGCCCGATAGGACTCCTTCTTCAGCTTGACGGCATCCCTCACCACTGGTGTCCACCAGCGGGTTCGCGGATTGCCGCCGCGACAGGCACCGACTACCTTACGGCCACAGCTCCGGTCAGCCGCCTCCACAATGGAGGCACGGAACATGGCCCATTCGGACTCAATGTCCCCCGCCTCCCCCGGGACATGGGAAAAGTTCTGCCGGAGGTAGGAGTTGAAACTCCTCCTGACAGGGGATTCAGCCAGACGTTCCCAGCAGACCCTCACTATACGCTTGGGCCTGCCAGGCCTGGCCGGCTTCCTCCCCCACCAGCGGAGCCAACCCACCACCAGGTAGTGATCAGTTGACAGCTCCGCCCCTCTCTTCACCCGAGTGTCCAAGACATGCGGCCGCAAGTCCGACGACACGACTACAAAGTCGATCATCGAACTGCGGCCTAGGGTGTCCTGGTGCCAAGTGCACATATGAACACCCTTATGCCTGAACATGGTGTTCATTATGGACAATCCGTGGCGAGCGCAGAAGTCCAACAACAGAACACCACTCGGGTTCAGATCGGGGGGGCCGTTCCTCCCAATCACGCCACTCCAGGTCTCACTGTCATTGCCCACGTGAGCATTGAAGTCCCCTAGCAGAACAAGAGAGTCCCCAGAAGGAATGCTCTCCAACACCCCTTCCAGAGACTCTAAAAAGGGTGGGTACTCTGAACTGCCGCTCGGCGCATAAGCGCAAACAACAGTCAGAACCCGTCCCCCCACCCGAAGGCGAAGGGAGGCTACCCTCTTGTCCACCGCGGTAAACCCCAATGTACAGGCGCCCAGCCAGGGGGCAATAAGTATGCCCACCCCCGCTCGGCGCCTCTCCCCGCAGGCAACTCCAGAGTGGAAAAGGGTCCAACCCCCTTCAAGGAGACTGGTTCCAGAGCCCAAGCCGTGCGTCGAGGTGAGCCCGACTATATCTAGCCGGAATTTCACAACCTCGCGCACCAGCTCAGGCTCCTTCCCCATCAGAGAGGTGACATTCCATGTCCCAAGAGCTAGCTTCTGCAGCCGAGGATCGGACCGCCAAGGTCCCCGCCTTTGGCCACTGCCCAGCTCACAATGCACCCGACCCCTATGGCCCCTCCTACGGGTGGTGAGCCCATTGGAAGGGGGACCCACGTGCCTTGTTCGGGCTGTGCCCGACCAGGCCCCATGGGTATAGGCCTGGCCACCAGGCGCTCGCCATCGAGCCCCAACCCCAGGCCTGGCTCCAGGGGGGGGCCCCGGTGACCCGCGTCCGGGCAAGGGAAAACGTGTTTCCAAAATCTTTTTCATCATATGGGGTCTTTTGAGCCGAACTTTGTCTGGTTCCTCACCCCGGACCTGTTTGCCTTGGGTGACCCTACCAGGGGCATAAAGCCCCGGGCAACTTAGCTCCTGGGATCACTGGAACACGCAAACCCCTCCACCACGATAAGGTGTCGGCTCCAGGAGGGGGACACCTGGATACACACACACATACACTCACTTAAAGGATTATTAGGAACACCTGTTCAATTTCTCATTAATGCAATTATCTAATCAACCAATCACATGGCAGTTGCTTCAATGCATTTAGGGGTGTGGTCCTGGTCAAGACAATCTCCTGAACTCCAAACTGAATGTCAGAATGGGAAAGAAAGGTGATTTAAGCAATTTTGAGCGTGGCATGGTTGTTGGTGCCAGACGGGCCGGTCTGAGTACGTGTATTTCACAATCTGCTCAGTTACTGGGATTTTCACGCACAACCATTTCTAGGGTTTACAAAGAATGGTGTGCAAAGGGAAAAACATCCAGTATGCGGCAGTCCTGTGGGCGAAAATGCCTTGTTGATGCTAGAGGTCAGAGGAGAATGGGCCGACTGATTCAAGCTGATAGAAGAGCAACTTTGACTGAAATAACCACTCGTTACAACCGAGGTACAGTATGCAGCAAAGCATTTGTGAAGCCACAACACGCACAACCTTGAGGCGGATGGGCTACAACAGCAGAAGACCCCACCGGGTACCACTCATCTCCACTACAAATAGGAAAAAGAGGCTACAATTTGCACGAGCTCACCAAAATTGGACAGTTGAAGACTGGAAAAATGTTGCCTGGTCTGATGAGTCTCGATTTCTGTTGAGACATTCCAATGGTAGAGTCAGAATTTGGCGTAAACAGAATGAGAACATGGATCCATCATGCCTTGTTACCACTGTGCAGGCTGGTGGTGGTGGTGTAATGGTATGGGGGATGTTTTCTTGGCACACTTTAGGCCCCTTAGTGCCAATTGGGCATCGTTTAAATGCCATGGCCTACCTGAGCATTGTTTCTGACCATGTCCATCCCTTTATGACCACCATGTACCCATCCTCTGATGGCTACTTCCAGCAGGATAATGCACCATGTCACAAAGCTCGAATCATTTCAAATTGGTTTCTTGAACATGACAATGAGTTCACTGTACTACAATGGCCCCCACAGTCACCAGATCTCAACCCAATAGAGCATCTTTGGGATGTGGTGGAACGGGAGCTTCGTGCCCTGGATGTGCATCCCACAAATCTCCATCAACTGCAAGATGCTATCCTATCAATATGGGCCAACATTTCTAAAGAATGCTTTCAGCATCTTGTTGAATCAATGCCATGTAGAATTAAGGCAGTTCTGAAGGCGAAAGGGGGTGAAACACCGTATTAGTATGGTGTTCCTAATAATCCTTTAGGTGAGTGTATATACATATGTACAGATACGCACTCACCGCACCCTCCCCCCCTCCCACGGCCTCGCCACTTCATACCCCCAGCGTGAACAGGCAGGTCTGTGAACAGGCGGGTCTGTGACCAGATGGCTGCAGGACCGAATGGCTGTTTGTCTATGCTGGACAACCTCCATCTCCCCATTTCCCTCCCCTGTTGCAAGTCACGACTTTTTATGTTGTAAGGTGTAGTGACTATGTGCTTATGTTGCTGAGGTATTTTTTTCTGTTCCTACATTATACTCCCTACTGGAGTACAGTCTGGGGGCTGTTTTTTTATTCTCCTCCTCTCTCCTCATGTAATTCTGTTTTCTCTGTTCTTCTTCCTATATCTTCCAGACCTGTCTACCCCCTATAATGTGATGTTTGTATATGTATGGTCGGGTTGATGGCCAGTTTTTCGCTGGTACTTGTGACTAGTGACATGGTGTATTGCAACAGCAATAAAGGTTTTCATCATCAAGGGCAGCTTTAAATCCTACCCCCGCTGTTTGTGGAGTTTGCATGTTCTCTTTGTGCTCTGCAGGTTTCCGTCATGTTAACCGGCTTTCTGGGATATCGGTGGATTGTTTGCTATATGTGACCACTAGTTTAGACACACCCAAATAACAAATACATGGTGATGGACTCTGACTGTTGTCTGTGCTTATGCACCAAACACCAGTTCAGAGTATCCAGCCTCCTTGGAGACCTCGGATGGGGTGCTGGATGGCACCCTCTCTGGGGACTGTATAGTTCTATTGTGGTGGTGGTGGGGGGGGGGTTAATGCTCACGTGGGTAACAACAGTGAAACTTTGAAGGGTGTAATTAGGAGGAATGGCCTGCCTGATCTCTTCCCGACCAGTGCGATGTTATTGGACTTATACACTAACCATAGTTTATCCATAACAAACACCATGTTCGAACTTTAGGGTGTTCATAAGTTCACCTGGCACCAGAGCACACCGGCCACAGTTCAATGATTGACTTTGTAATTGTATCATTGGATGTGCATTTTGGACACTTGAGTGAAGAGAGGAGCTGAACTGTTAACTGATCACCACCTGGTGGTGAGTTGGATCAGATGGCGGGGGAAATGCTGGCTATACCGGTTAGACCCAAATGCATAGTGAGGGTGTTCTGGGAGCATCTGGCGGAGGCCCCTGTCCCAGAGATCTTCAACATGCACCTCCGGCAAATCTTTTCTTGCATCCTAAGGGAGGCTGGAGACATTGAGCCTCAATGGACGATGTTCTGGGCCTTCATTGCTGAGGCAGCATTGTGGGGCCTGTCACAGCGGCAATTCCCAAACCTGGTGGTGGACACCAGCGGTAAAGGGAGCTGTCAGGCTGAAGAAGGAGGCAGGCTAAGTGGAATGCAGCTTTGGTGGCTGCAAAAGCAAACACTCTGGTGTGGGAGGAATTTAGGGAGGTCATGGAAGATGCAGTGGAAGGAATATTTTGAGGACCTCCTGAATCTCACTAACATACTTTACTTGGAGGAAGAAGAGCTGGAAGGCTCAGAGGAGGACTGACCCATCACCAGGGCTGAGGTCACTGAAGTAGTCAAAAAACTCTTTTTTAGTAAGCCTCAGGGGGTGTGTGAGATTCCCCCTGAGTTTCTGAAAGCTCTTGATGTTGTTGGGATATCTTAGCTAACATGCCTTGTCAGCACCGGATAGTGACAGTGCCCTTTGGATTGGCAGAATGGGGTGGTGGTCCCAATCTTTAAGAAAATGGACCAAAAGATGTGTTCCACCTTCCGGGGGATCACACCCCTCAGCCTCAGTGGAAAAGTCTATGCCAGGGTACTGGAGAGGAGGGGCCATCCATTGATGAACTTCAGATTCAGGAGGAACAATGTGGATTCAATCCTGGTCATTGAACGCTAGACCAGCCTTCACTCTCACCAGGATACTGGAGGGTTTGTAGGAGTTTGCACAACAAGACCATGTCCCTCAAGGGGTCCTGTGAAGGGTGCTTCAGGAGTATGGAGTACGTACAGGGTTTGTTGTTATAGGCCATTCAGTCCCTGTATTACTGAACTGAGAGCTTGGTTTGCAATGGCAGCAGTAAGAAAGACTTATTTAAGTTGGACTCTACCAGGGTTGCCCTTTGCCACCGATTCTGATCATAAATTTATGGACAGTGGAACAGCCATGGGGTGGAGGAGGTTCAGTTCAGTGACCTTAGGATCACGTCATTGCTTTTTGCAGATGATGTGGTCTTGTTGGGTTCATCAGGCTGTGACCTGCAGCAGGCACTGGGGCAGTTTGCAGCTGAGTATGTTGAGTAAAAGTGGCGTTCGGCAGTGTTAATTTTGTTATTAAAACTAAGACGAAAAATACTCGTCAAGAACATTTTTTTCTGTGATGAAAATGAAACAAAAACTAAAATGCGCCTTTAATGACGAAAACTAAGACGAATGTTTTTAAAAGCATTGATGACAAAAAATAAACCAACAAAAATGTACAAATGTTACAGACACACGACTGGACAATGTGCAATGTGAAGCCCTTTGCACGTACATCTCTACACATGACACGGTCCACCAACAAATAACGGGCATGAATGCAGTGGTACAATTTTAAAAACTTGTATGCACGCTTGTAATTGGATAACACTAATTTGGGCACCATCAGGAGATCATCACATCAGGCAGAATCCTGCTCCACTCTGCTTCGCTATGTCAGCCAACATGATTCTCCGGCGTAAAAAAGCCATCAGTCATATGGACCAACTTTAATTACAACGCTGATGAAAATAAAACCCAGTGTAAGCCATGTGGAATGAAAGTCACAGGAAAGAACACCACACACCTGAAGAGGCATCCAGAGGGGCGCCATCTTGGGATTCATGCCAAGGTATGTAACGTCATCTGGGTGGCGACTTGCCCATTGCCAATATCGTTACCTATGGCTCTCATTCACCCTGCTAATATTGAGTCAAGTGCAGTTTATTTTAGGTGTGCTGCGAGTTGGGATGTCACAAGTGTCGATACCCTGGTAGTAAGGTTGGTACTGCGCTCTTGCGTAACCGCAAATTAATATACAAATAACTTCAGATGACACGATAATGTGTGAAAAATGTGACATCCCTAGCTGCTAGTACGTTAGACAGGGAGCTATCAATTTGAATTGTCAAATGACATAGCTGTTACTATTAGTTATTCTGCCTCAGCACTGTAGATAGCAAATACATCGACAGACAAGGCAACACTAAGTGCAGTCCAACCGTAACCATCACAACAAAATATGGTTTGAAGTGATAAAAGTGACTCGAAAGAGCAACAGAAAAAGGCGGAGGCTATAGCCAGATGGACTGGAAGCCCGGGTTACCAGTCAGAACTATAGAGGATGGTTTTGTTTGGATGATAGCGATAATGGATAAGAAATTTATTGTACCCAAGAAAACAGAAATAAACAATCTAATTGATAAACAGTATGAAGAAAAGAAAAACTCTGAAGCCAATTAAATGCAGCTTGGTGGGTGTCCATATTTCTTGATATCTGGACAAAAATAGGACTGTGAGCAACATTTCTGGCTGCACATGCATGTTACTTCTATGTCACGAAGAATAAAGCTGAACATACCTGTATTCTGTAGGCTCTTGAAGAAATTGAGCACCCACACACTGCAGACTCCAATAAAAAAATGTGTGGATAAATGCATGCATAAGTGGCATATACCAAGCTGAGAAGATCCTTACTGTGACAGCTGATAATGGACGTAACATGGTTGCAGCATTCAAACATGCCACGGTTAAGGAGGAAGAACCCAGCTCAGAAGAGGAGGACTCCCAATGAAATGAGTCATACACCAATATGTGCCTGATCTGTGAATATACATATTCTGATAAAAGTTCTATGTCATGGAATAAATGAAGTATGTTATTAAAACTGTGTATAATTAGTCATAAAGTGAAATATGAAACTCAAACTGATGCATTAAAATAGGTCTTCCTAAATGGGTTTTGCTGTCACAGCTGAATTTACAGCCAGTTCTTGGTCCACCAGAACCTACCTTGGCTGCCACCTGATCCACAATGCAATGGGACCACCTGGCCACAGACCAAGACCCAGCTACCAGGCACTCAACAACAGGCCCTTCCAACAGCTCTAGGATGGGCCCTGGTGACCCTAGTCTGGGCAAGGGAAATATTCTTTTTTGGATTGCTTTTTGTCTGACAACACATCCACCAGTGTCACTGAGGCATGCAAACCCCTCCACCACAATAAGGTGGCAATCCAAGGAGGAGCTCACCTCAACACATTGTGTGGGTTCTGGAGCCAATCTCCTGGAGACAGGCTGAATGTTTACATTTTTTACGTTTACAGCATTTAGCAGACACCCCATGGAGCAAGTTGGGATCTTGCTCAATGACCCATTGATGGTAGTGCCAGGTGGGACTTGAACCCACAATCTCTTGGTCTAGAGGCAAGCAGCCTAACCACTGGACCACCAACACCCATACACCCCCTTTATACCCTTGCTCTTTTCTTCTGGAGTTGTGGTGGGTGAGCGACGCCAGGCTGGGGTGGAGCTACTGGTGGCCCCACAGCTCGATGCATTAACAACAGAGTTTACCCCGGTGAACAAGAGGGCTGTCTCCCGCCGCCTTCGGGTTGGGGAGAGGTCTCTGACTGTCATCTGTGCTTATGCGCTGAATGATGGTTTGAAGTACCCGGCCATCTTTGACTCCATGGTTTCCATCGTTGTGCTGGGGGACTTCAACGCTCATGTGGGCAATGACAGTGTGGCCTGGAGGGGGGTGATTGGGAGGAATAGACTCCCTGATCTGAACCCGAGTGGTGTTCAGTTATTGGACTTCCGTGCGATGCATGGTTTGTCCATAAAGAACACCATGTTCGAGTATAAAGGTATCCGTAAGTGGACATGGTACGAACATGTCCGGGGCTACAGGTCGATGATCGATTTCATAATTGTATCATCTGATCTGTGGCCTTCTGTCTTGAACACTCAGGTGAAGAGAGTGGCAGAGTTGTCAACTGATCAGTTGGCTCAGGTGGCAGGGGAGGAGGCCTGTCAGATCTGGTAGGCCCAAGCGCATAGTGAGGGTCTGCTGGGAACGTCTGGCAGAGGCTCCTGTTCGTCAGATCTTGAACTCGCACCTCCGGCAGAACTGCAACTGCATACTGGGGGAGCTTGGAGACATTGAGTCTGAATGGACACTGTTCCAGACCTCCATTGTAGAAGCGGCTGTACGGAGCTGTGGCTGCAGGGTGGTCGATGCCAGTCGTGATGGAAACCCTCGTACCCGATGGTGGACACCAGAGGTGAGGAGGGCTGTCAAGCTGAAGAAGGTGGCCTACCGGGAATTATTACTCTGGGGGTCTCCAGAGGCAGCTGACAGATACCAGTAAGCCAGGCGGAACGCAGCTTGGGCGGTTGCGGGAGCAAAAATCCTGGCATGGGAGGAGTCTATTGAGGCCATGAAAAGTGACTTTCGGTTGGCCTCAAGAAGGTTCTAGCAAACCATCCGGAATATCAGGAAAGGGAAGCAGCTCCTGGTTCCTACTAGGGCTGTGCGATATGGCATAAAATTCATGTTGCCGTATAATTTGATCTGTAAATTTCAAAAGAAGTGTTTTTGAAACGGTAACATATGTCCATAGCAAAGGCATTGCAGCAGGAAGTTGTATAGTAAACTGTTAACACATTTTGAAGAAGTCGTGAACGTAGAATATTTATTGTGCAAATCTGCAATTGTGGAAAAAATATTAAGGCATTTCAAGTAACTTCCCTGGTTTTATTTTATTTTAAAAACACAGGTTAGTTTTGTAAACTGTAGGTAAGCAGGAAACAAAAGCTACAAAAGTAATACAATTAGACTAGTGTCATAACTCCATCTATATTAGAATGACCATCTCTCCCATAAAGGTCCTGCCAGGCAGAGTCCTGCACAGGTTCGGGTTCCCGACGGGTGACCCGCAAATTTTGATGAAACTGGTGAAAAATATTCTACTGTGTCGGATACGGGTTCGGGTCGGGTCAGACACAGGAGAGTGCGGGTCTAAATTGTGGTTTTCGAAACATCATGTGCCAACAGAAAATACCCTATGGCTATGTTTTAGTGACACACAAAAAATCCCTGCATTCAAGGTGATAAAACGTAAAATCCACATCAGTTTATGCATCACGCGCATTCCCGGAAATCTCTCTCACTTTCATTCTTAAAAAAAGCATGCGATCTCCTGCAGCTGTTCGAAATGGATGCTGAGGAGTTGAAAAGAAAATTAGCAAGTGGAGAGTTTAAAGTTCGACGTGTGGGAGAATTTCGGAGTTATCTCAGATAACGAAACTCTTTTGACGTCTTGTCTTGGTGGAGAGAGCATGAGCGTTTGTTTTTCAATATTGCTCATATTCAGATCTATTCTCACTATCCCGGCATCCAGCGCCACAAGTGAGTGAGATTTCTCATGTGCCGGATATGTCATCCGGGAGCGAAGGAGTCAGCTGAGGCCATCAACTGTGAACGATATCCTTTTTTACACAGTAATATAAAGCACCACACCAAACACTAGTCTATGCCTTCACATATGAATTCCAATCGGGTGATCAAAGGAAAATGGACAGTGCACGTAGGTAGCCTATAAAACCTAATAATATGCAGGGTAGCCTAATGTACATTTTATATAATTTTAGTTTTATTAACACATTTGCTTGTAAGCTGGTAAGGCTATGTATGGGTATGGCAATATCAAACATTATTTGAGTTTGAAGGTAGGCTACTATTATTATTATTAGGCTGTTATTAAACAACGTTTACATTTGGCTATGCCTTTTCAACTGATGTTGCACATGTCACTGGTCGTTTGTTGTGGCAATAAACTTTTGTCTTTAATTTTGGCTATCTGACTGATTGTCATTCGGGTGTGGGTCGGGTGTCGGTAGTTATTTATAGTTGGTCGGATCGGGTGCGGAATTTTATTTTATTTCTGTCGGATAACGGTTCGGATACGGGTTAAAGTATGACGGGTACAGGCAGGTGTAGTTTGTCAAAATCAGACCCACGCAGGACTCTGCTGCCAGGTGCAGCAATAATCATGTAAATAATTTTCATATAAATCATATAAATAATAAATTATTTATTATTTGACGCAACTTGATTATGTCATTTTTGCAGGCGAGGAGTGGAAATTTCTGCGGTAGAGCGGTATAATCAAAATCTCTCCCGTTGGCTAAATTTATATTGTATACCGTTTTTGCCGTACAGTCCTAGGTCCTACTATTTATAGTGGGGAAGGGGTGCTGTTGACCTCACCTGGGGACATCACCCGGAGGTAGAAAGAATACTCTGAGGACCTCCTCAACCCTGCCTCAGTTACATCTACATACACAGCTTTTGAGACATCTGAGGGCACGGAGCCGGAGGGGCTGGAGTGGACTTGCCTATCACTTGGCCTGAGGTGGCCAGGGTGGTTAAATAGCTACGTGGTGTTTGCATCCACTCGGACTTCATCTGCAAGCAATGTAAGTTAGTGGACTCACTCATGGTCAAGGTTTGTGACCTCGAGGAGCAACTGGCTCTCATCCAACACAACAAGGAGTTAGAGGAGAGAGTTAATATGCCTTTTAGGGAGACAGTGTGTACATCACAAGCGGGGAGGGGGGAGAATGGAGAACAGAGAGGTTGAGAGAGCTGGGTGAACATAGGTCACAGACGTAGAAAAGGGCGTACACAGTTTACAGAGGCAGCATCACCTGAAGTGATGGTGTCTAACCGCTTTCAGGTGCTTCCAGCTTTAGAGTCAGAAGAGACTGGGGAGGCAGGTGGGCCCTTGGGCACCAAGGAGCTGCCTACCCCCAGGAGCAGGGAGGTCGTGCTAATAGGGGATTCAATAGAATAGAAAGTAGAGTAGTTGTGGAATGTATAAACTAGGGACTGGGGGGGCAGGGAGGGTAGTTAAGAATATAGGTGGAGGGAGACAGAAAACCCCAATTAATATTAAAAGTGGGCACTGTAAAAGACCTACCCTTTGCGGTCTGTATTTAAACACTATAGGAGTATTAGAAACAAAATTCAGGTCCCACTCTTGCCAGTTTGGGGAATCAATAAAAAAGGCCAATAGGATGCTGGGTTACATCTCTAGGTGTGTGGCGTTTAAGTCAAGGGAGGTGATGCTACCATTTTATAATTCCTTGGTAAGACCCCACCTAGATTATTGTGTGTAGGTTTGGTCACCATATCTTAAGAAGGACATTGCTGCCCCGGAAAGAGTGCAATATAAGGCTACAAGAATGATTCCTGGTCTTAGAGGAATGTCTTATGAGGAGAGGTTAGCTGAGCTGAATCTGTTTAGCCCCGAGCAAAGGAGACTAAGGGGGGGACATGATCCAGGTATATATGATTCTAACAGGTCTGGATGCTGTTCAGCCAAATGGCTACTTTAATATTAGTTTAAATACTAGAACTTGTGGCCTTATGTGGAAATTAGCGGGAGGACGTTTTAAAATGAATTTGAGGAAGCACTTTTTTACACAGCGTGTAGTTAGAGTATGGAATAGTCTTCCTGCTAGTGTAGTGAAAGCTAAATCCCTGGGTTCCTTTAAATCAGAGCTAGATAAAATTTTAAGAACTCTGAGCTATTAGTTAAGTTCTCCCCAAACAAGCTTGATGGGCCAAATTGTCTTCTCTCGTTTGTAAATTTCTTATGTTCTTAAGGAAATTTCAATTGAGTAAAACATAGCAAATGATCTTTGACAAATGCTTATGATTATTTTTATATATTATGCTATACCAATCTATATTCAAGTAATGTTCAATCAGATTAGGATTTCTGCATAATGGTTATTTCTGTGAATTATGAGCTGGGTCCTCTACCCACCAACATATATTCGTCATTTGTTTTGCTATTGTTTATCGCCCACCAATATACAATAGGCATTTTATTTCAGAGTTTTCAGAGTTTTTAGCGGATTGTTCTCCTAAGTTAGATAACATCTTGATCTGTGGAGATTTTAATATTCATGTTTGTTGCCCCTCTGATCACTTAGCCACTGAGTTCAGATCTGTACTTTCAGACTTTGGTCTCACTCACTTACTTCTTTAACACTGAATCAATTTACAGCCGCTGTTATGGACTCACAACTCAGCAAGGTTTTGTTACCACCCTTAACCCGGATGATATGCTGTCTACCTTCCACACTACTTGTACCGAAATTTTCAATTCTATTGCCCCTATTCGAATCAAAACTTCCAAGCCACGCCCAGATCCTTGGCAAAACGACACCACTCACTCCATCAGGCAACGCTACAGACAGGCAGAACGAAGATGGAAGAAAGACAAGCTCCAGGTGTCCCTGGCCTTGCTGACTACCTACGAGCAGTGAAGGAAGCTAAATGCCAATATCTGTCTAACATTATTTATACTAATAGTCATTCTCCCCGGGTGCTATTTTCTACTATTAAGTCTGTTGTTGCTCCGAGCATTCCTGTGTTGACTGAAGCCTCAACCTCCATCTGAGAGGACTTTCTCCACTTCTTCATTGATAAAATAGCATCTGTCAGATCATTAACCCATGGATGTATCATGGACATAGCTTCTACCCCACTCCACAACACTATCCTTGATCAGACTATGCCAATCACCCTCACGACACTCTCTGAACTAGTCACTCAAATGAAGCCTACAAACTGTCCTTCAAATGTTATCCCCTCTAAATTGTTGAGAGGCTTTTAATGTGGTCGGGCCTTATCTCCTGTCTTTTATAAATACCTGTCTTATCACAGGAGTTTTTCCAGCAACTTTTAAACATGCTGTGATTAGGCCCCTCTTAAAAAAACCTAATCTTGACCCATCCACTTTATCAAATTTTAGACCTGTTTCCCATCTACCTTTTTTATAAAAAGTTTTAGAAATTTTATTCAATTGCAGTCATTTTTAAACTTAAATTCGATTTTTGAGAAGTTTCAATCTGGTTTCAGATCCAGGCATCCAGTCTGCAGTCTTAAGGGTCCACAATGATATAGCACGGTCTATGGATACCAAATCCTGTTGTTCTTGCGCTGTTAGATTTTACAGCAGCATTTGACACTTTAGATCACTTCGTACTTCTATGTACAATTATGTTGGCATCCGGGGTGCTGCACTGGACTGGTTCACTTCATATTTGACTAACAGAACTTTTTCTGTTATGATTGGTGACATGTCCTCCTCTAAAGCTCCCCTTTCTTGTGGGGTCCCTCAGGGTTCTCTTCTTGGCCCTTTATTATTTTCGCTATACGTGCTTCCACTTGGCTCTGTAATACATAAGCATAATGTCACGTTTCATTGTTATGCTGATGACATCCAGATCTATCTACCCATGAAACCAGATTGCACAAAATCACAAACTCAACTGCTTGATTGCATCACGGAGGTTAACACATCAAGTATCTAACCAAGCTGTGAGGAATCTTGGGGTGATGTTTGACAGCAGTCTAAAATTTGACAAACAGATAAATATGGTGGTTAAGACAGGCTTTTTTCACCTCTTGTCTAGGGTTAAACCTTTCTTAAATCGCTTTGATCTGGAGAAAGCTGTTCATGCTTTTATCAGCTCCAGACTTGATTATTGCAATACCCTTTATTTTGGCGTTTCTCAATCTCTATAAATTGTGTCCAACTTGTACAGAACGCTGCTGCACAGTTTTTAACTAATAATCCTAAGCGCGCATACATTACGGCAGTATTGATGTCACTTCACTGGCTCCCTGTACATTCTAGAATTGATTTTAAGCTCTTAATGTTTGTTTTTAAATCTCTAAATGGCACTGCTCCACCGTATCTATCTGAATTATTAACCGTCAGGAGACACAGCAGAACCCTACGATCAGCTGACCAACTTCTTTTAGAAGTTCCAAGGTCTAAATGCAAACAATGGGGAGATAGAGCATTCTCCGTAGCTGCACCCAGTCTCTGGAACAAACTACCCCCAGAGATTCGTACCATTTCTGACTACAACCATTTCAAATTGAAACTCAAGACTTATTTATTTCGGAAAGCTTTTAATATTTAGTTGGGGCTGACATTTTACTGTTTCATGTACCCCACGACATTCTATTGTGTTTTATGTATTGTGTTTGTTCATATTTGTTGTAGTGTATTTGTGACTCCTCATTCTATTTTAATTTCACCAAGTTTTATTTTACTTCTTATTTTTATATTATAGTTTTAATTGTGAAGTGCCTTGGTCATTTTTAGTGTTGAAAAGCGCTATATAAATAAATGATTGATTGATTGATGTTAATGCTTTCCTGTAAAAGGAATATGCAGTGCATGAATAGTAACTTGAGCCATCAGCTATGTTCTGTGTTACTTAACTATAGACTGGCTCCTTTTGCCTGCTGTTCTCAAATATCTGTAGAGGCTTTCCTGTAAGTCTCAGAATGGATGGCCAAGTGTTCTCAACGCATAGCTTTTAATGACTAATGTCCAAGCAGTCTCTGCAGTTGGGTGATGTTCTTGTTTATTACAAATCTTCAGTTCACATAAAAAGGGACTTTTAGCTTTAACATACACTTGTGCTGAATAATGTGCTGGCGGTGTGCTGTTTGTAACATGCTGTCTTACAGGTGCAACGGTAAGAACCGTGTTCCCTCCGCCATCCCCCCGTCCAAGCGGAAAAACACCCATTCATGCCCACCTGTCCTCACGTGACCACATACACCCCCCAGTGGCCAAAATACATAACACACTCCAAAGTTATAAACGGCTCCCACACTATCTATAGATAATAATTGTAATTGTAAATGCAAAAAACAACCCATTGTATGCTTGCCTTTATAATTAATTAATTTATGCATTTTTAGGATTGGTGCCTTGGAAATGGGCTGGACGCCCTGCATGGTTCACACCCCGCAGCTTGTAGTGAGTATTGTCAACAAGGAGGCAAGTGTTCAGAGACTTTCACAAAATCAGGTCAGTGGTGAAGCTCTTCAGAAAGTCCTCCGTGGCAACTCAAAAGATGCTCCATCAGCGGGGCTTGGTTGTTCTCAATGACTGTCCCACATGTTGGTCAAGCACATTCAAGATGATAGTACACGTCTTTGAAGTGAAAGAGCCACTCAGCAAAATTGCTGACAACATGGGATGGGACAGTCTGCTTCCCAGGGAGTGGCAAAAGCTTAAGGCTTGACTTGCTGCTGCCACATGCAGAACATGCAAAAATATTCCAGACTGTCACCATGTCTTTGCCCCTTGATGTCCCTGACCTCCTTGATTTGGTCAGCCACCTAGATGAACTTGCACAGACAGCAAAATACAGACATCTAGCTACCCTTGTCCAAAAAATGAAAGCCAGTATGAATCGGTGCTTTGGCTGCTTTTTGGATCCAGATGAGGATAACTCTCTCCCCTTCCAACAGCTGCATGTTTTCTCAGCTCCACTGTCTGTGGAAACACTTGTGGAGTTCAAGGATGAGAAAATCCAAGAGCTGCTGAAAGAAGCAGAGGAGTATGTGGCAAAGCATATCCTGCCAGATTCGGACACACAGATGGATGATCGGTTTGACGTTGTTGCACATGTAACCCTTCTCTACGTACTTTAACGTAATGAGCTGACCTGGGTTCTCTGGCTATCACCGTTCTGAGCCCCCTTATTAAATCTATTTACAGAAACCCTTCAACAGACATTGTTTAAATAGAAACACAGCAAACTTTATTTTGCAAAATAATAAATAACTCAGCCATTCCTCTCTGGCATTGAATAATCAAGAAAAAAGGAAAAGAAAAGGAAAGATCTTGCTTTATGTGGCAGGCAACAACGTATGCGTCAACATAACAATAGGGTCCTCCTCAACCAGTAATTGTATCACAACGCACCAAATAAAACCATTTACAATTACACACAATACTTATTTAGACAAATTATAGCTCCAAAAGTAAACAGTAGGTTAAGAAATTAAATAATAATAAAAAAAAACCCGTTTGTCAATGCGATGGCACGCTTGGCTGCACTACTGTTAGGACAGTCTCTGTGTTATATGTGCTATATAAATAAACTTGACTTGACTTGACTCCTTTGAATAGGATGCCAGCTGTAAATTAATATAGAATGTTCTGCTTTTTGTGTCTTGGTAACTTTTTGTATACAACAATTGCAATGGCTAGGAATCAATTCAGAAATGGAGGAAACAACAAATGGAGAAAAAGCAGGCCTGATGTGGAGTTGGGGTCATGTGTGGCTGAACAGGTCAGGACTGTCTGTGCCCTGGATCAGAAGCGCTAGTTCAGATCACATGCCCAGTAGAGTGATGTCACCATTTGGCCCCTGAGCAAGGCCCTTACTCCCAGCTGTGTCAGGGACTGTCTGACCTTACTTTATGGACTGTACATCACTTTGGATAAAAACATCTGCTATTTGACATTATAAAAAGCCATGCTGCAAAAATTCACCCTGGGACGACGGCCTGTCCAGGGTTATTCCCTACCTTGTGCCCACCGCTTCCAGGATAGACTGCAGACCCACCCAAGCCTGCATTGTACAAGTATTACACGTATACATTACACAGATACTACCTGAAAGACATACTCAAAAACTAAAACAGTATGGAATCCATTATGTGAACACAAACCACTAGCACAAACCACTGGTACTTCATAAAGTCCATCATTCTCTTTGAATCAATCCATCCATCCATCTGCTTTTGCTGGTCAGGGCCTAAACACCCTTGGTCACCTGACAAGGTTTTACAGAAACAAGCAAGCTATAGTAAACAAAAAAAAACCTTTGCTTTTCACAAAACAAACTTAGAATACTTAAAATGTAGAATATTTTGATATATGAAAAATGCATACCATAAATGTTTTACATGTGTGTTTTTTGCAGTAGAAACACTGGGTCTTTAAAACTGTGCTTATTGGGACCAAGGGGATGCCCGCTGTACTGCTGGACAGAGCGTGTGTGTTTTAAAAGAAAAAAAAAACATCACTACACACAATGTGTGACAGTCAGTGCCATACACAGCAACGGGCACACAGAGGGCGGGGGGGGGGGGGGGGGGGGCACCCTCTCCGAGACAGCTCAGCTTCGCTCCTGCTACGCCCAGCAGCAGAATCCACAAGTGCACCCCAGCCAGCACTGGACAGGTGTGGGGCTGCTTCCCCCCATCTGTATGTCAGGGCTGCCACTCGTCCAGGCTGGCTGTGCACCTCATAAAGCAGGACTGAGTTTCGGCTGCTGGACCACCCAGGACCGTCACCCTTCCACCAGGGCACCTAGGACCACCTCCACCACGACAGACACAAGGTCCACATAATGCCAGAAGGGAAGAACACAAAATGGACCCAGAGCTATTCAGATGCACCCAGATATGGCATTTCTGAGGTGAGGTGTACCTTCATTTCTGCTTTTAATTTAAGACCAACTGCAATATACATGTCTTGTGATATTATTGTTATTTTGCTGAGAGAAGGACACACATGCCAGATTTTAAGATGACAAGCTCAGTGAGTCGATTACTGATGCTATAGAAGCACTGTGGGATGTCCAGGCAGGCGAGGTGTGATGAAAAACACACATCCTTAACATCCCAGCTAGTGCTTTTAAGATAAACTACTGATGTGGTCTGATATTGTGCATTGTGTAAGACTCGTGTAATATTTTTAACATATATAGGTTTTTTGCAATGTCAAGCACACAAGTTTGAAACACTAGCTACGAAAAAATATATTCTAGTTTTTGGAGACTTTCTTGTTGAGTAAAGACATTGTTCATTGATTAAGGTCTTGCTCTACAGTGGAAGTGGCAGGCAGCCAATTTCAGTGACAGCTGGTAGTCCAGCAGAAGTGACTCAAAACCTGACCAATGACAAATGGTATATAACCCATTAGTGTGAAAACAATTTTCTGAAAAGGGTGAAAATGAGAGAGTCAGTCACTGGAACAGAGGGTTTTGAGCAGGCTGTGAGCTGTTCTGACTTCTTTTGTCACATGATGTACTTAAAATTTGAAGATTATAATGTTACATTTAAGTGTACAATTAAAATCTTTCATCGACTGCTGAAGATGAAGCAGTAGAGTTGTTTGAATGTGCCTAGGGGACTTCTTACAATCTCCTGTAAACACTGTTAGCAGCATTTTACATGCTAAGGCCAAGGAGCATCTAGTGAGTAGTGAGTATGAAAGCCTGAAAGACCATTGGCAGCATGTATCGGCAATACAGGCTAGCAGCAGGCCAAAAAGAGCACGAAAATGCCAGTTCACTGGAGGTCGCTTTAAGAAAATGATCTGGCATGGACAAAGTGCCTTTTCTCTCCCTTATCTACAGCACACAGGAGGGCCCCTGGGCTGCGAGGGGCTGGGCAAACACAAAGCCATAGTGATTCACCTCTGATCTGCCTTTTTCAAACCACTTTAATGTGCACATCCTTTATATAATGAAAGGTTATAAATAAAATCATTGCAGTTATATTATACACTAACATCAAAAATGAGATTCCATTCAAGCATTCAGAAAAAGTCAGGCAAAATTCAAATGCATTTTTGTCTCATTTAGATATTTATTAACTGCATGACAACAACAATGATCCAGACAATAATAATTGATCAATCCATTCCTGTCATGGAGCAGTAAAGAATGCAGGACAGCTCTCTCTCTCTCCCTCTCTCTCTCTTTTTCAGTGTAAGATGCCCACAGACAGATTAGTCAAAACAATGCTACATTTGCACTTGAAGTATCATACTAAATGGTTCATAGCAGAGTTTCTCAACCCTTCCAACCACATGGCCCGGCTATTCATGATTTATGATTTTTCCCTCCAGTTAGATTTCAGTAGGTGGGGGCAGTGGTCGGGGGGGGGGGGGGGGGGGGGTGATTCATAGGGCTGGGCAATATGTCAAAAGTATTATTACAATATTTTTTTCCATAACAGTAATAATCACTTTTATTTAAAATTCCCTTCAAATTTCCCCTAAGCAGATTCAGAACATGACAAAATTGAAGGGACTGCAAACTGAAATAAAATGTTTATAAATATATCATACAAAAGTAAGTTTTTTGTCATAGGGAATAACACTAGGAAATGCTGCCAGTACGGTTTGTTGCTGGGTTCTTTTTCTGACTGCCTCGCTGCTCATTCCAGGGGGCTAATTTGACATTACTGGCAGAGTCGTCCCCACACCACAGTGAAAATAGAATGCTGTGTCCTGTTTTTAACTGATACGGGACATGATTTATCCCAAAGGAGACTAAGGGGGGATATGATTCAGGTCTATAAGATTCTAACGGGTCTGGATGCTGTTCAGCCAAATGACTATTTCAATATTAGTCTAAATACTAGAACTCGTGGCCATAAGTGGAAATTAGCGGGAGAACATTTTAAAACAAATTTGAGGAAGCACTTCTTTACACAGCATGTAGTTAGAGTATGGAATAGTCTTCCTGCTAGTGTAGCGGAAGCTAAAACCATGGGTTCCTTTAAATCAGAGCTGGATAAGATTTTAACAACTCTGAGCTATTAGTTAAGTTCTCCCCAAACGAGCTTGATGGGCCGAAAGGCCTCCTCTCGTTTGTAAATTTCTTATGTTCTTATGTTCATATTTATTTCATTTGAAAATGGAAAGCCCAATTGCTGGTGTTTGTGAGTGTAAGCACTTGCATTCTGTTTGTTCTACCGGTTGGCAATGCTTCAAGTGGGGAAATAAGTTTGCTTTATCTACAGTTTACCTGCCCCAAGTTTTCGACAGAGTTTACAGTACACAGGACCAGTGTGTTGTGTGTTAATCTGCAAAAAGTACTGCCACATCACCAACATTGCTGTACCTTGTTCGTCCTTATTATCTCCTTTTTCAAAAGATGTTGTGGCTGCTGAGCCGTCGCGTTCTTCACCAACACTTGAAGCTCCTTCTGAGGGTGTGCTTATCTCTTCCATATTACCAAAACAGCAGCATGTGGCGTGCCCCACTAACTCAATCAACCCTGCTGTGCATTGGTTATACCCATTACAGACCTAATCGCATTTTCTTGCCACACTGCTTTAGAATGAATGGTGAATATGGCTTCTTGAATTTCCTGGGCAAGAGTTAACCATTTTGATAGTTTTGTCATTTCTATCTCTTCCCTTACTTTTTCCACAGTGGTATTCTTGACAATTGGGTTAACCTTCCAAAGAAAGAACTCAGAAGCATGGGAAATTCCTGAATTATAGTTTCAAAGTATCTACCCTGAGCCATGGAAAAGTTGGGTCCAGTGTTGAGTCCGGCAGCCAACCGTTCAGCAGTGAACAGCCCCGGGCTGCATGGCCACCCCACAGCTCCCAGCGTGCAGCTCGGAGTTTTTCCCAGTGCGCAGTCCCACCTCAAAGACCTGCTTGGGATATCGTTCATGGTGACCCTGAACGCTGTGGCTCTTGTGGCCAACGTGGCCGTGATGGTGGCCATCGTCAAAGCGCCTCATTTGCGGAAGTTTGCCTTTGTCTGTCACCTGTGCGTTGTAGACATCCTGTGCGCTGTGCTGCTGATGCCCCTGGGCATCGTTTCCGGCTCCCCCTTCTTCAGCTCCGTGGTCTTCACCGTACTGGAGTGTCAGGTCTACATCTTTCTCAATGTGTTTCTGATCTGTGCCTCCATCCTCACCATCACCGCCATCAGCATCGAGAGGTATTACTACATAATACACCCCATGAGGTATGAGGTGAAAATGACACTCAACCTTGCCATCGCTGTGATGATTTTCATATGGATCAAGTCTATTTTATTGGCCCTGATCACTTTGTTTGGCTGGCCAGCATATGGAAACCAGAGCTCCATTAGTGCGGCCCACTGCTCCCTCCACTGGAGCCACAGCAATCTTAGGAAGGTCTTTGCCATCATCTTCAGTGTGTTGTGTTTCCTGGTACCATCCATTGTGATCGTTGCTGTGTACTGCAATGTGTATAAGGTGGCGAGGTTGGCTGCCCTTCAGCATGTGCCCATGCCTTCCTGGGCCACAAACCCGAAGCAGCGCTCAGACTCCATCAACAGCCAGACCACTATCATAGCTGCTCGGACCCTAGCGCCGAGACTGACCCCAGAGCGGATATTTGGGGGCAGTAAGGCAGCTCTCACCCTTGTGCTCATTGTGGGACAGTTTGTTGTCTGCTGGCTGCCTTATTTCTCTTTCCACCTGCACCTGTCACTCAACACATCGCTGAAGAGTCCAGAGGACCTGGAAGAGGCAGTCACCTGGCTGGCATACTCTTCCTTTGCTATGAACCCCTTCTTCTACGGCCTCCTCAACCGGCAGATCCGCGAGGAGCTCGGTAAGCTGCGCAGGTGCTATGCCACACGCCCTGCAGACCTGGGGGGCTCCAGTCACGAGGGCTCAGCCCAGGAAAACTTCCTGCAGTTCCTCCAACGGACCACCACAGATGCGCGCTCCATCTGCGTGAACTCCAGCCCCAGGAATATTGTGCACCAGGAAGTCCGAATCCCTGGACAGATCCCAGAAGACTTTGATTAGAAATGCAGCTCTTTTGGATTGCATTGCTCACATTTTGGCTTGTCATCCACTTATGGACATACTGTATTTGAAATTTGTAATTGCAATACATTATTCATTAATACTGGATCAAGGCTTAAGTGTTACATTCCACAGTTGAACTACCCCGCATGCTTCCAAAGCACTGTTCCATATAACTGCCTGTGCGTGTCCAGCTCTGACTGCCTCTGTGTTTGGTAGCTGTGAAAATGAATCGATTATTTCATGATATCGGAAAATCAATGGGACTGTTCATCTCATTCAGAGTTCACCTGAGTCATGCAATCTGATCTGAAGACTGACGGACCTGACTTGGGAAATTTGAAAAGTTATTTTGAATCAAGTTAATTATTCTCCTTTTTCTGAATATAAAAATTGACATCTGGTACTGTTATGGATTAATCAAATGACCCAGATATGCAAATAAATATTTCATCCTGAAAACCACCCCTCAGATATTTTCCAAAGGTATAGATATATAATATTATTTTGTATATTTGGGGTGTCAAATAAAAACTCAGTCTTAAAAACTTATATCTAAGCATGCTTTAAGTTTAACAGTACTAGTAATAATTTTAAAACAATTTATTACACAGACATCATTATTGTTATTAAAAATTATATTTTACTACTTTATAATAAAGGTCTGAAGAGTTTTGAGGGAAATTATGTATTTTCTGAAAGCATTTGCCTTGTAAAACTTTTATGTTTCAAAACCTAACTTGCATATTACTTTTACTATGTATAATTTATTATATTCATCTTAAATACCACTTCTCCAGGTCAGGGTTGCAATGTAATTTATTACACATTAATTTTAAACAGCTTCTATGTATTTCCCCCTCATTTTATCTTAAATGTTTAAGATAAAGCTTAAATGTTTTTACCACAATATAGATACAATATAAAATAGAAAAAGAAATGTCATACACAACATTAAAAGCATTTACACAATGGTACATTTATTTATTGTGTTTGGCTTATTTTATTATAAAAAATGGATGAATGAGTGACAAATCAGTAAATAAAGAAGTAATATGTCACAAATAAATGTGTGCATTGTTATTCTCCTAATTATAAAATAATTTTGAAAATAGTTAGGATTAATAAGACACCCATTGCTCTTTGTTCTGTGCTGGACTGAATTGAACCACCACCAACCTGGGGAGAGCACACATAGACAAGCACAGATACAGATACAGATATAGATACACACACACACATACTGTACACCTCCCCTAACTGCAGGTCTCTGGCCTGTGGGATAGACACTGTGAGTACCCAGAGGAATCCAGCATGAAAACTGCATACAGATGGATAGCCCAGCCTATGGATAGCCCCATCCATGGATAGCCCAGCCTATGGATAGACCCACTCATGGATAGCCCCGCCCATGGATAGCCCCACCCATGGATAGCCCAGCCTATGGATAGCCCCACTCATGGTTAACCCAGTCCATGGATAGCCCCACCCATGGATAACCCAGCCTATGGATAGCCCCACTCATGGATAACCCAGTCCTTTTTATAGCCCCAGCTATTGGTTCTTGATTAGTTTACTTTCTTCTTCTTCTTTCCTTTTATTGGCATATGGTTCAAAGGAACATTCCTGCCAGCTAAAGCAAATATCATTAAGTAAACTGAAATGTCTGATTTATAATTACCACATTTCGATGTTCATTCCATCACATTGCCTTGCTTTTGCTGTATTCTTACTTTGCAACATTTAGCAAAACACTATTCTGCACTTAGACTAATGTCATTTTACAATCTGCAGGGGTCGTACAAACAAATCACACGTACAAGAAGTATGGAGTACTGTAAAGCTGAATGCATGTGCCATTACTATAATGATATATTACTTGCCTTATTTATATATACAGTATATCTTATTTATATATATCTAGATGACATTACTACAGAATGATTATACCATAAGGAGTCCTTGCTCACCTGGGAAAGCTTTGCTGTGTTCATCTTCAAAGTGTTCACCTATCTTTCTAACGACAAACATGCTCTGTTGTTAATAACTACAATAATCTGCCCAAAAATGCACTTTAAAACAACCTCTCACCTTAAACAGCTCATGAAATTGAGTAAGAGGTTTAGTCAGCATCTCTTAATTTAATGCATGTCAATCAAAAAAAGACAATACTCTCAAAAAACTCACAAACATGAGACTGAATGTCATGTAAATAGCATATTGCCACAGACAATTGTTCTACCATATTGAAATTACCATATTGTTCTACCATATTGAAATTACTATCAGTAACGTGAAAATTTCCTATATATTTATTGAAACGTTGTATAATACACACTCTTTCTGGAATGTTCCTAATGCAAGCAACCAGACTCATTTTGACACATGGAATGATATAAGCAGTAAAAGATATGTTTAATCAAAAGCAACATTTAGCTTCATGTGTCAAGTAGGTGACACAGGTAGCTAGTCTGTCACCATGCAATGTAATTTATCATTAACATTACATGTGCTAACTGCAGTGAATGGCAAATTAAAGAATTACTGGAAGTGTATATATGCCTTAGACAGGATATACCATGCCATCTATATATTGCAATAGAATAATGGATTTAATGATCTAGCAAATGTGATTAGCTAGTTACACCTTCATTTTAATTTATTTATATTTGCTTTGGGCACGTTCGGTAGTAATGATTTGGTAATACTTTACTTGAGAGGGCACAAATATCTAGTAGTAACTCCTGAAGCACAAATCATGAACAAATATTATAGCTACTTGAGATAAAAGATGCATCATGATTTATTAATGCAATGAGCACTCCCTCAGGGGTGATACGTCAGGAGGAGGTGCTGTAGTACCTGATGGCAGCAAGCAGAAATAACCCCAATAGTGCTTATTAGTACACTGTGGTGGGGTGAGCTGCAGGCTAAAGGTGCCCCAAAGTAGCACTCCCTGGAGGGGATGGGCAGACTTGTTCATAATGTTGCCCAATTTAACCAACATCCTCATATTACAACCAAGGTACACAGGAGTTAAGAACATAAGAACATAAGAACATAAGAAATATACAAACGAGAGGAGGCCATTCGGCCCATCGAGCTCGCTTGGGGAGAACTTAACTAATAGCTCAGAGTTGTTAAAATCTTATCTAGCTCTGATTTAAAGGAACCCAAGGATTCAGCTTGCACTACGTTATCCGGAAGACTATTCCATACTCTGACTACACGCTGTGTAAAGAAGTGCTTCCTTAAATCCAGTTTGAAATGTTCTCCCGCTAATTTCCACCTATGGCCACGAGTTCTTGTATTTGAACTAATGCTGAAGTAACTATTCGGTTGAACAGCATCCAAACCTGTTAGAATCTTATAGACCTGGATCATGTCCCCCCTCAGTCTCCTTTGCTTGAGGCTGAACAGATTTAGCTCAAATAACCTTTCCTCGTATGACATTCCTCTAAGACCAGGAATCATTCTTGTGGCCCTACGCTGCACCTTTTCTAAGGCCGCTATGTCCTTTTTAAGATATGGTGACCAAACCTGTACACAATATTCTAGGTGAGGTCTCACCAAGGAATTGTATAATCTTAGCATTACCTCCCTTGACTTAAACTCCACACACCTGGAGATATACCCCAACATCCTATTGGCCTTTTTTATTGCTTCCCCGCACTGGCGAGAATGAGACATGGAAGCATCAACATACACACCAAGGTCTTTCTCATAATCAGCTACCTTTATTTCAGTAGGTCCCATAAAATACCTGTACTTTATATTTCTGCTCCCTACATGGAGTACCTTACATTTGTCTATGTTAAATTTCATCTGCCAGGTGTCAGCCCAGTCACTAATTAAATTAAGATCCCGCTGTAGCTGCTGAGCCGCTAGTTCAGTATCTGCTACACCACCCACCTTGGTGTCATCTGCAAATTTCCCCAGTTTACTGTATATATTGGTGTCTACTGTATATCATTTATGTAAATTAGGAACAAAAGTGGTCCTAAAATTGAACCCTGCGGTACCCCACTATGAACGCAGGCCCACTGTGACATCGAGCCTCTTATAACTACTCGCTGCTTCCTATCCGTTAACCAGTTATCAATCCAAGTCGCTACAGTTCCTAAAATACCTGTCGCTTTGAGTTTAAGTGAGAGCCTCTTGTGGGGAATAACATCAAAAGCCTTTTGGAAATCTAAATAGATGACATCATAGGCCTTCTTATCATCAACTTCCTGAGTAGCTTCCTCAAAAAACTCCAACAGATTTGTTAAACAGGATCTACCTCTCCTAAATCCATGCTGGCTATCCCTCAAAATGTTATTTGAGTCCAGGTAATCTACCATTTTCTCTTTGATTATAGCCTCCATAACTTTACCAGTTATACAAGTTAGACTGATTGGCCTATAGTTTGACAAATTACTTCTATCCCCTTTTTTGAAAATGGGCGTTATGTTGGCATGCTTCCAATCAGAAGGTACCACACCTTCAGATAAGGATTTTTGAAACAGTAATGTTAAGGGTCGGCAAATAATATCCCTCATCTCTTTTAACACTATAGGTAAGATGCCATCAGGGCCCTGTGATTTATTTATTTTGAGCTTAGCTAGGCTTTGCAAAACATCAGCTTCAGTTATATATATATTAGTTATAGATGATGTTGGATTAGTAATAAGAACTGGTAAGTTACTAGTGTCCTCGACAGTGAATACCCGTGCAAAACTATCATTGAACTCATTTACTATGTCAATGTCGTTTTCAATTATAAGACCCTTACTATCCTGCAGATTAGTAATTTCAGCTTTTAGAGCTCTTTTAGAGTTAAAATACTGGAAGAAACTTTTAACGTCATCCTTAGCCTCCAATGCGATCTTCCTTTCGACATTCCTTTTAGCTCGTCTAATGTCATTTTTTAATTCAGCCTGTAGATTTAGATACTCTTGCTTTATTATGTCATCATCAGTTATTTTCCATCTCTGGAACAAAGCCCTTTTCCTCCTTACTTTATACTTTATGTCCCTATTAAACCACCTAGGTTGCAATTTCCTAGATTTATTCTTGCTAGAAACAGGTATGAAGTCCTCTTGTACTTGCAATAATGTGCTTTTAAAAAATTCCCATGCCTCTTCAACAGTTTTGTTAATTAACTCCATCCAGTTCACAGTTTCTAGTTTTAATCTCATACAATTGAAGTTAGCCTTCCTAACATTATATATTTTTGATTTGGACTTTGCTCTTCGGGCACTAAACTGAACCTCAAATTTAACCATGTTATGATCGCTACTGTCAAGTGGTTCTAAAACATCTAATTTACCAATCCTGTCCTGGTTATTAGACAAAACAAGATCAAGAATGGCATCTCCCCTGGTAGGGGTGTTAACAAACTGAGTAAAAAAACAATCCTGTACTAATTCCACCATCTCAAGTTCATTTTCAGAAGAGCCAGCAACAATGTCCCACTGCATCCCCGGTAGACACATCATTTTTATTGCTCATAATCCTAATATCACTGTATAACAATCTGCTTTAATCTCTGAACACGCAACACATCGAAGCCGATGGGTTACAGCAGCAGAAGACCACACCAGGTGCTACTTCTGTCAAAACTACAGTGGGCAATGGTCACCAAAATTGGACAATGGAAGACTGGAAAACCATTTGCCTGGTCAGATGAGTCTCAATTTTTGCTGCAACATTCAGGTCTAAATTTGGCATAAACAACATGGAAGTACTGATCCATGTATGTTCGTCTGGTTTCTACATGCTGTATGCACAAGAATTTCCTACTGGGATCAATAAAGTTCACCAAATCTAATTCAGAAAAATGCTACTGAAGAGACTTGATTGAATTAGAGGCACAGTCAGATGTACAGAGGGAGGACTATGTGTACTCTCTCCTGTGGAGGTTGCTGGAATGCAGTGCAGTTCAACGGACTAGAAGTAGATGAGGAATTGCTACATTTTTATTTTTACAAAAACATAGCCTGCCATTCAGATACATGGTCTGAGCACCTTCCACATGATCAAAGAAACATCAGAATCCAGTAAGAGTCACGGGGGGTTGTGCATTTATGTCAACAAGGAATGGTGCATAATCGCTATGGTACCACAAGCCACTGTTCACCAACACCTACTACTAAAGTGAGTGCTGTCTTTTTACCTGCTATGGGAGTTTACGGTTAAGGTGGCTTTCTGAGGTGTTTTGGAGAACGGCTTCATCCTTCCTCATTAGAGCAGTTTGTTTACAGAGCTTCATTGTACTGGGGAGCACGGGTGATGCCTGGACTTGTCAATTAATTATCTACTGTATTATCAAGGGATTAATTAAAAGGAATTATTTAAGTAACAATAAAACAATGTTTTTTTGTATATGGAATTTTAAAACGTTTTAGTTGCTTAACTGAGAATATAAATAAACAAATTTAAATTGCCCATAAAGTGAGCTGAACCATAATTATGAAACAGGAGGTAAATATAAAGTTTATTTCTGGCCATGGATCAGATTTTATTGGGTAGCGGGAAGCTGACAGGATGAAGTGTTAAGTGATAAGGTTCATCAGTGGATAGTTTCTTCCTCAAGCTATTGCCACCGTGACTCTCAGTATTTTGTTTGGTTTTAAAAATGTATACAAAGTTCTAAATCTTTCCATAATATTTTTTGTGAAATCTTTTTTGAATCTCTAAAAATATATATTTGAGTACTTTCTCAACGTAAAGCTTTACAACTAAATATCCCTTGATCAGCAATTATCTTTGCTTCCTCTGACTTCTTCCACTCACCACTGAAAAATCATGGCAAATATGCAAACATCTGTATGTGTGGTGTACAGTGTGTGCCTAGTAAAAGCAGAGGAGTTGAGTTATATTGGTTATGGAGACTGTCAGGTGAGGAGTTTTAATCCACAGAGACTAATCCTTTTCACACACACTATTAAATTATTGCTACTAGAACAATTTCATACATGATGAGATACTGTATATGCAAACTTAAAGGTAAAGGCTTTTATCTCCAGAAGCCTTATTTTTCACTCAAATGAAAGATTATTTTCCAGTGTTTCGTTTGGTCTGGACAGGAATTATAAGCAGAAATCGTCCATGTGGTGTTAATAATTCCAGCCATAGTGCGATTGGTGGGGACTCAAGCCCGGATTGCCCTTTAAGAAATACCTTTCAACTTTTGGTGTGATTGATTGCCCACGTGGGTTGGCTGTTTATGTGACCCCACCCCATGTGTGACTGAAATGAAGGCTACAGCAGCTGTCGGATAGTATTTTAATCCTGGCGTCAGTCTAGGAACAGACAATTAAGAAAGTCCAGACTCCAGTCTCCTAGTGTTGCACTGTAGTGCTCCGCTCCTTCTGTTCCTCAAGCTGAAGTAGGTCTCTGGTGATACCATGGTTGAGAAGTACAATGCCATGGAGGAGAAGCTGGTGGAGGACAGCAACACCAAGGAGATCGACCTAATCAACCGGGACCCCAAACAGATAAATGAAGATGTTGTCAGGGTAGGTGGTACCTCTGAATGCTAGTGAGGGGGCTGTGTGCTTTAAGAGCATGCATGCTGTAGGACTGTAAGAGTGGCATTTTGGAAACTTCAGACCTGCATCCAATATAGTTCTGCAGTAGCAGTTTCTCAAAATAGCCAGCAGCCTCCCCTCCTACAACAGCAAGACTTTCTGAGCCTAATTCTAGGAGGGAAATGGGTGTAACAAACAGTGGGTTTAGGTGGTGTTATTGGTCCTAAAATGCAGTTTGCACAGTATATACATGTACATGTTTCTTTTTATAACATACAGTAAAACTGGTCTAAATCGCCGGCTTGCACAAGTCGACGCTCAAGCAAAAGTTCCGATTTTTCCTAATGATGTTTCCTTTAAAATTCCTTGTGTAAATCGCCGCTTTTAAGTCGTCAAATTCCCTTAGTCGTCACCTAAATCCCGGTGTTCCGGGCAATTCGGTTTCCCTATGTTTCCCCTGTCTATCAGGAAATAATGTTTCCCCTAATATTAAAGCAAAGAGGTATGTGAAATGTCTGAAAATCACTCAAGTACATTATTACATGTGAATACTGTATTGTTATTAGTACCGAGGCCCAGAGTTACTGTATACCTGTTTTAACAGGGGGGAACCAAATGTCCTGGGTGTCAGGAAATAATGTTTCTCCTAATATTTAGGCAAATATGTATGTGAGATGTCTGAAAATCACTCAGGTACATTATTACATACATGTGTGAATACAGTAGATCGTCACGCATAATATAGTCTTATAAGCAATACTATACCGTTTCCATCAAGAAATATCTCTATCCAGCGAATAAAATACTTTCATTTATTATCTGTAAAAACAAAAAACATGTGATGTTTTAAAATATATGGCTTGTTTACCTCAAAAGCTTCGTAGAAAGACATGAAAACAACAGTGAAACCGTGTACAAATCAGCGCGCGACAGGAGAAACAAATGGAAACCTATGGCGTTAAATTAGTGCCAAAACTCACGCGCGTATGCGCTCGCGAGCAGAAAACCCATGCTCTCTACGCGCTCGCGTTTGCACAGCACTCGCTCGCTCGCTCGCTCGGCGTTAAATTAATGCCAAAAGTCAAACCAGGCGCGCGCGTGCGCTCGCGAGCTGAAAACCCATCCTCTCTATGCGCTCGCGTTCGCTGGACCCTATGTACGCGCTGGCGTCTGCACAGCACTCGCTCGCTCGACAGGATGAATTTTGACCTTTGATTGGTTTTTTAAAATGTTGACTACGATTGGCAATTTGCTTTGGTAGAAGATGAAGATAACTTGTCACTGACCGATTATTTTTGTCTGTAATAGTTACTAATTATTATATTGCATCCACTTAAAGTGCAATGGAACAACAACTAAGGGGTTAATAGTTCTAAAACAAAATGGGACAGCCATGTCATATGGAGTATGCTTTCATCAGTGGACTCTGAGTGACCCCTTGGATTTTCAAGATCACTTTAAATGTGACGAAACACGTAATCAAACAATTCAACTGCGGTACATTTGCTTTGTCCCACGGTGCACTGCCTAAATCACACTTTACAACTTATTTATGGATTAATTTGTGTTATCAATTAACTGTTAATATGGATGAAATTGAGCAATGGCATGTAATATGCATACAGTGTGTTAATAACTGTTAGAGAGAAAGGTATTCTGAAAATCCAAGGGGTGTGCATTGTTCCCTGTAGTCCACTGATCAAAGCACACTCCACTAGATGTGCCTGTCTTGTCTAGTTTTAAAGTTACTAACCCATTCATCTATTGTCCCATTGCACATTATACGGATACATTCGAACATTAAGAAATTAATTAAAATTCGTACGTAAAGCAATATGGGAAACAAAGGGGTGTGCAACAGTCGCCATATGAGCCCAAAATGCTAACCACCATGTAATTACAGCTGAAAGAACATATAATATTAGCTATTAACACGATTTTGCACAAATCACGAAATGGTTTGAAGTGCAAAAATAATCGGTGTGCATCGTTGCCTATGTACTGGACATCACGATTCTGTCATTAAAAACGCCCAACCTTCCGTTAAAAGTTATTAAAGCCATAAAACTGAATATCGAATATGAGGCTAACTTAACCGCGGTCAGTGACAAGTTATCTTCATCTTCTACCAAAGCAAATGGCCAATCTTAGTCAAAATTTTAAAAAACCAATCAAATGAGCGGAGATATTAGCCACTGTTCCCGCCTCCAAAGTGTCAAAATTCATCCTGTCAAGCGAGCGAGTGCTGTGCAGACGCGAGCGCGTAGATAGGGTCCAGCGAACGCGAGCGCGTAGAGCGGATAGGTTTTCAGCTCGCGAGCGCACACGCGCGCGTGGTTCGACTTTTGGCAACGCCGAGCGAGCGAGCGAGTGCTGTGCAAACGCGAGCGCGTAGAGAGCATGGGTTTTCTACGGTGGCCCCTAGAGACAAAACACATACAAAAGAAAAAGCAGAAACAAAATGAAAATGCGCAGCAAATTAAAAAAACACACGCAAAAGAAAAAGCAGAAACAAAATGAAAATGCGCAGCAAATTAAAAAAACACACACAAAAGAAAAAGCAGAAACAAAATGAAAATGCGCAGCAAATTAAAAAAACACACACAAAAGAAAAAGCAGAAACAAAATGAAAATGCGCAGCAAATTAAAAAAACACACGCAAAAGAAAAAGCAGAAACAAAATGAAAATGCGCAGCAAATTAAAAAAACACACAAAAGAAAAAGCAGAAACAAAATGAAAATGCGCAGCAAGTTAAAAAAACACACGCAAAAGAAAAAGCAGAAACAAAATGAAAATGCGCAGCAAGTAGACAATCCCAAACCGGAAGTGCTCCACCACGCTAGGGGGCGCGGTGAGCTCATGTGGCACAGTCGCTACACAGTAGTGATGGGAAGTTCGACTGAATTAACTGATTTGATTCTTTCGAGCTGTCCGTTGTAATGAATCGATTCTAAAATCGATTCTGTGATTCACTTTTTTTCCGTCTTTTTTGCGCCTGACCGTATGAGTCAACGAATCATGGGATCGGATAATAAATCAAACGGTGTCTCAAGGTTACGTTATTTGACTGAAAGATGGGGCTGGTGTTAAACAAAAATGTTCAGCTTGACTATTCACAATAAAAAAAACAATATATAAAAAGCAGAAAGGGTGTCGATGCTGAATAAACACGCGTGTATATATAGTTCTTATTTTCTTGACTTTAGCCAAATTCATGTGCATGAGTATCAAGGACTACATCACAGTTAACAACTGCAATATTACCAATACAATCACACACACATACAATGAGCATGAGTAAACTTGCATACGTTGTTGTGTAAACGTCAAAGTTAATAAATATCTTTGGTTTTTGATGAAAGACATATGGTTTTATTATGCAGAAATGCAATAATTTACTGTTGTGATAAATGAACACAGGGCTGCCAACTCTCACGCATCTGGCGTGACACTCACGCTTTCGGATTCTCACGCTCGTGCAAGAAATCTTACTGCAAATTTATATTATTACATTATAAACCTAAAATTAGCTGCAGCAAAAGCGTTGGGGTAGTTTGCAAACCCTACAGACCATTTACAAGGGAATAAAACTGTCACAAAGGTGTAAATGCGTGTGCGGACTTGTCTGAAATGGAAAATCTCTGGCCAACCGGCTGACCAAAGTTGACAGCCCTGTGAACAGCTGCGTTAATTTTATTCCTTTCAACAGCGTAACTGCATTTCCGCAGCAAATGCCGCGAGGCGGCGAGGGCTCTTGGGATCGGTTCGCAAACCATTCGTTTTAGTCACCGACCGAGTGTCCGAAAACCGTAAGTTCGATTTGTTCATCGAACGGACTCTCGGACACTCCGTCGGCGACTCAAACGGATGGTTTGCTAACCGATCCCAAGAGCCATTGCGGCGTTCACAACAGTAAATTATTGCATTTCTGCATAATAAAACCATATGTCTTTCATCAAAAACCAAAGATATTTATTAACTTTGACGTTTACACAACAACGTATGCAAGTTTACTCATGCTCATTGTATGTGTGTGTGATTGTATTGGTAATATTGCAGTTGTTAACTGTGATGTAGTCCTTGATACTCATGCACATGAATTTGGCTAAAGTCAAGAAAATAAGAACTATATATACACGCGTGTTTATTCAGCATCGACACCCTTTCTGCTTTTTATATATTGTTTTTTTTATTGTGAATAGTCAAGCCGAACATTTTTGTTTAACACCAGCCCCATCTTTCAGTCAAATAACGTAACCTTGAGACACCGTTTGATTTATTATCCGATCCCATGATTCGTTGACTCATACGGTCAGGCGCAAAAAAGACGGAAAAAAAGTGAATCACAGAATCGATTTTAGAATCGATTCATTACAACGGACAGCTCGAAAGAATCAAATCAGTTAATTCAGTCGAACTTCCCATCACTACTGTGTAGCGACTGTGCCACATGAGCTCACCGCGCCCCCTAGCGTGGTGGAGCACTTCCGGTTTGGGATTGTCTACTTGCTGCGCATTTTCATTTTGTTTCTGCTTTTTCTTTTGTGTGTTTTTTTAATTTGCTGCGCATTTTCATTTTGTTTCTGCTTTTTCTTTTGCGTGTGTTTTTTTAATTTGCTGCGCATTTTCATTTTGTTTCTGCTTTTTCTTTTGTGTGTGTTTTTTTAATTTGCTGCGCATTTTCATTTTGTTTCTGCTTTTTCTTTTGCGTGTGTTTTTTTAATTTGCTGCGCATTTTCATTTTGTTTCTGCTTTTTCTTTTGTGTGTTTTTTTAATTTGCTGCGCATTTTCATTTTGTTTCTGCTTTTTCTTTTGTATGTGTTTTGTCTCTAGGGGCCAGCGTAGTTTTCTGCTCGCGAGCGCATACGCGCGCTTGGTTTTTATGCGCGCGAGTTTTGGCACTAATTTAACGCCATAGAAACCGAATTGCCCGGAACACCGGTCCCGAAGAACACAAATGAATGGATTTTCCTACCTGTAAGTCGACACCCCAATCGCTGCATTCCCGCCGCCTGTTTCACACCGCCTGCTTGTCACCACGGCAATGTAGAAACGGGGAATCCCCACCTATCGCACTAGTCGCTCCCTGGTCTTAAGTCTCGCGTGTATAGTGCGGTGTAGTAGAGGTATGGTGTTATATTTACTAGTCGGCAAAACGGCGAGATAGACATAAGTCGTCGAAGTGTCGACTTTATAAGTCGGCAAAACGGCGAGTTATATTTACTAGTCGACAAAACGGCGAGATAGACATCCCAAAGTGTCGACTTAGGTATATCTCGTCAATTCTCTAAGTTGTCACTTTTAAGCTGGTCCCGCGAGTGTCGACTTAGACCGGTTTTACTGTAATTCTGTATGGCTAATGTTATTGAAGGACTTTCCCATTTTCAATGGCTGAGCAGTCTATACAGTTTATAATGAGGGAAACACTGAAAGAGTGAATAACTGAATAGGAAATCATTTGAGCTTTTTTCATTCTGTCAAATTGGCATGTTTTATCTGTGTTGTATAAGCCATTAACAGCATCATACCCTCACAGGCCACTTTATGAAGTATACCATGCTAGTTCCGGGCTGGACCCCCTCTTGCCTTCAGAATTGCTTTAATTCCTCATGGTATAGATTCAACAAGACAGTTGAAACATTCGTCAGAGACTTTGGTTCATGTCGACATGATGGTGTCACACAGCTGCTGCCGATTTGTCAGCTGCATCTTCACGATGCGAATCTCCCACCCCACCACATCCTAAAGGGACTGTAAACTTATTGTCATGTTGAAGAAAGCAGTGTGACATGTTATGAGCTTAGAGACACGGCAGGTTATCCTGCACAAAGTGGACATGGACAGCAGCAATGCTCAGGTAGGCTGTGGCATTTTAACAATGTTCAGCTGAAAGTAAGGGGCTTAAAGTGTGGCAGCAAAATATCCTCCACGAGTGCTTATTTCAGTTGTTGTCATCTTTCTATCAGCTTGAACCAGTCTGGCCATTCTTCTGACCTCTACCATCAACACGGCATTTTCACCCAAAGAACCAAGGCTCACTGGATGTTATTTCTTTTTCAGCCCATTATTGGTTAACCGGAAAGTGTGTGAAAATCCTAGTACATCAGCAGTATCTGAAATACTCATACCAGCCTGTCTGGCACCAACAACCATGCCAGGTTCAAAGTCACTAAAATCTTCTTTCTTCCCCATCCTGGTGTTTGATGTGAACATTAACTGAAGTTCCTGACCTGTATTGGCATGATTTTATACATAGTGCTGCTGACATATGATTGGCTGATATTTGCGTCAATGAGCAGTTACATACTGTAGGTGTACCTAATTACGTGGTCAGTGAATGTATACTCAGCTTTTATGTGGTATCATCACACGTTACTGAGTTACCAGTCTAACCATTAAAGAGAACATTATTCATTTATCATTATAATGATTAAAAGTTTTACTAATGTGCCAAAATAACAATGAAATGGAACATGACTGATTTACTAATATGACTATTGGAGAAAATTCCACATTAGTTGTGCAACTGCTATTGTGGCTGCTTATTACAGACAGAGTGACAGGGTGGCTTGTACATACACCCTGACACTATGGGCAACTTATAGATGCCAATCAAAATGAATGCATGTCATTGGACTTAGGAAGGAAGCTCGCACAAGACAGAGAGAACATGCAAACACCCCATACACAAAGTGGAGGTGGAATTCAAACCCGTAATCCTAAAGACATTAGGTAACATTATCATCCACCAGATCACACAGAGTGAGGAACTTGGATTCAAACCCATAATCCTTAAGGTGTAAAATGACAGTGTTACCTATCGGCCCACAAACAACTGAAGTGGGATTCAAGCCCATAATCCTAAAAGTGTCACCTATCTGCCGACAAAGACCTGAAGTGAGATCCAAACCGGTAATCCTAAAGGCGCAAGGTCACAGTGTCACCCAGCAGACCACCACACCACATTTTTTTCTTCCTTCTTGCTCTTTTATGCTGATTTGGCTTCATCTGTCAGCGGGGAACTAATTTCACACCAGCTTTTGATATGTGAATATACTTTCACATACTATTAAAGAATGAGTATTGACTTATAATACTCAGATTGTCTTTCTCTATTCTCAGACATTTATTTGTAATGGACCTTACCCGTTTCCCAATTTGCCAAATGAGGGCATCCATCCTGCTCAAACATATCGCTCTGGGGGGGTGAGGGGGTGTACAACGTAACACCATACATAGCCGGCAGAGTTCATGTCCTGCATCATACTGCCATCTACTGAGTCAGAGTAGCAAGTAGCAGTATATTTTTTATGTGAACATTGCATCCTTAGCAGCAGCTAAGTCATTTCTAAGAGAAATGAGGGTCACTGAAGGTTTGCCAAGAATATACTAAACTACTACACGTCTTTACTAGTGTTCAGATATTAATTATTCAAATGGAAACCTGGCCATTTTCAGAAACTCCTGTCATTCCCAAGGTAGTGATATGTGCTTCTGTATGATATAAGCACCTCTTTGCTGCCCAGGTGGAATTTGAGGATGTGATTGCTGAGCCAGATGGCAGCCACAGCCTGGATACTGTGTGGAAGGCCAGCTACACCACCTTCACCGTCTCCAAGTACTGGTGCTACCGGCTGCTCTCTGCTGTCTTCGGCATCCCCATGTCCCTGCTGTGGGGCTTCCTGTTCGCCTGCATCTCCTTCTGCCACATCTGGGCCGTTGTGCCCTGTATTAAGAGCTACTTGATTGAGACACAGTGCCTCAGCCGTGTTTATGGACTCTGCATCCACACCTTCTGCGACCCGCTCTGTGAAGCTATGGGAAAGATCTTCAGCAGCATCAAAATGACTCTGCGCAAGGAGGTGTAGAGCGTGCACGGTGGGCTCGGAGCAGCCTTCCAGGATCACCGAGCACCACCCCAGTACCTCTATGTAAATATAAAGAATAACCCTCAGGTCCAGGACCCCAACTGCTGACTGCTTTCACAGATTCATACATCCTACATGATTGATCCATTTTACTATTTAACAAAGTGCCACAGGACATTCTCTTTTCTGGGTAACCAATATACTGTACACAATAATAATGCAACTCAAGAGCTCCGTTGGTGCATTTCTCAATTAAAAGTAAATGTTATCCCACCACTGTGCCTAGTCTAACAGAAAATATCACAAGTCTTCCTAACATTTACAGTAACCTTCAATCACATAAGCAGACTCCCATAACCACAAGGTTCAGGCACTAGAAAATGAACAAACAATAACTGAACTGATCCTCTATATGTTGATATACCTTCATCTCTACCAGCAAATGAGAACTATAGCTTATCCACTACATACAAAACACAAAACGGAATCCGTATTCAGAGAAGGCTTCATTAGATGGGATACTATATTTTCCTGGTAAGGAAGACAACAATCACAAAGAGGGTTCAATCAGCAACGCTTACAGGAACAGTGTGGCTCTGTAGTTTAGGGCTGTGCCCGTGATCAGAAGGCTGCTGGTTCAAATCCTGTGGCCTCTGGAGTGATATCAGCATTGGGCCCTTGACCCAGGCCCCTAGCACCAACCAGAGCCGGCTGACCCTGTGCTTTGACCTCAAGCTTGCTTTCACCTGTATGTGGAGAACACGGTGGGGTATGCAAACCCTAAACCAATTTCTCAAAGTATTTACCTTTTTATTCAGTCACACTCCCCATGTTATACCACAGTATACGGCTTTTGATAGTGCTGTCAAAATACAACGCTCAACACACAATTTTAAAAGAATTTGCCAAAGCATTGCAGTTCTCTAAAACAAAACACACCTTACGACAATTAAATGAAAAACATTTCATTTCACTGTTACAAAGATATATTTCAGCCTTGCCTGTTCAAACTTATACTTACAAACTTTATACAGAAAAGCACTTGGATGCAGGCAGTGCAAGGCAGGTGTTACACTGGATTTAGCAGGTATTGAAGAGAGCTGTCCTATCCATTCGTGCCTGATAATGTTCCACAAATGTGCAAGGACTTCAAAAGCATCCGACAGGTTTGTCACCTTTGCCGATGAGTTACAAGAATGAAAACTTGTGTAAAATATACGTAAAACAAAAAGCTTAGATTAAGAAACAGCTGGAATAACAGATTTCAGTCGCCTTTTGCCAGCTGTGCCACCAAAGTTAAATGAAAAACGTGAGTTTCTGTTGCGGCCCCTTCAGTGCCAACGTGCCCGTTTATCCGAAGTGGAGAGCGGAGCCAGGTCTGCATCCTGGGGGCTGGACGCCATGTGCTTCCTGCTGGGAGTACTCTCCCGCATCCTGGAAGAGCCACTGGTTCAGAGGAACAGAGTGTTTTTCTTTTAATGCATAAATAAATGCAAAGAGCAAGTGAGAACCTTTTTCTTAGATCCGGTTAAAAATCCACCTCAGCCTGTTCAGTTAACAGAACTAGACCGTGAATAAACTAGGGTTGCCAAGGTATGAGATTTTCATGGTACTGTATAACCATCTGAGAAAATATCATGGTTTCATGGTAATATGGTAAACTAATATCAGTGACAGTGACCATGACAGGAATTAACACAAGGGTTATTTTGGCTGAACAAATGCTTCATTATAGCTGAAACTTAAAACATTTTTTAATGGAAGTATATGTAAAAAGTGTCCCTTTTGAAAATAACTAAACAAACAAACCAAACAAACAAAAGCAAATAAATTGGAAAGCTGTAAACCTCAAATTTGAACAAAAGAAATTAGGAGGAAAAAAGGATCAGGATCTTTAATAAAAATTACACTATCAAGCTAAATATACATTATTAGTCTAATAAAACATGCCAATGAAACAATTCTTATCAAGCTAAATATATGGATATAATCCATAAAACATTACTAATTTATATTTAGTTCAGCAGCAGTCTAATAAACATGTAAAAAATTAACTACATTGTTACCATCTCTTCCAACAGACCCTGAGAAAATCATGCATTAGACATTCTGCTTTCTCATGTAATGAAGAAAAAATGAAGTCTTAGGAGTGCCTTGTATTCTGAATGCCGTGATATTACACAGTATATGTTCACTTGTGTGCTTGTTCACTTTCAAAGAACTTCACACAGCTTTTCAGGTGCAGGGTGACAGAAACACAAAAATGTTACCACTGGGAATATGATCTGTGTCTGCGTTTCACTTGTTAATATTGGTCATTACAAACACTGTTCTGGGACTGAATAACAGATCTTATAGTAGTTTAAAATAAACAGTCACAGAAAAAAACATTTTGAGAACAATAACAATCCTCTCTGAAGCTTTATTAAGATGTCTAAGGCTTCAGAAAAACAGCCCCCAAAAAGGGGCACCAAGCACTGCTCATGAATAAGAAAGATGGAGAACTTCGAAGAACTTACTCATGCTTTCTTTTTGGCTCTGGGCTGAACACATCTGAAATTGAGCTGGAAATCAAACAAACCTTGTAAGTCATGGAGACAAAGGTAACACTAATGGGTTCAAATCCCAATACATATTCCCAGTAAGGGAGAAGGTCTCAGATGTTCACAGGTTAGAGCATACAGGACACAGTCACTGCTGTGACACTGCACCAGGTGTCCCCGTGACAAGCTACTCAGACCCTTGCAGGCAATTTTTATCCTTGTAGAGATTCCCGTTTCCATGGCTGCACTGCTCACCACACAGCTTGAAGGGTTTGGGCTGCTGGCACAACAAAGAGCCATTTTTCTCAGTAATGCTACCTGCTGATGGAGATGCTGCTGAGGGCAGGACTGGGGGACCTGGGAGGGACCTTTGACATCACAGCAGCTTCTGCTGTCACCAATAAGCACGACCCTAAGTCATTCAGACACTCTGTATTCAGAGCTGTGGAAAAGAAAAACATATCATCAATCATTTCAATTAGAAAAAAGAATGTTGATATTATAAAACTTTTCATAGAATTTAACTATAGAATTGGTAAGCAAAATCTGGGAATGAGGTGAAACCCAAAGAAGAATTTTAAGAAAAGGTATAAATAATTCAAATTGTTCAGAAACTGTGTTCATGGAAGAGGTACATTCAATGGAATTTTACATTTTACACACTTGCGGTTAGTCGTGGCTTTAAATTAAGATGGTGCTGGAAAAGAGATGGCACTGTGCCGAAGTTCTGCATGTCAGTTCCTTAACAAATCAAGCTGTGGGCAACTGGGCAAGTACTGTATATTAGCAGTACCAAATGTGAACAACAATCAGTAACCCATGCTTAAACTGAGGTTTAGAAATCAATTTAACTCTCACAGCGATATTAAAATCGCCACATTGAAGAATCATAATTCGGAACACAATCAATTTCAAACATTCACTGCTCTTAACATTCAAGGTCAACACTGCATTTTCCGGCCTTTTAACTTACGGTAATTTGCATGGATTTCTTCTATTTCTTCTTCAGTTTGAGTTTTTGAAAAAACCATTGCCTAGAAAGGAAGTTAATAAATGGTTATGGTATAAAAAGTGTTTTTTTTAATCACTTTTGCCTATTGAGTAATTGTAAATTCATAACAAAATACAGAATTCAAAAGATGACACTCAGGTCTGTAAGTAATATTTAAGAACGTACAGGCGGCTGTTTCAGTTCCGGTTGATTCCTGAGCTTCTCATCCCTCTCTACTTCCTTCGCTATGTCTTCCACTGTTGATGGATAACAAAACAGGTTAGTGTAAAAGCAGCAGTGTACCTCCTCAGAGTACAGAAAAATCTCTTCTTAGAATCATAGTTCCCCAATACCCAGCGGATACTTGTACTGCATGCAGTCTTTGGCATCTACACCCATCAGTGTTAAGCAGAGTGTTACGCTAAGTGCTCGGCGTCCTTCACGGGCAGCCCCAGCAATTCCTCCTCCTTTCTGTAGCGGGGATTTGTCTTTCCTCTTTTGCCTTTGGCCACTCAGGACGCACATTACAGAGCCCCAAAATGCCCGCGTTCCACAAAGTGACAAAGCGTGCCAATCAAAGGCATTAGCGGTGACGTCACTGGCCACATCGATATACGATTCTGCATTTTACATGGAGAGAATCTTAAGAAGCCTGCAGTGTTAAAAATGCATGTTTGTAATGTCAAAGATGACGGTTGGATTTTAGGAAAGACTTGCATGTTTGGTACAGGAACAGTACTGAAGAAACATGGGTCAGATACAAGTTTGTTTCATAAATATACCCAGGATAGCACTTGCAAACAACGCAAAATACATATTTAATTTCTGTGACTGCTGAGTTCTAACAGAGCTTTAAATTGAGTCATTCCATTTTAACTCAAATGGCTTTGGCACCACCATTTTTGAATATGAAATTTGGCGTGTGAATTACACATTCTGCTCAGAAGTGTTTTTTTTTTTAATTCCTGTTGAGATATTGTACCTTTCCTACACCAGGGATAGCTAAATAAATAAATATTAGTGTTTGCATCTGACCTGTAACATTTGTAATATTGCAGCTACATGGCTTTCCCTTCCAGACATGGGGACACACCAAGCCTCCACTAAACTACCCCAAAAAATGCCTGATTAAAAAACCCAAAACTTGATTTTTGGAATTTGTCTCAGTTTTTCTACAGCTTAGAAATGCAGGAAAAGCAGATCTGACCAACAAAAAACACTTGGTGAAATGATAATGGCAAATGTTTAATGGTAAGTTATTAAAATGAATGAGGCACACTGGTCTGCTTGCAGCATGGTGACACTGGCTGTTACCTGACTGTGGGCTCAGGGAGTCACACTGGGAGTTGTATATGTGCACAAACTCCTGGTGCCTCCGCTCCAGCTGCACCCGGGGGCCCTGGGTAGAGAGGTGCAGCTCTCGCAGCCTCTTCTTCAGCTCCTGACTGGACAGCAGGTGGTATACTAACTTCGGCAACGGCTTCCTCTTGACGATGGAACTGAAAAATATACCACATCATCATTAACTGGGACATCTACTTGCAGTCTTACTTGACCCATTTATATACTTTTTATCATCGTGGTTCCCAAATATTTCTGCTATTCAGTCAAAAGAAATGCATTATCCATCATATTCATTTTAAACAATTCATGCACCACTTTGCATTAGGGTAAGTGAATACATAGCCCATGTAAGCAAGATTTTCAACATTACAGAATGTTAACTCCTTGGTCAAGGCAGTCCAAAGTTGTTGCTTTAACCAATATCACAAACATGCAGCTCTGAAGGAGTCCATAACCAATGAGGTCTACATACTTCTCATGTGTGACCTTAGCCAGCCACTAAAACAGCAACATGCTTGTTTAAAATCTTTGGTTTGCAAGTTTGTTGCACAGTGAACAAGTAAAAGGTTTTAAGAAATGTAAGACCTAAAATGTTGTAAGACCAATATAACCACCACTAAATCCAAACAACAGCAAGCAAGTGAAAATATAAGGTTACAGCTCTAGACTAACGCAAAATCATTTCTGGCTAGAAGTTTCAGGTGTTCGTCATGTTGTCAACCGAAAACATGCTTGAATCATGTAGAACACAGACCATCCTGAAAGCACAACAGTAAGGCACCAGGCACAGTGCAGGCCATCGGTAGATGACCACAGGTACTAAACTATCGCCCACTGACCAGCTGTACTTTAGCTGTTGCCATACCAAAATTCAATCTATAATTCAGGACCTCCCCCAGCCACAAACCTCCTGCAGTCCAGTAGGTCGTTTAGAAGCATCAGAACACTGATAACCAGATTCAAGAACTTATATATTTCTGTGAAGTGCTAATATAATACAATACATACTTATTGAGTTATCAAGTTCAAGTGTCACATTTCTTCTGAGTTCACCCTTCCCTTTGCTGACACTAAGTGACATTGTTTCAAAATTTGAACAGTTCTCAAAAGTTGAACAGCTCCAGTTCTAAATGGTGTGGCTTCAGGTTTGAGGCGATTTGTCTCAAAGTTTTCTCTTCCAGAACGTCACCACTACAATGTGCCTGCAAAGTTTAAGAAAAATCCATGCAATACTTTTAGAGTTACTGTGTTCATAAGACCAAGTATCTTCTATACCTTCTGTCTGAAAATGAAACCAGACATAGATCTACATCCATATAATATTTCTGTGAAGCAGTAATAAGAACCATTAAATAGTTTTTGACTTATCACATTCACAAGTTCAAATGTTGTCTGCTTTCAGCCTTCCCTTTGATGCCACTATGTGGTGTTGCTTAAATTTTAAGGGCGATCTGTTTCTCAATTTAATCAGTTGCAGAGGCAGCAACAATACAAAGCCTCTGCAAAGTTACAAACAGATCCTTCAGATCATTTTTCAACAATTGTCTTAAGCAAAACATCCGTGGCAGTGAACCAGTCCCAAAACCATATATTTCCCAGAGTCCAAGGAATACAATAAACCATACCTTCTCAAGCTCTTCTTCTTCTCATCTCTGGTCAGACAGCTGTCCAAGTGTTTATTAATATACTGTTCTGGAACGCCCACGTTACACACTGGACACTCCACTAAAGAACACACAAGTTTGTTTTATTTACTTGTCAGGTTCCATTTTGTCCTATTCAGCCTGTTTTACAACTGGCAACAATAAATATACGAGGACACAGCAACATAAATCAGCTTGTTTGATTAATACTTTTGTAAATCACAATATAAAGCATTTGCAATTTAAACTCAAATGATGTAGCAAAACACACTATTATAGCCCTACCCAGCCATAAAAAAAACCTTGAAAATGTTTTGGCAAGAATATGGAAATTAATTTTAACAATTTACTTCCTAGCCAAGGACAACATTTCTACCAAGTACAAATCCAGAGGTAAATGTCACCTTTGACCACAGGTTTCTGGTTAGGGGAGGCTGAACTTGAGGGAAAGGCTGAGCTTGACATGGGTCCCCCAGCAGACACCTCCACCTGCTCCTCCTTCACACTCATAACCAACGCTGCACTATTCTGCTGACCCTGCCTGCTGTCCTTTTGGACTTTGGGTGTTCTTGATTGTTCTGAGCCGGTGGGAGATCTTTTTTGGAAAAAGTGGTTCAGAATGGTGCCGCCCACTTTCGAGAGCCCTGGCTTCATGGCATTCCGTCTTACAGAAGAGACGGGGGTCTTCGGGGAAATAGGTGGGGATTCAAAAGTTGTCTGCGTCAATTTATGCCTAGGTTTAACAGAAGATGAAAAGCAGACAGGTGAGTAAGAAATGTCACATTTAATAAATACAACCAAAGTGCAGTATTAAAACCATTTTATGAGCAGCAATTAAACAAAAATAATCCTATTGATGCACATTAGGACTTCAGAATACTGCAATATCATCTTCAACAAACCAAGTCTGAGCAGGTGTCAGGATCAGAAATTCATCACTTTCATTATGTTAAACCACACTTGACGGACTAAAGGAAAAAAAATTCCAAAAGAGGAAATTCCACAAAAACCAAGACGCTAAAACATAAAAATCTTAAAATTACATAAACTATACCCAAGTTTTTCCACTATAATCATTTACTATATGTAAATGTATAAAGCAATGCTCATTAAGTATCATTATGACACAGGAGGAGAACACAGCGTGTAATTTAAAAAGTCTGCTCCAGCTGACCCGAGTTGATCACGTTAAATCACCGTCTGAAGCACCCGCAACTAACCATATGATCCTGCCTGATCTAACTACAGCAAATGACTATTCTTCACATAAACGTAGGAAGAGATCTGATAAGTTTCATCATGGGAGCAGCTGTTAAACTGTTTTAATGCTCTTTTCCACAAACCAATGTATTAAGCATATAGAACAAATGACTTCTTAGCACTAACTGCACAGCATTAATCATTTTAATATTTACCCGTTAAATTAAACTGAACATTTCAACAATTAGCCTACTGCAACTTATCTATCCATCTTCCCTAAATATTTCGATGGTAAAAAGCCATAGAAAACCTGGACTCTGGAAGCAAAGGACACCCTGGACAGGACACTAGTCCATCACAGGGTACACACTGTCATGCACAATGGGCAATTTAGTGGTTAGGTGAATTGGTAACCCAATAACCCAACCCAGAAAGTTTTTCCAGAACCAGGAAATTTTGGCAGGAACTTGCATTTGCAGATCCTCAGAGGTAGTTACAAAACTTTTTTTTTTTAATTTGAACACAAACTACTAGGGAGCACTTACACTTTTTGAATACAGTGATGCCAGAAAAAAATGTTTTGAGATAAAACAGCATATTAACTGTAAAACCTGTGGCACCATTATCATCATAAAATGTCTATAGAATACCAGAGAACAAGTGACAGTAGTGACTACAGCACTGCAAATGTTAACGATATTGTAAAATGTACATTCAGTATAATAGGTATAATCTTCTATTAAAAACATTTACTAGATGAATCTAGAGATTTAAGTTTGTGCAACTGGTATTGTAGCTGCTTATTATAGACAGACTGACAGGGCTTGCACATACACCCTGACACTATGGGCAACTTATAGATGTCAATCAAAATGAATGCATGTCATTGGACTTAGGAAGGAAGCTCGCACAATACACAAAGTGGAGGTGGAATTCAAACCCGTAATCCTAAACACATTAGGTAACATTATCATCCACCAGATCACACAGAGTGGGGAACTTGGATTCAAACCCATAATCCTAAAGGTGTAAAATGAATGCCACCCCCCAGACCACACTCAGAGCAGAGGCTGGATTCAAACCCATAATCCTAAAGGTGTAAGGCAACAGTGTCACCTATCAGCCCACAAAGAGCTGAAGTGGGATTCAAACCCATAATCCTAAAGGTGCAAAATGAGTGCCATCCCCCAGACCACACTCAGAGCAGAGGCCGGATTCAAGCTCGTAATCCTAAAGGTGTAAGGCAGGGGTGGCCAATCTTATCCGCATAGGGCCGGTGTGTATGCAGGTTTTTGGGATAACCTGTAGGTCAGCTGTTCAAACCCAGGAAAATTGTAGATTACCTGGATGCAAATAACATTCTGAGGGATAGCCAACATGAATTTAGGAGAGGTAGATCCTGTTTAACGAATCTACTTGAGTTCTTTGAGGAAGCTACAAGTGAAATTTATCACAAAAAGGCCTACGATGTGATCTACTTAGATTTCCAGAAGGCCTTTGATGTTGTCCCCCACAAACAGCTCTTGCTAAAGCTCAAAGCTGCAGGGATTTTAGGAACTGTGGCAGCTTGGATAGAAAATTGGTTAACTGACAGGAAGCAGTGAGTAGTTATTAGAGGCACAATGTCACAGTGGGCCTTCGTTCATAGTGGGGTACCGCAGGGTTCAATTTTAGGACCACTATTGTTCCTAATTTACATTAATGATATTGACACCAATACATACAGTAAACCGGTTAAATCTGCAGACGACACCACGGTGGGTGGTGTAGCAGATACTGATCTAGCAGCAGAGAGGCTACAACAGGATCTGGATTTAATTAGCGACTGGGCTGATACTTGGCAGATGAAATTTAACACAGATAAATGTAAGGTAATCCATGCAGGGAGCAGAAATATAAAGTACAGATATTTTATGGGTTCCACTGAAATAAAGGTAACTGATTACGAGAAAGATCTCGGTGTGTATGTTGATGCTTCCATGTCCCATTCTCGCCAGTGTTGGGAAGCAATAAAAAAGGCCAATAGAATGTTGGGTTATATCTCTAGGTGTGTGGAGTTTAAGTCAAGGGAGGTGATGTTATATTTATATAATTCCTTGGTAAGACCCCACCTAGAATATTGTGTGCAGGTTTGGTCACCATACCTTAAGAAGGACATTGCTGCCTTAGAAAAGGTGCAACGGAGGGCTACGAGAATGATTCCTGGTTTAGAGGAATGTCTTATGAGGAGAGGTTAGCTGAGCTGAATCTGTTTAGCCTTGAGCAAAGGAGACTAAGGGGGGACATGATCCAGGTCTATAAGATTCTAATGGATCTGGATGCTGTTCAGCCAAATGGCTATTTCAATATTAGTTTAAACACTAGAACTCGTGGCCATAAGTGGAAATTAGTGGGAGAACATTTTAAAACAAATTTGAGGAAGCACTTCTTTACACAGCGTATAGTTAGAGTATGGAAGAGTCTTCCTTCTAGTGTAGCCGAAGCTAAAACCCTGGGTTCCTTTAAATCAGAGCTAGATGAGATTTTAACAACTCTGAGCTATTAGTTAAGTTCTCCCCAAATGAGCATGATGGGCCGAATGGCCCCCTCTTGTTTGTAAATTTCTTATGTTCTTAGGTGTGAGGACTCTTCAGCCGATCAGTCCTCTAATTAGTGACCTAATTAGGGAGTTGCAGTGAAAACCTGCATACACACCGGCCCTTTGCGGATAAGACTGTCCACCCCTGGTGTAAGGTGAGTGTCACCTATCAGCCCAAAAAGAGCTGAAGTGGGATTCAAACCCATAATCCAAAAGGTATAAAGTGACGGTGTTACCTATCGGCCCACAAACAGCTGAAGTGGGATTTAAGCCCGTAATCCTAAAGGTGTAAGGTGACAGTGTCACCCAGCAGACCTTCTTGTTCTTTCATGCTGATTTGAATTGTTCATCTGTCAGCAGTGAACTAATTTCACACCAGCTTTTGATATGGGAATATACTTTCACATACTTTTCAAAAATTAGTATTTACTTATAAAACTGCCTTTCACATTTATTTGTAATGGACCTTATCCGTTTCCCAATTTGCCAAATGAGGGCATCCATCCTGCTCAAACATATCGCTCTGGGGGGGTGAGGGGGTGTACAACGTAACACCATACATAGCCGGCAGAGTTCATGTCCTGCATCATACTGCCATCTACTGAGTCAGAGTAGCAAGTAGCAGTATATTTTTTATGTGAACATTGCATCCTTAGCAGCAGCTAAGTCATTTCTAAGAGAAATGAGGGTCACTGAAGGTTTGCCAAGAATATACTAAACTACTATACGTCTTTACTAGTGTTCAGATATTAATTATTCAAATGGAAACCTGGCCATTGTCAGAAACTCCTGTCATTCCCAAGGTAGTGATATGTGCTTCTGTATGATATAAACACCTCTTTGCTGCCCAGGTGGAATTTGAGGATGTGATTGCTGAGCCAGATGGCAGCCACAGCCTGGATACTGTGTGGAAGGCCAGCTACACCACCTTCACCGTCTCCAAGTACTGGTGCTACCGGCTGCTCTCTGCTGTCTTCGGCATCCCCATGTCCCTGCTGTGGGGCTTCCTGTTCGCCTGCATCTCCTTCTGCCACATCTGGGCCGTTGTGCCCTGTATTAAGAGCTACTTGATTGAGACACAGTGCCTCAGCCGTGTTTATGGACTCTGCATCCACACCTTCTGCGACCCGCCCTGTGAAGCTATGGGAAAGATCTTCAGCAGCATCAAAATGACTCTGCACAAGGAGGTGTAGAGCGTGCACGGTGGGCTCGGAGCAGCCTTCCAGGATCACCGAGCACCACCCCAGTACCTCTATGTAAATATAAAGAATAACCCTCAGGTCCAGGACCCCAACTGCTGACTGCTTTCACAGATTCATACATCGTACATGATTGATCCATTTTACTATTTAACAAAGTGCCACAGGACATTCTCTCTTCTGGGTAACCAATATACACAATAATAATGCAACTCAAGAGCTCCGTTGGTGCATTTCTCAATTAAAAGTAAATGTTATCCCACCACTGTGCCTAGTCTAACAGAAAATATCACAGGTCTTCCTAACGTTTACAGTAACCTTCAATCACATAAGCAGACTCCCATAACCACAAGGTTCAGGCACTAGAAAATGAACAAACAATAACTGAACTGATCCTCTATATCAGTGGTGGCCAATCTTATCCACAAAGGGATATTTTCCTGGTAAGGAAGACAACAATCACAAAGAGGGTTCAACCAGCAACGCTAACAGGAACAGTGTGGCTCTGTAGTTTAGGGCTGTGCCCGTGATCAGAAGGCTGCTTGTTCAAATCCTGTGGCTTCTGGAGTGATATCAGCATTGGGCCCTTGACCAAGGCCCCTAGCACCAACCAGAGCTGATGGCTGATCCTGTGCTTTGACCTCAAGCTTGCTTTCACCTGTATGTGGAGAACATGGTGGGGTATGCAAACCCTCAACCAATTTCTCAAAGTACAGTGGTACCTCAGAACTCGAATTTAATCCGTTCAGAACTCCAGATCGAAATCGAATCCTAAAAAGTTAGAGTTGTGATTGAATTTTCCCCGTAAGAAATAATGGAAAACCAATTATTTGGTTCCCGGCCGCAAAAAAATCACATCTAACGTTTTTTTTTTTGTTTTTAAGCATTTAAACACAAAATAAACCGGATAAAACAAGAGCATATACTGTACTAAACACATCTAAGCACATTTATCAAAACAGTAATTTGTAAAGCAAGAAAATAAATGTATCCAAACAATGTGTAAAGTTAAAAAAAACAATGTGTCCTGCCCCGAACGTCCGCTCCGTCCGTGTGCCACGCCCCCTCGTTAACCCCGTGTGGAATCCACGTGTGATCAGCTGTTTCTGGTTGTTGTCATTAGTCCTCTGTATTTAGTCTGCGTTTCAGTTTGTTTTCCCAGTCCGGTCATTGTATTGTCCGTCTGCGTTGTGCCTGCCTTACCTGTAATTAAACCCCATATTCCCCTATACCCTGATGTCTGCGCCTCCGTTCCATCCCCGCTCGGCCCAACAATATTATTATAATTAAATGTATTAATGGTTTATTATTAATATTAAAATAAGAAATTTTTATTTTTAAATGTATTTTATTATATAATAATTACTGTTACTGTCTATCATTGTCTAAATGTATTTTTACTGTCAAATATATGTATTCAGCTAGTGTAAATGTGCACGATGCTATCACAGCGAATGCGAGGCTGAGACTGAAGCTTTACCATTTGTTTCCGCTGCGTGACTCATTTCCCCGTGGGTACAAGTTATCTTAGGTCGGCGTTCATGGTTTGACTTCTGAGATTCAGATCGAGTTCTAGGTAATTTTTTTTCTAATTGATTGGTTCAACTGAAGAAATTCGAGTTATAATGAGTTCGAGAACTGAGGTACCACTGTATTTACCTTTTCATTTAGTCACACTCCCCATGTTATACCACAGTATATGGCTTTTGAGAGTGCTGTCAAAATACAACGCTCAACACACAACTTTAAAAGAATTTGCCAAAGCACTGCAGTTCTCTAAAACAAAACACACCTTACGACAATTAAATGAAAAACATTTCATTTCACTGTTACAAAGATATTTCAGCCGTGCCTGTTCAAACTAATACTTTCAAACTTTATACAGTAAAGCACTTGGACGCAGGCAGCGCAAGGCAGGTGTTACACTGGATTTAGCAGGTATTGAAGAGAGCTGTCCTATCCATTCGTGCCTGATAATGTTCCACAAATGTGCAAGGACTTCAAAAGCGTCCGACAGGTTTGTCACCTTTGCCAATGAGTTACAAGAATGAAAACTTGTGTAAAATATACATAAAACAAAAAGCTTTAATGATAGTACAGATTAAGAAACAGATTTCAGTCGCCTTTTGCCAGCTGTGCCACCAAAGTTAATTGAAAAACGTGAGTTTCTGTTGCGGCCCCTTCAGTGCCAACGTGCCCGTTTATCCGAAGTGGAGAGCGGAGCCAGGTCTGCATCCTGGGGGCTGGACGCCGTGCGCTTCCTGCTGGGAGTACTCTCCCGCATCCTGGAAGAGCCACAGATTCAGAGGAACAGAGTGTTTTTCTTTTAATGCATAAATAAATGCAAAGAGCAAGTGTGAACCTTTTTCTTAAACCCTGTTAAAAATCCACCTCAGCCTGCTCAGTTAACAGGACTAGACCCTGAAGAAACTAGAGTTGCCAAGGTATGAGATTTTCATGGTATGATAACCATCTCAGAAAATATCATGGTTTCATGGTAACATGGTATTCTGTATTTCACAACTAATATTATCTGTGACTTGTTAATACTGGTCATTACAAACACTGTTCTGTGTCTGAATAACAGATTTAGTTAAAGCAGAACCACAGCCAGTGATTAGATCAGGGGTGGCCAATCTTATCCGCAAAGGGCCGGTGTGTATACAGGTTTTTGGGATAACCTGTAGGTCAGCTGTTCAAACCCAGGTGTGAGGACTCTTCAGCCAATCTAATTAGGGAGTTGCAGCGAAAACCGCAAACACACCGGCCCTTTGCGGATAAGATTGGCCACCCCTGGATTAGATGGTATGACAGTGATAATCCTTGTAGTAGTTTAAAATAAACTAGGGATGCACCGATCGATCGGCCAGCGATCAGAATGGGCCGATATTCAGCCTGATCAGTGATCGGCCGATCAGTGTCACATAGACAAATCTGATCAGTGTGAACGTAGCCTATCTTGACGGTTCACATTCATAACCACAAGTGACCTGTATCCGACTGTAATGTGAACACATCGGTCCTCCGAAATGTCACGCATGCGCACAATGATACGTTTTCACATGGGGGAAAAGCTGGTCGTAAAATTGGCACGTTGTGCAGCCATGACCGCTGCGCTGATTCGAGTCTTTTGCCTTCTTAAACTTTGACTTCAGGCTCTTTATTTTTCTTTGGCACTGTAGCCACATTCGTTTGTGTCTGCGCTGTGCCATTTCTTTGGCAATTATTTTAATTACTATTCTATTACAATAGGTTCCTTTCAATTTAACTTGAACAGATTCATTTCCCCAAATATCAATTAAATCCCCAACTTCTCCATCCTTCCACTGGCTGTTATCGCAGCTCTCCCCCATTTTTACCTTCCCGCGCTGCCAGTGCAGACTGATGATGCTATACACATGCACCAAGCAAAAAGCCACATGAATTCCGATCTGAGCATTCACATTCAGGTCACATGGTCGCGAATCGGATACGTATGAGATTTAGTACCATATACGAAAGTGACACAAATCTGATTTGAAAAGATCAGATTTGCGTGTCCACACAGCCCTAAAAAGATCAGATCTGTGTCACATTAAAGCAAAAAATCCGATTTGAGTCACTTCAGCATGGCAGTGTGAACGTAGCCATATTTCCGATTACGAACCGATCTTGCGCATGCACAAAAAAAATCATATGTGCAGTCGCACGCACTTTAAGACAAGCAACAATGTCCATAAATTGGAAATTCTTCTGCGTGAGGCAAGCGGACGCAAAATTCGCTATCTGCAGCAAGTGTAAGGACCAGGTACACCGTGGGGGAACCAATACAAAGACATTTAACACAACAAATTTAATTAGACACTTAAAGACATATCACCCCAGTGAAAACGCTCAGTTTGAACAAGCTAGCAAAGCGAAAGCTGCTAGCAAAGCATGCTCGAAGCCATCTATGAGCCAGCAGTCTGTGCTCTCTTTCGTTGGTATAAGCAGTGAAAAGAGCAAAGAAATTAGGAGGAAAATTATGGAATTCATGGCACTGGATGACCAGCTGTTTTCTGTAGTTGAGGATAGAGGCTTCAGAAATCTGATAAATTACCTCAGGCCAAAATATAGAATACCGAGTAGGCGTTACTTTTTGGACGGCAAGCTACCGGAGTTGTTTAGTGTCATGTCACACACGTTTACTTGCTGCACCTATTATTATTTTAAAGAATATCTTAATGTTTAGTTGTAGTTGGGGTTTTATTTATGTGTTTTAGTTTAATTTATTTGAATTTGTAAAGTTTAATAAGAGTTTGTCATGAAAATAAAATTTTGAGGTGAAGAAAATGTGATTTTTGTATTTGCTGTTCTCAGAGCAAAAATCGGTATTGATTGCACTGATCGCACGTGCCAAAAAAAAAAAAAAAAATCGGTAATCAGGATCGGCCAAGAAAATTGCAATCGGTGCATCTTAAAATAAACTATCACAGAAAAAAAATATTTTGAAAACAATAACAATCCTATCTGGAGCTTTATAAAGACGTTTGAGGCTTCAGAAAAACAGACCCTGAAAAAGGGCACCAAGCACTTGTCATGTTTAAGAAAGATGGAGAACTTCGAAGAACTTACTCGTGCTTTCTTTTTGGCTCTGGGCTGAACACATCTGAAATGGAGCTGGAAATAAAACAAACCTTGTTTGTTGTGGAGACTAAGGTAACACTGATGGGTTCAATGCCCAATACATGTTCCCAGTAAGGGAGAAGGTCCCCGTGACAAGCTACTCAGACCCTTGCAGGCAATTTTAATCCTTGTAGAGATTCCCGTTTCCATGGCTGCACTGCTCACCACACAGCTTGAAGGGTTTGGGCTGCTGGCACAACAAAGAGCCATTTTTCTCAGTAATGCTACCTGCTGATGGAGATGCTGCTGAGGGCAGGACTGGGGGACCTGGGAGGGACCTCTGACATCACAGCAGCTTCTGCTGTCACCAATGAGCACGACCCTAAGTCATTCAGACACTCTGTATTCAGAGCTGTGGAAAAGAAAAACATATCATCAATCATTTCAATTAGAAAAAAGAATGCTGACACTAGCAAACTTTTCACAGAATTTAACTATAGAATTGGTAAGCAAATTCCGTGAATTTTCAGTGCATTTACAGTTGTGAAACACACAAGAACTAAGTAATAAAAACACAAGAAGTGAGTAATTAAAAACATGTTCAAGACATTTACATTTAACTCTATACTTTATTGACCATGAATACAATTGCCTTGCTAGCATTACTGACCACAAACACATGGCGAGAGGTTTGATGATGAAAGTCAGACTCTGTTCAGTCTGTGGAATTCAAGATTCAATTCTTTATTGCATGCAGGAGGCAGCTGATGTTAAAATTCCCATGTTAAAATTTCCATGGAAATTTGCTGGAAATTTTCTCTCTCTTTGCAACCCTACTGTTGAATGACACACAGACATTATCACGAGTACCAAGACTCTGTTAAACCAGGTACCCAATGAGCCTGAGATAAATGCTAGTAGTAGTTAAATAATGACTTTACAAGTGAATGCGTCCGTACCTGGGGAATGCTCTCCTCTCGCTTCCTCTCCGTCCTGCGTCTCCTCTTTTACCTTTGCTGTCTTGGATGATTTCCAGCGACCTTTAACCTGGGAAATCAGGCGGGAAAATTCAGCACTGTGCTGTTTACCTGTCAGACCAAAAGAAAAAGGCGCAAGTTGAAATCGAGCCAGTGAAAAACAAGCTCATGTTAAACATTTAATTTATAAGGGAGAAATTGGTTTTTAAAGTTATTTGCAATTATTTCCACATACTATATAATCAAATCATATTTATAGCAGAAAGAAAATTCTGCCATAAAGCTGCATGCAATTTTTACTGCAGAGTCCAATGTTATCTTTCTGCCTTTGCGACGTTTTCAGTTTGGGAAGATGCAACATATACACAGGCATAGAATTAGAATATGCAAAGCAACCACAGGTAAACAGCAATCGCAAAATAACCTTTACTCACTGCATAAAGCAAACTAATTCCACATTTGTGTCAACTCAAATTCTACCAACACCGCCCCCCCAACAGCACCTCCCGCCCCCCCCTTGAAGGTCAAGTTAATTTTATTTTCTATATAGCTCCAGATCACAACAGAATTCATTTAAGGTTACCTTTCCTATAGAACAGGTCTATATATTGTCCTTTTATTAAACAAACTTTATGTTATTTATGTTACCTTATGTTATTTATCTTATTTACACAACAGCTTGTCATGTCTCTCTCTACACGGTCGCGATTTACAATTCTCCTCTGCTCTCTGTATCACAAATGGTGGAGTTATGCCCCGATGCGCACACACAGACACGTGTGTGCACACACACAAGTGAGTGCGCGTCGGAAAATATGTTGCGTCAACCACCTGAAAAGCAGACAAAAATATCTGTGCTTTTTTAAATGCTCCCAGGGCGGTGATGATGGCAATACTCACTCTCCTGCAAGTAACAGCCAGAGTTTCTGGGATTTTCTGCTTTAAACTACCACTATTTTAAGCTATCAGCTATCACTTTTAAAGTCTAACAGTTAATGTATTTGCAGGTCAAGACAAACATCCGCAACAGACTGCAAGACCATCTTGCAGCCTGCATGCGGATCTCAATAAATGGGCCAGATGTTTCTGACTTCCCATATCAAGAGGTTCTGGAAATGTTATTCCAGAAGCCCAGAAAGATACACTGCAGTGACAAAAGCTGCACACTGTGGATTATTGTCATAAAAATAAATGTTCTGATATTTAGTTCAATTGTTATATTGACTGCTGTCATTAATAGAAACACATGAACACCATGAGTCCTATAGGCGTCCGTCTGCTTTTCGACAAACAAAAAGATTAGATAGATCCCAGATAAGAGGTGTTGATTGGCACTTGATCACTATTAGTTCAAAGATGCAACTGGACAGTCGTGAAGGCATTGCAGACGCCCATCAGATATCTAGCAGGCAAAATATTTGGACGTCTCAGTGACTTCAAACCCTGTAGGTGTGAAAAGTGTTGTGACTGGTAATGAGTGCGATGATGAGCTACAGGCAATCACACAGGGTGAGGTGAAACCCAGAGAAGGATTTTAACCCTCTCAAGGCAGGTGTTGCTGATTTGCAACAGTTAAAAACTAACTACCTTATTACCCCACATACATTTTTTTTACTCAGAAGTACCACTGCAGGACTTGGTTGTCCTGTCGTTACTAAAACTTAATTTGAGCCTGAAAGGGTTAAGAAAAGGTATAAATAATTCAAATTGTTTAGAAACTGTGTTCATGGAAGAGGTACATTCAACGGAATTTTACATTTTACACACTTGCGGTTAGTCGTGGCTTTAAATTAAGATGGTGCTGGAAAAGAGATGGCACTGTGCCGAAGTTCTGCATGTCAGTTCCTTAACAAATCAAGCTGTGGGCAACTGGGCAAGTACTGTATATTAGCAGTACCAAATGTGAACAACAATCAGTAACCCATGCTTAAACTGAGGTTTAGAAATCAATTTAACTCTCACAGCGATATTAAAATCGCCACATTGAAGAATCATAATTCGGAACACAATCAATTTCAAACATTCACTGCTCTTAACATTCAAGGTCAACACTGCATTTTCCGGCCTTTTAACTTACGGTAATTTGCATGGATTTCTTCTATTTCTTCTTCAGTTTGAGTTTTTGAAAAAACCATTGCCTAGAAAGGAAGTTAATAAATGGTTATGGTATAAAAAGTGTTTTTTTTTTATCATTTTTGCCAATTAGAGTAATTGTAAATTCATAACAAAATACAGAATTCAAAAGATGACACTCAGGTCTGTAAGTAATATTTAAGAACGTACAGGAGGATGTTTCAGTTCCGGTTGATTCCTGAGCTTCTCATCCCTCTCTACTTCCTTCGCTATGTCTTCCACTGTTGATGGATATCAAAACAGGTTAGTGTAAAAGCAGCAGTGTACCTCCTCAGAGTACAGAAAAATCTCTTCTTAGAATCATAGTTCCCCAAAACCCAGCGGATACTTGTACTGCATGCAGTCTTTGGCATCTACACCCATTAGTGTTAAGCAGAGTGTTATGCTAAGTGCTCGGCGTCCTTCACGGGCAGCCCCAGCAATTCCTCCTTTCTGTAGCAGGGATTTGTCTTTCCTCTCTTGCCTTTGGCCACTCAGGACGCACATTACAGAGCCCCAAAATGCCCGCGTTCCTGCAGGTAGTGTGGCATCACCACATATGACAAAGCGTGCCAAGCAAAGGCGTTAACAGTGACGTCACTGGCCACATTGATATACGATTCTGCATTTTACATGGAGAGAATCTTAAGAAGCCTGCAGTGTTAAAAATGCATGTTTGTAATGTCAAAGATGACGGTTGGATTTTAGGAAAGACTTGCATGTTTGGTACAGGAACAGTTCTGAAGAAACATGGGTCAGATACAAGTTTGTTTTATAAATATACCCAGGATAGCACTTGCAAACAACGCAAAATACATATTTAATTTCTGTGACTGCCGAGTCCTAACAGAGCTTTAAATTGAGTCATTCCATTTTAACTCAAATGACTTTGGCACCATCATTTTTGAATATGAAATTTGGCGTGTGAATTACACATTCTGCTCAGAAGTGTTTTTTTTTTTTTAATTCCTGTTGAGATATTGTACCTTTCCTACACCAGGGATAGCTAAATAAATAAATATTAGTGTTTGCATCTGACCTGTAACTTTTGTAATATTGCAGCTACATGGCTTTCCCTTTCAGACATGGGGACACACCAAGCCTACACTAAACTACCCCAAAAAATGCCTGATTAAAAAACCCAAAACTTGATTTTTGGAATTTGTCTCAGTTTTTCTACAGCTTAGAAATGCAGGAAAAGCAGATCTGACCAACAAAAAACACTTGGTGAAATGATAATGGCAAATGTTTAATGGTAAGTTATTAAAATGGATGAGGCACACTGGTCTGCTTGCAGCATGGTGACACTGGCTGTTACCTGACTGTGGGCTCAGGGAGTCACACTGGGAGTTGTATATGTGCACAAACTCCTGGTGCCTCCGCTCCAGCTGCACCCGGGGGCCCTGGGTAGAGAGGTGCAGCTCTCGCAGCCTCTTCTTCAGCTCCTGACTGGACAGCAGGTGGTATACTAACTTCGGCAACGGCTTCCTCTTGACGATGGAACTGAAAATATACCACATCATCATTAACTGGGACATCTACTTGCAGTCTTACTTGACCCATTTATATACTTTTTATCATCGTGGTTCCCAAATACTTCTGCTATTCAGTCAAAACAAATGCATTATCCTTCATATTCATTTATTCGTTTTAAACCATTCATGCACCACTTTGCATTAGGGTAAGTGAATACATAGCCCATGTAAGCAAGATTTTCAACATTACAGAATGTTAACTCCTTGGTCAAGGCAGTCCAAAGCAGAGCATGTGAGCGGAGCGGAGCGGTGAGAATTTCCGCTCCTCGCTCACGAGACTGTTGGCTCCGCCCACTCCTCCGCTCTAATTCGCACTACGCCGCTCCGCTCAACATCGCTCCTCGCTCCACTAAAATTTCCTCCCGCTCCAGTCAAATCGCTCCCCGCTCGCTCCAATTTAAAAGAGGGACAAATAATCTGCATGCCTAACAAATGTCACCTTAAACCGAAGCCTTATGTCATAAAGAAATATGAGCAACGGCAACATTGCCAGTCAGAACAGGAAATATTTATTTTTAAGCAACATATAGGCAACAACAGAGTAGATTTGGGCACGCCTCAGAATCGCAGTGTGAGCGGTATCGGAGTGAAATGGGAGCGAGACAGAGCGACCGCTCCAGCCTTAATTAAAAAACCGCTCCCCGCGCTGACCAAAGTTGTTGCTTTAACCAATAACACAAACATGCAGCTCTGAAGGAGTCCATAACCAATGAGGTCTACATACTTCTCATGTGTGACCTTAGCCAGCCACTAAAACAGCAACAAGCTTGTTTAAAATCTTTGGTTTGCAAGTTTACTGCAGTTTGTTCCACAGTGAACAAGTAAAAGGTTTTAACAAATTAAGACCTAAAATGTTGTAAGACCAATATAACCATCACTAAATCCAAACAACAGCAAGCAAGTGAAAATATAAGGCTACAGCTCTAGACTAACGCAAAATCATTTCTGGCTAGAAGTTTCAGGTGTTCGTCATGTTGTCAACCGAAAACATGCTTGGATTGTGTCATGTAGAGCACAGACCATCCTGAAAGCACAACAGTAAGGCACCAGGCACAGTGCAGGCCATCGGTAGATGACCACAGGTACTGAACTATCGCCCACTGACCAGCTGTACCTTAACTATTGCCATACTAAGATTCAATCTATAATTCAAGACCACCCCCAGCCACAAACCTCCTGCAGTCCAGTAGGTCATTTAGAAGCATCAGAACACTGACCACCAGATTCAAGAACTTAAATATTTCTGTGAAGTGCTAATATGATTCAATACATACTTATTGAGTTATGTTCAAAAGTCACATTTCTTCTTAGTTCACCCTTCCATTTGCTGACCCTAAGTGACAAACTTGAACAGTTCTCAAACGTTGAACAGCTCCAGTTCTAAATGGTGTGGCTTCAGTTTTGTGTCGATTTGTCTCAAAGTTTGACCTCTTCCAGAACGTCATCCCTACAATGTGCCTGCAAAGTTTCAGAAAAATCCATGCAATACTTTTAGAGTTACTGTGTTCATAAGACCAAGTATCTTCTACAGCTTCTGTTTCCTTCCTTTGCTGACATAAAGCACTGCTGCTTCATTTTGGGGCAATCTGTCTGAAATTGAAACCAGGCATAGATCTTCATCCATATAATGTTTCTGTGAAGCAGTAATAAGATCCATTAAATACTTTTTGACTTATCACATTCACAAGTTCAAATGTCTGCTTTCACCCTTCCCTTTGATGCCACTAAATGGTGTTGCTTCAATTTTAGGGCGACCTGTCTCACAATTTAATCAATTGCAGTGCAGCAACAATACAAGGCCTCTGCAAAGTTTGAAACAGATCCTTCAGATCGTTTTTGAGCAATTGTCTTAAGCAAAACATCCATGGCAGTGAATCAGCCCCAAAACCATACATATTTCCCAGAGTCCAAGGAATACAATAAACCGTACCTTCTCAAGCTCTCCCTCTTCTCATCTCTGCTCAAACAGCTGTCCAAGTGTTTATTAATAAACTGTTCTGGAACACCCACGTTACACACTGGACACTCCACTAAAAAACACACAAGTTTGTTTTATTTACTTGTCAGGTTCTATTTAAACCTTGAAAATGTTTTGGCAAGAATATGGAAATTAATTTTAACAATTTACTTCTTAGCCAAGGACAACATTTCTACAAAGTACAAATCCAGAGGTAAATGTCACCTTTGACCGCAGGTTTCTGGTTAGGGGAGGCTGAACTTGAGGGAAAGGCTGAGCTTGACATGGGTCCCCCAGCAGACACCTCCACCTGCTCCTCCTTCACACTCATAACCAACGCTGCACTATTCTGCTGACCCTGCCTGCTGTCCTTTTGGACTTTGGGTGTTCTTGATTGTTCTGAGCCGGTGGGAGATCTTTTTTGGAAAAAGTGGTTCAGAATGGTGCCGCCCACTTTCGAGAGCCCTGGCTTCATGGCATTCCGTCTTACAGAAGAGACGGGGGTCTTCGGGGAAATAGGTGGGGATTCAAAAGTTGTCTGTGTCAATTTATGCCTAGGTTTAACAGAAGAAGAAAAGCAGACAGGTGAGTAAGAAATGTCACATTTAATAAATACAACCAAAGTGCAGCATTAAAATCATTTTATGAGCAGCAATTAGACAAAATGAATTCTATTGACGCATATTAGGACTTCAGAATACAGTGATATATCAGAACTCGAACTTAATCCGTTCAGAACTCCAGATCGAATCCTAAAAAGTTAGAGTTCTGATCGAATTTTCTCCATAAGAAATAAAAGGAAATGAATAAATAAAGGAACCAATTAATTGGTTCTCAGCCCCAAAAAATTACACCTAAATATGTTTTTTTTAGCATTTAAACACAAAATGAACCGGATAAAACAAGAAAAGCATATACTCTACTAAACACATCTAAGCACATTTATCAAAACAGTAATTTGTAAAGTAAGAAAATAAATGTATCCAAACAATGTGTAAAAAAAAAAAAAAAAAACGTGTCCTTCCCCGATCGTCCACGCCTTCCGTGTGCCACACCCCCTCGTTAACCCCGTGTGGAATCCACGTGTGATCAGCTGTTTCTGGTTGTTTTTATTAGCCCTCTGTATTTCGTCTGCGTCTCAGTTTGTTTCCCCAATCCGGTCATTGTATTGTCTGTCTGCGTTTTGCCTGCCTTATCTGTAATTAAACCCCGTATTCCCCGATACCCTGTCCTCTGCGCCTTTGTCTCCGTTCCGTCCCCGCTCGGCACGACAATATTATTATAATTAAATGTATTAATGGTTTATTATTAATATAAAAATAAATCTTTATTTTTATATGTATTTTATTATATAATAATAATTACTGTTACTGTCTATCATTGTCTAAATGTATGTTTACTGTCTAAATATACTGTATGTATTCAGCTAATGTAAACATGCACAATGCTATCACAGCGAATGCTAGGCTGAGACTGAAGCTTTACCCTTTGTTTCCGCTGAAAGACGTGCCGCATGACTCATTTCCCCGCGCGTTCCTGTTTTGAAGCCAAGCGCACGTAAAAACAAGAAAAACAAGGAGCGCATGTGTGCCATAAGATTTTTGATGATACTTGGTGCTTGTAAACCAGGACTTGCTTGGTTTCCAAGTCAAAATTTATTAAAAATCTTTGCTCGTCTTGCGGAACACTCGTAATCCGAGGTTCCACTGTACTACTAATCTCCTTATTGAATTGTGGGCGCAAGTAAGGTACGTATAATGCCAAAAAGCCAGCGACCGTTATCTAAAGCCCTGCAATGAGAATTAGTTTGTTCTTGTCAAAACAAAATTTGCTTAAAAGAAATGGTCGATTTTATTTGCAGGAATAAATTTGTTTAGATTATTCGATGAATCAGTAAAATAGTCAATAGATTATTGATAGAAAAACAGTCATTAGTGGCAGCCTTAAATGTAATAATAACTATAATGATGAAGATCATAATCAGGTTAAAGCTGCAAAATAAAATTATAATGTAAGCTATAAATGTATTATACTTTGTCAAGTTGTTACATAATGCAGTGTTATTACATAATGCATTGTTATAAACAGTACACAAGAGGAAAACTGAATTTGTTTTGAAATTATTAATTAAAAAAAACTGCTAAATTAAACCCAATTAGGAACCATTGTAAACCAAAGACAATGTCTCTAGCATTGACATTTCTAAATAACAAAATCTAACTGAAGCTATCTCACTGCCAAGTTCAACAGCAGCAATTAAGCATAAAATTCAGCATATCATTCTAGTTGTAACCTGGTTGTTTTGATTTTTTGGGACTAAATTCAGCCTATTTTTCATTTAGAAGGATCCAGTGAATGTCAGATTAAAGCAGATAATCATTTAAGCCCATGGACACATTTGATTTAATGTTACATCTTCAGAGAGATTTTTGTATACCATTAATAAGTTGTATTTAAAAAAGACAGTTTTCAGGAATAACGTTTACCTCAAAGTTCACATGTGTAATTATTACTTACATATGCTAAAGATTTTAACCAAATAAATAACTACAAAGTTTGGGTCATACTGTTATCAACTAAATAAGCCCTGGTCGGCCCGCAGATCTGTTGGTTGTAAATACGGTTACTTGACACCTCTGCTATATGTGATGTTATGAGCCAAATCAGTAGACAAACATTCATAGACCTGACCCATTCCTTGGCACTTTCATGCCATGTTCTTTAGAAGGAAGGACCTAAAGCAACAGAATTTAAGCATACAGAGGTAAAAGAAACACAAAGTGAGAGAAGGTCCAGTTTGTGCTATACCTTGCATCTTTGAAACTTTTGACCAGATCATCCAAAATCCGATTGTTTCTCAGATCTGACTCTGTTGCAGTCTAAAAGACAAACAGATCACAATTAGCATTTCCCCCAAAATAAAAAATATTGGATGGAGGGATGTACTTTAATCCCTAAAGAAAACTTAGTTTTGCACAAAAAAGGAACAGGGGCTGCCTTGCAAAGTGTTATGCAAGAGGCATATTAGTAACCCTTTCAGCAAAATACAAACATACTGCGATCTTTTGGTTGCTGGTTCATTTTCTTGCATCTTTAAATAAACTGCACCAATCCCAGAGACTGTCAAAATTTATTAGTAAACCTACTCAAAAGCAGTTGCATAGAGTCATATCCCACGTTATTATGCAAGTCACAGTTCTCATTAAGTACTGGAAGGAAGAAAGATCTTTCTGCTGCTGAAAAGCATGAAAAAGTGTAACATCTTGTAATAGGTATGAAACAGACAAACTTTGAGATCAACAGAAGTACAAAAATGTGTAAGCAATTTGGAGTCCAGGCAAAGTAAGATTAAGGAGATTAAGAAGCATCATGGGAATTTTCAGTCAGAAAAATTAATCTCATCAAAAAGGAACGCTGTAAAAAAAATATTTAAAAATCCACTATTAAGTGGCAAAGAGATCTTTGAAAGTGCTGGAGTCCCTGAAATTCCCAAGAACACCCCGATGCAGGATCCTCCACAACAGGGGTCTCCAACTTCCGTGCTGGAGAGCCACTATCCAGTGGGTTCTCTCTCCTTCCTGGCATTTGATAGTAGCTCTCCAGGACCGGAGTTGGACACCCCTGGTCCAGAGGCTGGCAGCTGTGCATAAATCTGCCCTTCAGCTTCCAAAATAAAATGATGTTCATGCAGGACAATGCATGATTATATGCTGCTAAGGACACCATTGACTCCTTGGATGCTATAGGGATAAAGAGAGAGGCCATCATCACCCCCTACCTCAAACCTACTGAGGGCTTATGGATTTTCCTTTTCAAAATAAGGTTGGATGGCAGTATGCCTCAGAACAGCAGGTGTGGGAGGCAGTCTCTTAATAAAAATTAGCATCTCTTATTAAAAGAGGGACAGAAATTATACATGCACTCATACGCTTAAAATAGACATCTGTTGCATTAGTTGAATAAACATATTCTTAAATCTTAATATGTAAACCTTTCCTTTAAACTACTTCAATAGCTCTCATCCATTAAGTTACTCATGGCATATTTATGCAAGGAAATATGCAACATATATATACACAAATATAGCAGCTCTATAAATAAAAACAGCTAGCCACTAAAAAAAATACCAAAATAAACTCAGTAGTGTTTGTTCAAGAGAATGACACAGTGCTCATTAGAAACATCATAATGTATTATCAATATATGGATGCTGAACACAAGTATACTTACAGAATTACACACAGGACACTGCGGCTTGTATGAGAGGAACTTCCTTATGCACAGAGAACAAACTGAAACCAAGGCATAACACATTTTAGAAACAATTAGTGACTTAATGCAAACTGTACTTTACAACCGGTTTACTTCAAACTTAAAAAAAACTCAAATATAGGTAGACCGTAGAGTACAATTTCCATCTGAAATATTTATACAGTAACTACCTAGTTAGTAATTTGGTTTCACAATGACAAGAAAAAAGGTGAACAGAGCAATCAGTACCATGACTTACAGTTATGAGAGCACTTGGTCATCATTGCAATATTCGTATAGTCAAAACAGACAGGACAGCGGAGTAGGGCATCGACGGGCTGAACCGGCAATGCGGGTCAGAACAGCAACGCAGCAACAAAAAAGAAAATCACAATAAAATTAATCATTTTATTATTATTCATTATAGTAACATTCATGTAGTCAAAACAGACAGGACAGCGGAGTAGGGCATCGACTGGCTGGAACGACACAACCGGACTAAAACAACAGCTGAGTGGAACACAACAGAGCACAAAAAATAAAATTGGTATAAAATGGTACAAAAAGGTAACTGCGCAAACTGTCAATATGCAAAAACGCTACAGGGTACCTTCTCGTAGATGAATTACAATTTTGTTATAAATCATTATCAACCCACATCGTCCTGAACCTCAAACATAATCCAGCTACTAGCATAGCAACGCAAAATCAGATGACAATTTAAACACTTCACACATAAAAGCTAGCTGAACACTTCTGTCAGACTTACTTTAAGGCACGCAAGATTTGTGGGTAAATCGGGTTCAGGGACCACCGACATCATGCAACATGAAAAGACTGCAGAGCTTTTCCACAATTAAACCCGCGCGCGGCTGCTGCCTGATTTGCAGCGCGCAAGTGTGCACCGTTGTGCGCGTGCGCACATCATTGTGTTTTACGACGCTACCCGATTTGCAGCAAGCGCATTATATTGCACGACATCACGTCATGTTGGAAGAATAGCCTCACTTTCTGAGTACTCAGAAAGAAGTGTCACAGAAAAGAACAGGACAAGCGGTCATAAAAAATGGATGGATAGATGGATGAAACTCATGATTTTATATGTCTTTTGTGCTTTCTTGTTTTTGGACATTTGTATAGCATTTATATATTGTTTGAAGTCTTCAACATCTTGTCCTTCAATCCCACAAAAAGCACAGGTGTTTTAAATATAGCATCTAAGTTACATCTTTTTAAAATTTGTTTCACTGAGAAAATTCTGTGTAACACTTTATATGTTATTGATGTAGTATTTATTTTGGATATCCCATGCTTTTTTTCCATTGAACATCACCAAATAAGGCTGACCAAAAAACCTTGCTGCAGGGAGTGTGACATAGCAAAGAATATTTCTAATAACTTTATCATTAACTTTTGCTATCCTTGTTCCCAATAAAGATTCAAAAATGCAATACAAATATAAATCAGACAAAGTGGAATTGGTCAAAAAGGACAATATGCCTCTGGGAATTACATCAAACACCACAGTGTATTCCTTTGGCTTAATGTGTATTTGACATTTTTCATGAATTTCACTATATGGTAACAACTGGCCTTTTGAATTAATTGCATGACCGGAAGAATCTCATTGTCAGGATCTATCCCAGCCTTGTCTGTCATTTCCCTGTTTGGCCATTGGCCAGCCTGCTCTGTGTTCTGCTAGTATTCCTTAGTTAAGTTCCTAATGTGTTCACCTATTTCCCAGCCTGCTGCATGGTTAAACAGACTGAGTGTATCATCCAGCATTCCCTTTTCACATGGGTTCGAAGCTGGCTTGAGGTCAGCCTCAACTGTTTGTAATTTTGACAATTTATGTTTCTTTGTATTTCATTGATTTTTTTATGGTTCCTTGATGTTCTCTGATTATAGTAATGTTCAGTTAGCCTTGTATTCCAGTCGCGCTTGGTGTTTAACCCTTTATTTGTTGATTGCCTACACCTGTGTTTGTGTTCCTTCTGCTTGTTACCACTCACATCCATCTCTTGTTGAACCTCATGTTTGGGGCTTTCACACCACACAACAGGAACTGGGACCTTTATGCCAAATAAGTATGGGAGATGCAAAATGCTCATAGGTTAAACTTCTCACATTATTTAATATGAAACTACACCACCATGCCAAAGCAATGGGGAATAAATAAGACATTTTGTTAGTTATTTGTTAGTTATTTGGGTCGTGATCAAAATGGGACACAGCCTTTATGTAGATTTTACTTATACAGCCCACAACATGTTCATAATTTATTATTAAACATTCACCAGCAGATCAATCTATCATTTTTCATGGAATAAAAAAAATGGAACATTATTGTCACATTCTGCATTCCTGCCCTCTCGTTCTTTCCCCACCTATTACTAATTTGTCTTACTTCTCATTTCAGCCCTCGTGTGACTCACTCCAGCTGCCTCTCATCTGCTCCCTCATCAGTGGTGTATAAAGTATCTCCCAGGCTTGTGCTCCCCAGTCTAGTCATTGATGTTGCTCCGTGCGTCCGTCCGTCGGTCGGTCGGTCGGTCGCTCGGTCGCTCGCTCGCTGTCTTAGCTTGCGTGCTCTTTGTTTAATTGCTGGTACTGGTGATATTAGACAAAAGTATATTAGTTAGTGGTTGAATTTCCCAATGCAGAAATATGGAGATGCAAGCAAAAAAAATGTTAATTGGTGCATTAAATGTAAATGGGATAATAACCCCACCTGCTCAATTTTTGCTCCACTACATCTCTTTCTGCACTTTTGTGTAACTTCCAAGTTAGCACCCGGGCTTGTGGTCATCCAATCAGCAAAGCTGTCACTGTAAGGTAGTTTGTGTCTGAATGAAAAGTACCTAGGGTGAATCTCAATAACAAGAACATGAACATCGTACTTGTGGTCTTGGCAAGATCGGTCTTGCTAACTTGCCTTCCAAGAACAAACTTGGGGTGCAATGAGTCATGGGATTGGTCTTGTTCGGCGAGGATGCAATCGATATCTTTGGGGCAGAGCAAGAACAACATCTAGGGATTTTTACTGTCCTCTGTACATGGGTGCTTAGTATTGGAACTGATTCTTCGGCGATGGAAGATGACATAAAATGGGTACACGAGAACACAAGTGCTGCATATTGCGATTCACCCCTAGTCTAAAACAAGATTCTGTAATTGCTTCTGAGGAACTACAGTTGGGCCAAGTTTCTGCTGTGTGAACACGACAAAAGTCTCTGTTCTGGAAAAAGTTTTGGTTACCTTATGTATGTATTTAAGTGCCTGCCAGTCCATCGCAGGGCACACTGACACACCATTCACTCACACATCCACGCTTACAGGCAATTTAGTAACTCCAATTAGCCTCAGCATGTTTTTTTGGACTGTGGGGGGAAACCAGAGTGCTTGGAGAAAGCCCAATGATGACACAGGGAGAACATGCAAACTCAACACACACGGAGCCATGGCAGAAACTCGAACCCTGATCCCAGAGACCACTGCGCCACCATGCCACCCCATTATTTCTTGTTTTGTTTTACTTAAATAGATACCTTTGTTTGTGAATCACAACATGGATTGTCTTTCCCTGCATCATGCCCCGCCATAACATCCATTCAAATCATGCAAAATAAGTGACTAGAAAAGAAGTTCCATGAACTCTCTTTATTTTTCAGGAAGATTTTAAATGTGTATTTAAGTGTTTCAAAATCGAAGACCATAAGTTCCCTATTTTCTGTAGTATTGCCAATAACTTCCTTTTTTAAACAGTGAGGCTTATTCTTTCAAATAAATTTGTAGAGCACCTTATTCAAATCCTTAATCACATATGCATGGCTAATGCTATTGAATCCTACTATTTTAAAGTGTAATTAAATACATGTTAATTTCGAATTGGTGTCTATTGAATATATTAATTTACTGAAGCTTTAAACAAATCAGTGTGTATGTGAGGGTGGGAGAGCAGGGGGAGGGTGACAATATTACAGATGAAATCACTGGGTAGTTAAACGGGCAGATCGAATACAAATAAAAGACTCATATCATTCATATTTCACACATAGTACTCATAATATCCATTAGGACAGTTGTGTTCCTGCTTTGTTAACTTGTTTGATTATGACCGCAATCAGCCGCTTGGTGGCAGTATTGTTCCAAATTTGCCGCGGTAAGTAAGGAAGTGATGGAAGAGCGAGAAGTTTTAGCGTCGGATCGTTGTCAATAAACTGAATCTGGATATTTCAGGATGAGAGGAGGTACGTAAATCCCGTTTCGCAGCAAGTGAATTTCAAGATAACGACTGGTAGATACTGAGAGGTGCCGGTACTCTGTAAAAACAAAGAGCTGCGGTACTGTAACTGTGTCCCGGTGAGCCCCGGCCCACTTCAAAGCACTGGTGCAGAATGTTGTTCCAAACTGCATCATAATCGCATAGCTATCTTTCAGAACACCCGTGAAATATTCTCGTTGATAAAATGCCTAAAGTATGCAAGCAAATGTTCACAAATCGATTACAAGTTATAGTGCTTTAGTACGACGTCCGTGCTTTGCGGCGAGGTACGTACAGTGAGTTGTTTACTCTGATGTTTGCGTGTTATATAGTCACGGCCATGTCATAGTTACTATCTAATGCAATGTAGTTGTCTCGTAGTGACAGTAGATTATATTTTATTTAACGCAAACGTTTCAGTGCTTTTCCTTAATCAGAAACGCTGTCAAACCGGTTGAAATGCCCACACCCAGATCCACTATGCTTTTTATAGTTTGCTTTGGTCGCGGAAAGAGTTTTGTAAGGGCTTTGTGGTAATTGTAGTTTTGATAATAGCACCGCTGTCTGACCTGCAGAAACCTTCCAGAAGCAGCTGCTGAGGGACTCCTGGTTTCTCAGAGTAGATCGCAGAATGGACTCCAGGCTCTTGGATAAACTCATCCAGGAGCTCAACCAGAGCTCCCCTCAGATACTCACATACGCAGAAGCGCATAAAGTAAGTCCACTCCTATCCTTCCGAAATACACTTAAACCTTATATTTTTCCCACTGCCTGTGGACCTCATACTAACTAAGTTTAAATTATTTCATTTCTCATATTTGGCAAGCAAGCTGGACAGATTGTTGTAAGAGCCTCCATTTGTATGCCTGTGTGTGTGTGCTCCAGTCATGTTAGTTGTCTGCGGAGGTGTGTAAGCCCCACCTCCCCAGGCCAGTCCTCTGTCACTCTGCTTACTCCAGTTACAGAACCTGGATGTGCCCACCTGTTTGCGAATGGCTGAGCTCCTGACACACCTGCAAGGGAAGGGGGAGGAGGCCTGTCACCAGCTGTACCGGCTGCTCCATCTGCACGCGGAGGACATGTATTTCAGCCTGCCCACACGGACCGCTCACCCTGGTCAGAACAACACTCAAAGCTTGAGCTATTCTAAGTTGTTTTTAATTGTTTTTTGAGAAAATACTCCTAAAATTTAATGATGATATGACTCATTCTGTTCCCACTGTAGGAAACACAGAGCAAGCTAATAAATCCCCCCAGGAGCGATTTGTACTTAACAACAGGGGTAAGTGAAACCTTCCGACGGCTGATAAATTGGGATTTCCTAAAGGAATTTTATCCCATACATTCCTACCCATACTCAGACTTGCCTACACAGTCATACAAATCTATGGTGACTAACCCCCTTCTGTCACCCCACAGGTCCTTTGTTTTTCTTCAGCTGCTTTGGCCTTGCAGTAGGGGGCGCTCTACTGTATTACTACAGTGGTAAGTTTTATCAGTGCAGGATTCATCAATCACCAGTATGTGTCTGAAATGGGCTTTTTAGGTGAATTACACTTATTGCTCATGTAATTAATCAGCTGACACTTTTTACCCTGAAGGACAGGCATCTCTCTGTCTTTTCAGATGGTGCCCTGTGGGATGGTGCCAGGGCGGTGTTGGCATATACAGCTCTGGGCTTGAGCAGACCAACTACCTCGCTGTTGCTGTTATATGCAGAAAAATTGGGCAAAAATCGTTAGGTTAAGCAAGGGGTCCATCCGTCCATCTTCTGGCTGCTTCTTCGAGTCAGGGAGGCCTGGAGCCTATCCCAGGCAGTACAAGGCTGGGGAAGACGCTGGCTGGATGGATGGATGGATGGATGCCTGCCCTCACAAGTGAGGCAGTGGTGGGAAATATTTCTTATAAATGTATTTAAATATTCAGTTATGTTTCAGTTTATTGTTACATTTATTCATATGCCAAAGAGCTTTAAATTATACTGTATTAAGCTTGTTTTTGTTTGCTCGTGTATAAAGTCAGAATTCATTGTAACAGCCTTTAAGAATGAACGGTGCTGATTTCTGCTTTTAATGACAGGGGACATGGATGTATTATATAAATATGTATATATACATTTTTAATCGGCCATTTTTTATCTTTCTGGAATATTGGTTATTATACATCTGGGATTTATTACCTGTGTTTTTAACAGCTGAAGTCATGTTCCACTGTAATAAAGGTAGGTGGTTATGAGAAAGATCTCGGTGTGTATGTTGATGCTTCCATGTCCCACTCTCGCCAGTGTGGGGAAGCAATAAAAAAGGCCAATAGGATGTTGGGTTACATCTCTAGGTGTGTGGAGTTTAAGTCAAGGGAGGTGATGCTAAGATTATATAATTCCTTGGTAAGACCCCACCTAGAATATTGTGTGCAGGTTTGGTCACCATACCTTAAGAAGGACATTGCTGTTTCCTGGTCTTAGAGGAATGTCTTATGAGGAGAGGTTAACTGAGCTGAATCTGTTTAGCCTTGAGCAAAGGAGACTAAGGGGGGACATGATCCAGGTATATAAGATTCTAACAGGTCTGGATGCTGTTCAGCCAAATGGCTACTTCAAAATTAGTTTAAATACTAGAACTCGTGGCCATAAGTGGAAATTAGTGGGAGAACATTTTAAAATGAATTTAAGAAAACACTTCTTTACACAGCGTGTAGTTGTATGGAATAGTTGTCCCGTTATTGTAGCACAAGCTAAAACCCTGGGTTCCTTTAAATCAGAGCTAGATAAGATTTTAACAACTCTGAGCTATTAGTTAAGTTCTCCCCAAACGAGCTTGATGAGCCGAATGGCCTCCTCTCGTTTGTAAATTTATTGTGTTCTTATGTTTTAGAGAATTACTCATTTTAGAGAATGCCTGAGAGAGTGCCTGACAGGGACACTATGTGAATTGCATTCCAATAACTCAAGGAATTAATTACTTCAGTAATATACGGTGCAGGCTTCAAGGGTGAGGATTAGGCACCTAAAAATACACCCATGTGCTGCTATACCAGTCCTCAGACCTGATTCTGGAAGAACTGTTTTCATTAGCATGTACCTTTTTGAGCATAATTATAATTTATTTATTTGGAAGATGCTGTTGTCCAAACCAGCATACAAGTGAGGCAAATGGGTCTGCTATTTATTTTTGATTCGTTTTCGTATCAGAGATCTCTCTGACAAGCGCTTCTACGCCATTATTGTAAAAACGTTTTGTTAAAGGTTTAACCTTGTGTTCTTAATCCTTTAATTCGCCAAGATTCATTTTATCATGTGCCACTCCTCACACTACCACAATCATAACAGCTCATTATATCTGAAAAACTAACTGTCAAAAACATTTGCTTTAAATTCAGAACAAACAGTTTAAATATATATGTGGCCTTCAAGGATTCAGCCATGCATCTTGGTTCAGCACTTTAAGAATAATACAGTCATATAGAAAATATACACTGAAAAGTTCTTAGTCTCCATTATAAATGAATAAATGTAGGTGTAGACAGATTATATATTTTAATGGACTTAAACTTTGATATTAAGCTCCCTTCTCGCTGTGTAGTTCTGGGCCAGCTCACAGGGAGCCCTTTGGTCAGTAAATGCCTGAGTTGGCCAAGCAGTTAACAGACCAATAACAGATTTCATCATATCTTTACATAATACTTTCAACGAGGAAGTGGGTAGTTCTTTCATGTCCACTCTGCAAGAACATGCAAGTAAAGCTTCAACCAATGTTCATTTTTCCTTTCTAAGTACCTAGTAATTATCATTGCTGCAAGTTCAAATATTTATTGTCCCTCCTTCGACCAATCACTTACCCTGAGAAAGGTCACATGGCCTTCTGGGGCCTTTTCCAGACATCACAGCAAAACACAGGGGTACACTCTGGATAGGATGCCAGTCCATCATATGGCATGTACAATGTATGCACAACCATACACTATGTGTCATTGCATCATGAGAGGAAACCCAGGAGTAACCAGAAGAAACAAATGTAAATGTACACTCTACATACAGGGGCAAAGGGAGGATTTGAACCCTGGATCACTGCCCACTGAGCTACCATGCCACCAAATGCAGTTATCAGTGTCTGTGACTTTCATATACATACATAGTTTGCTTTTTATGCTAATACTAATATGTAGACCTGTTATATTCATTCTGGGTTTATATCTAAATATGGAGTCTAAATGGCATGACACAAATCTTGTATAAACTTTATAAGATAGAGTACATTATATGCCATTTGAATAGGATGGTAAAGATAACACAAAACCTTTTAAATATTGTAAACATGTAGGCCTAAATAGTTTGACTCAATTTTACAAATAAATCATGTAAATAGCATGTAATTCTCATGTAATGCATTTCAAAATGCAAATTATATCGATGTATTGATGCAAAGTGATATACATAGTGATTTAGCGACTGAACATACATTAGTTAGTTTCCATTAAAAGGAATTATTCTCATACAAAGCTTCAACAAGAGGTAATAACAAATGGTTTTCAAGTATTTCATGGTGTCCCCATCCATCCATCCATCCATCCATCCATCCATTTTCTATACACTTGTCCTATGCAGGGTTACTGTGATTCTGGGCCTACTAGGTATCTAATGTTTATGATTCCTACTGTAGAAGAACCTGAGTAGACATTGCTTCACAGACATTATATAAAATATTTGAAACTATCAAAGTAACTGTGATGTCTTGATATGCAAATCTGATCTTGCAAACAATGAAAAATACCACTGACAATTTTTTCCCAAGAGTAGAAAAAGCAAGAAAAACAATCAGTGTGGCAGTCTATAAAATGTGTGACATTGTTGTTTATGATGAGTCATTCCATCCTCTGCTGAAATCAGATTCTGTTCTCCATTAGTTCTTGGAAAAGGGCAGAACAAGAAGGACCTGAAGAGAGAGAGAGAGAGAGAGAGAGAGAGAGAGATCAGTGCTATTGCTGAGAATCTCATATATAGACCTAAGTCATACAACTAACCATGCATTAAATTGTAAAAGAAGAAAGTATATTTGCATGGTAATGATGAGGGATCAAGGGTTTCCTTATTTGGTTTGATTTAGTTCTTCTGTATAAAACCATGAGATTTTCCTCACTAACTATGTCTCACTGCAGAAAATTCATGGGCCACAACGATAAGGGAAACCCACCTTGCTGAATTAGGGAGTCATGGAAGCACACATCTGCTAAATGGTCAGACAGCTCAACCCACGTCTGACCGTCCTGTGGGCTTCTGGACACCGAATGCGGTGATGAAGATGTTCACCACCACAATGAGGAAGATCAGCGCTGTGGTGAGGTTCTCCAGAACATTCAGTTTGTGGTGCTTATGCTCGTCATTAAGGTCCCACTTCACTGCAGAGGGTGTAGAAATCAGTTTAGGTTTTGAGAACCCTGCCACAGGGCTGGACAGGGATTTAAAATCGGCCCCATGGTAAATTTTGCCGGGTGGGGGGGTCTCTACAAAAGAATTTGCCAAGGAGGGAGGTCAATCTCTTATGATGAATTTTGCCTAATATGCCAGGTGGCCAGTGCAGCCCTAGACTGCCATCTAATCCTATGTGACAAAATGGGTCGAGTCCCTGTGAGCCATTCAGATTCTGAGTTAAGTGCTGATTTATAGGATATTACATGTGTGGGTGATGTAGGAAAAATAATGGATGTGGTATATGTTTATACCCACATTCTGTGTGACATTTTGAAGCTTTATCCAATGCATGTATCATATTCAGGCTGCTGAGATTCTTCCAGCAATGGATAATGACTCAACAGATCTGCAGGCTGTCACAGTCTTGACATTATCCATATGCGGGCAGTGTTTGTGGTAACACAGATTGAAAAAAAAGTTTAATCATCAGCTGCACTCAAAAATGCCTCTAGCATCTGCATTTAAAACAAGCTGTAATTTGGCAGGCTGGGAGGACACCATGAGTCAGATTTACAAAATGACATTGATTTGACAGAACAAGTCCCTGAATTGCTTAAATACATTAATAGGTTTTCACAACTTTCTTCAATGTGGCTCGGCTGTAGAGGAACCCTGGTATCCCATCTTTTACCACAGTGGCATGGTGGTGACAAGCAGTGGTTAACCGTTAGTTGACCATATTGAGGTGAATGTGGAGTTGAGTAATAGAGGCTGTGATATGTTCGTGTACTACACTGTACTGTCAAGAGCATTTTAGCAAACAAATACTGCTCACCAATGAAGATGAGGAGGATGCCCACCAGGATCTGAAGGGCGAGGGAGATGCTGATAAGCCCGATTAGTGCATAGTAAAAGGTAAAATCAGACCCCTCCTCCATGACAGTCTTCAGCTGTGATGCATTGGCCATCAGCAAGGCTACATCCAGCATGCTCTCTGCCGCGCTCTTCTTGTTAGCGTAGTGGTTCATGTTGAGGGGGCCGGCCTGCTGCTGTGGACGTCTGTGAGCCTCGTCACGAAGAGTCTAAAAGTCAAAGTCCTTTATTTGTCATGTACATGATGAACTGATTATGCCATACACTGAAATACTTATTTCTTGGCTTGTGTAAATATCACTTGAATATAGACACACAAACAATTTAAATTTAAATTAGAAAAACCCCAATAGGCAATGAATGTATAGCAGGACATGTGGACACCTGGTGGACAGTGGGAATCAGAGACATAATAATTTGAAAGTTTAAGAAGCAAACAGCTAGGGTATCTAATGCCATAGCACAGGGGTGTCAAATTCATTTCAGTCAGCAGACAATGGTGGACCCAGTACAACCTTATCATTTATGTAAGGAGTAGGATAGCAAGTTACACTCAAAATCTACAATCTTGTTGATCACGTTACCTACAAAAGATGATGGGATTTTGATGAATGTCCTGAGCTTTTCAGTTTTTCTGTCTGAGTCACAAAACCTTTATGATACAGCATGGTTTATGGACAAACGTTATAAGTGGCTTTGATCTATTAACTGTGTGGGGTGTTGTGTGGTTCTACAGATTCCAGTGGTATTTTCATCGTTGGGCCCTTGAACAAGGCCCTTACTAACCCTGACTGTTTCAGGGACTTGCTGACCCTCATCCCCCAATTGTACATCACTTTGGATAGAAGCACCTACTACATAAATATAAGACAAATAGTTTAATCTTAAGCAGAGCCTTCATTCCAGTCAGTCTTCACGGTCTGTGTGGTGAATTTCCCATGGGGCCATGGGTAACTAGAGTGTAATCTACACTTTCATTGAAATTCTCAGATACTGTATGAACCCCTTGCTTCCTCAAATGGGCTCATTTTTCTTTACTCAGCAACTCTCCCATACCCTGTGTAAGTGTCATGTCCTGTTTTCAAGCCTGAAACATCCAGGGTGGTGCAGAAGATTCATTTTCAATTAGTATACTGTAACAGTTAAGCAACTCAGGATTTCTTCCAGAATTGCATTGCTCAGGTTTCACCAAAATACCCATTATGTCTTGGATTTCAAAATTGCTGGCCAGTACAAAGACAAAAATGCAGGCTCCTTGTGTAATCTAGGAAACACTCAACAGCCACCCAAATCGGCCATGAATCCCCCTGTGTCTCTGTTTGAAAATAAGAAAAATAAGAGAGTCTTACACACACACGGCAGTAACAGGTGAATCGTGTGAATTCCCCTTCCAGCCACTACTAGCAAAACCAAAATACAAAATTCAGCATGGCTTCCACAATCAAAGCCTGAGTGCATGGCCAAAAGAGTGATATCCTGAAAGTGCAAACTTCAGTCTCGCGACAATGTACTTTTTTAAGACAGTTTAAGACAGTTTAGTTTCCCGCAACGCAGGTTCGTACCATGTTGGAAGGGGCTGCCACCTTTTCTCTGAGATTAATAATTGCAGGGTTATACCACTTGGGGAGGAGGAGTCTTTTCATTGATTTACTGCATGCATGTGCACTGTCAGAACAAAGGGTACAGCCCTGGTACAGTTTTGTTCTCCAAGGAACAAACAACATTAATGTACCTCTAATGGCACAAAAAGTCCATTTTAGTACCTTAAATTAGACTAAAAGGTACATTTACCTAAAGTTAGGCTACAACCCTTGAGGGTACAGCCCCAGTGACAAGTATTGTACCCTCAAAAGTACAAATTGGTACTTTTCTCTGAAAGTGTGCATTTCTTTATGAAAATTTGAAAGGGTCTTGAGGGGTGCCACGGTGGTACAGTAGTTAGCACTGCTGCCTCATATCTCTAGGATCAGGGCTTGCATGTTCTCTGTATGATGTTGAGGGATTTCCTCCAGTTTACCCCTATGGTCAGAAAACATGCTGCGGTGAATATGGTTTGGTTTGAATGGTGTGTGAGTGTGCCCTGCGATGGGTTGGTGCCCCTTCTTGGGTTGTTTCCTGCCTTGCACCCGTGGCTTCCGGGAAAGGCTCCGGACCCCCACGACTATCACTATGCATCAAACATATTGCAAACATTCTGTTTATATGAGAAACAAGAGCATGAGCATAATACAACGATCATGTAATAGAATAAACCAAGAGGGATATCTCAGAAATAACAACACGAACATTTTTAAACGGCACAATTGCACAAACAATTGAGACCTGTTTGAAGGACAAACAAAAAATCCAGCGGCAGAAACACGGCATACACAACTGAGACCGGTGGCCTGTACTACGAAGCGGGGTTACTGGCTTATCGGGGTAACTTGTTGGATTTAAGGTAGTCTGGGCAAAATGTAAGTGAGCGAATATGAAGTCCATTTAAACTGTGGTACCTTAAATCCGACAAGTTACCCCGATAAGCCAGTAACCCCGCTTCGTAGTACAGGCCACTGTTTAATTAAAATCTTTAAACTTGCGTGCCAACTTCACGGAAATGCTTCTCAGCCAATCAGAGTGCGATAAATGACCAGCAAGTGCTTCTTAGCCAATCACAGCGCGATGACCTACCTTTCATTTCCATTATACGTTCTCTCACGCATACATGTTTCTGTCTTACATAGATATTTTTTCTTCACGCGTACATATATTTTCTTCTTAGATACGTATATTATTTATAATTATAAATATTTATAATATGCCTCGTTGCGCTCTGATGCACTTCTGGTTATTGAATAGTTTGAAGGTTCTTGCTTTGTTAGAACATGCTGTGTAGTTCTTACCCTAGTACTGCTTACATGCACTTGGACCTGGGCATTCATTTCTGTACTTACGTATAGTTGAGACATTGACTGGACCTTTGTTTGTAATGTGCTGTTTGCCTAATTTGTACGCCGCTTTGGACAAAAAGCATCTAAATATGACAAATATGTAAAAGTGGAAGTATAATGGAATCAGGCAATGAAAATAAGTGAAACTTCTTGTTCGTTAGCCACATACATGTCCTTGAAAGGCTATAATCACTGATGCTTTTCGAATAGAGCTTCTGGAAACTAAAGACTTAAATCTATATTGTCACACGTACGTACTGCCCTAAAAGTCAAATGCCCACAGTTGTTGTTAATTGTTGTAAACAGACGTCTATTTTGATGGTAGTATTTCAAAATAAAAATAATATTGGCTTAAAAACAAAGATGTCCCTGTTAGCTTTTGCACAGAAGCGATACGGTACAATATGTTGGGGTTGTATTAAAATCTATAGCCCACAATAATATATTTTTTCCGATTTCTTACCTCTAGTTCTCCATTCATTTCCATAACCTCCATGGTGATGTATATCAGACAAAGTGAAAATTCACTATAATTTCACACCTAATGTACCTGCTATAAGCAGTGTAGTTTTAACATAGCGCAAGAAATAGTAAATGAATAACCACTTCAACAATTTAACGCTTTCAAGGTTAGCAAAGTCCGGAAATCCCCACCCCCGACCTCCACCCCTAAGTCGAGGGAGAAGTATGTTTCCGCACATACTGTATCTGTGCGGTAATTTAACTGTCCCGATGTACTGTCAAGCCGCTATTTTCACCACAATATCATCTCCAGATTAAATTTGTTGTTGTTTAATCACTCGCAATAAAGATAAGTCCATTGCTACAATATAAACTCTAAACCTTAGAATGGGTTATAGGCTACTGTAAGTCCGGTGTTTAACTGGTACTTACCGTCAAGACAAAAATAATTTTTAAAATGTTACTACTGCTGCTACTGTTGCTACTAAAAATACAAAATTGGAAGGTGGCAAGTGAAGTCAACCGAGTACCTGAAGCTATTGATTGATCAGGTTATCGAATCAATAGATTTTTTTCTTTCTTAATGGCGTGGGCATATTTCAGGACCATAATGCCAAGATTCATTGGGTAATTATCATTGTCGAAGAACACATGAATTGGCCACCACAGAGTCTTGACCTTAACTCCATTGGAAGTCTTTGAGATGTGCTGAAGACTTTACAGCAGGGGTCACCAACATTTTTGAAATTGAGAGCTACTTCACGGGTACTGAGCCATAGGAAGGGCTACCAGTTTAAGTTTAGGTCCTAAACTTATCTAAACTTCATGTATAATAAATATGTTTTAAATGCTTTTTTTAGATATTGTCATTTTCAAATCTATATAAATGCAAAAGTGATTAAAGAAGAATAGCAACAGGATAAAATTAAATTTTAGACGCTGCTCATTGATATTGCATAAGCACATGGTAATAATACATTGACGAATGTGCACTAAAATCAAAGCTAAAGGCTGTCCAAACAAATATTAAAGTATGTGACTTTTTTTTGGCTTGGCAGTGCATGGATTTCACATAAAATTGTGATCTTATTTATTTTTACTTTAACCCGCAATAATATTCTCAGCTTTACTTTTTACATCAGGCTACTTTAGCTCCTGTTTCATGTTCGTATAATTTCTGCTTTAAATTAGAATTTATTTTAGTAATGGAAGATACTCTGAAATAGTATCAATAGTTAAAGCATCTTTTATAATCAGCTTCAGATGTATGACGCTTGGGTGGCATTATTATACTGTACTACACTATACTATATACTTTCTTCTTATTTTTTATTTATTTAGGGCACAGGGATACTTGAATGGGATACCAGTCCATTGCAGAGTACACACTTACATTTCAAGTTTTTGGGTTGTGCAATCAAATACACGGAGAACATGTAAACATTATTTATTTATGTATGTATGTATGTATGTCAGGGTTAAGCGCCCGTCCTCCCCTGGCCTTCATGTCTCTTCCCTGTTTTTTTTTTAATTTTTTTTAAATGTGTCCTGTCCAGCAGCTTTCGCAAGCAGAATAATGGTCTGAATGCACTGCTGTGTCAGGCATATTTGCTTTACCATGAGGGGCTCTATAAACTCTGTATAGGCCCTTCATGTTGGTAAATTTCTTTTTATTCGTATATTTGTTGTATTTTATTTAATACATGTAAAATATTCCAGTTGCCGTGCTGCTGGGAAGGGAGTGATAGATTAGGAAAATGAGTGAAGAAAAGGGGTAGGGAGAGACATTAAAGAGAAGGAAGGAAAGAGAGAGAGAGAGAGAGAGAGAGAGAGAAAAACACGAACAAAGGCAGAGACAACAGTGGGACAGAGAGGCTAAGAAAGACAGGAGTAACGTAAAAAGCACATAAGGCAAGAAAAGGAAAAAAAAAACGCATTTGAAATACAACCAAAAAAGCATAAATACAAAGACACAACCAGAAATAAAGAAAATAAGACATATAGATTACAGACATACAAAATTGTTGCATGTGCTTGGAAGGGAGCTTGGAGGTGTATTTGCATGTGTGTTCATCTGTTTGGGGGAGGTGTTTGAACATGTACAGTATGCGTGTGTTGGGTGCGTGTGAATTTCTCCATGGAATGCACTTGATAGCGAAGGTGGGGGGCCGCAACCACACCCCACAAGAACCAGAGGCCGGCGGAGACCCAAGGCGTCCGCAGCCCCCCAAGAGCACGGAAGAGCCAAGGCCCCACGTCCCAACAACAGCCGGGTCCCCACCCCAGCAGGAGGAGGAGGGAGGACCCAGGCGCAGCCCCCGCAGCCAAAAGGGCACGAGCCCCAGAGAATCAGAGGCAACAGGAAGCCGACCCCGCGAGGGTGACGGCTGCTCCCGCACGGGCCAGGGGCAGGGCCCACGGACCCCAGGCGGCCGGGAGACGACCGGCCCCCGGTAGAGAGCCCCACCCGCGCCGGAGAGGCCCGAGCCACCCCCAGGCCACCACCCGGGGAGGAGGGACAGCAACCATGCCAAGGAGGCAGCCGCGCCCAGGAAGGAGCAGCTAGCCCCGGACCCAGGCCCACACTGCCCACACAGACACCTCGCAGACACACCTCTCAGCCATACACATAGACCATACTCCCACTCACACAACATACACAGAGACAAAAAGACATAAGCCCATCCACTCCGGACCGCCCTCCGCCATGCGGGGGAACGGACGCCACCCCCCAGCGCCAGCCGCAACCCGAGGGCGCTGCCAGCCGGACAACTACCCGAGTGCCCCCCCACCATCGCGGACAGGGAGCAGGGGTGTAGGAAGACCCGCCCACTCTCCTCCCCCACGCACCTGTGTGAGAGGTGAAGTGTTGGATGCAAGTGTTAGTGATTGTGAGTGTATGTGGTGTAAGGCATGAGTATGACTGTTGAGAAACTTAAGATGGATTTTTTTTCCCTGTTTGACCAGCAGGTGTTGCTGGCCAACCCATCTTTTCACTACCTGTCTGATAACCCTTGTGTGTTACACCTGCTTCCTGGACTACAGCATAGCTTGATGAGTTAAGCATGTGGACCCTTTGTTCATGGGTTTGAGGCTCGCTAGACATCGACCACACCTGTATTCATTGTTTTTTGGTTTTCCGTTTCCTTTTCATTTATCATTTTCCTGTTGTAGGTTTTTCCCCCTTCTGCTGTGTCTAATTATGATTGCATATTGTTATAGTCTAAATTGTCCCAGTATTGTAAACCTTTAGTATTTTCCTACTGTTTATGCTTGCTATGTTTCCTAGTTTCTTTGCTTATTAGTCGTTGTGACTTTCACCTGTTGTTCGTTATCCTGTGCTTTCATTGATTGGTTAATTTGGGTATTGTTCCTAGCTGCCTATCTTGTTACCCTTGTGTGTATTTAAGTGCCTGCTCCTGTTCTGTTCTCCATTCAGCTATTGTTGAACTTCTTTTGTGTTGTTGCTCTATTTGGTGCTTCTAGTTCTGCTCTCTCTCCTCTCTCTGTTGCTCTTTTCCCTAGTTATTACTTTTTGATATTTTGTATTAGTTCCTGTTCCTCTCATTTGCTTTTCACCCCACAAGGTCATTATATTTTGTGGTTTACCCTTTGGTGTATTTTGTGTTTTGTTTCATATACCTCTTTGCCTTGGACCCTCATTTCCCACCTGCACCATGCCCCGCGTCTGTGACTATTATTATTATTACTGATGTTGTCTGGAATATTGTCTTATCTATATAAAAATTCTGCTCATCAGATGCTCAGCATTAACCTGTTTTTTTAATTTATTAATGTAGGGCTGAATATTTCCATATTTAGAGTTTTTCCTCAATTGCTTTGGCACATTTCATGAAACATATTTAACATTCTCAAGACTATAAGACCATTTCTCAAAACGGTTTATGCATATACTGTAGCACAACACTATGGTTTAGCTGCCAAAGTGTGTAAATGACCCAAAACAATTAACTGATGTTTCAAAATCAAACAGTTCCATCAATTAATTAGTCAGTGCCTCCAAACAAAAAGGTCACACAGCACTGTGTAACACAAAAACAGCAAAGTGGCAGTACAAGAACAACAAATTCATATACTGTGGGAACCAGAAACACAACGATGCTTTATCATTGCAATTTGTTGAATATATTTTAGAATAATTTTGAAAATAATTTTGGTTAACTGCTAACACAAATATCACATACATATGTAGTTTTGGGTGTAAAATTATTACAGTGGGAAACTACATAATCTATTTTGACCAACAAGACTAAAGCAACTGGAAATAGTGCCAGATGATGAGACTTGTACAAAATCATTTGTATATATGTATTGAAACGTTTGTGTGAAGCAATAAGAAGTGTTCTGCCATGCAGAAGTCACATTATGGTGTGGGAATTACACTTGTTGTTTTGCAAATGTTAATTGTCATTTGAGAATCGAGAAAAACTTTACGAAACCAACTCTTTGGCTGTGTATTGGGTTGTGTGACCCACACACACCGGTGAACGAACTGAATGGTGTCGCCCAGATAGACCCCTGTGCTGAAAGCGGTATGGTCAGAAAACGTGCAGTTTTATTGGATGAGAGTGGTTGCTAGGGGCGTGGGTCCTATGTAGAAAAAAAGATGTGCTGTACCAGTGCATTACTGTCTTTATGACAATGTGAAAGATCCCGGTGCAGATGGAGTCTGTAACTTGCAAAAGGGTATTGTTTTGTAATATCCATATTGTACTTCACGTTTGTGAACCTTAAAAATGTTGTTTTATATAAAAAAGAGCGTTGCAAATTGTTCAGTTCAGCTCCGGGACAGAAAGAAAGGATTGTGCATATGCGCAGGTTCATTTCGCTGCATGAATATTTATTTTAATCCGGACAGTTACTGTAAAATCGAGTACAATGATTTATGAAACTGCTGAATCACGACAGTTTCGGGCTTTTGTTAATTCGCCACGCTGGCATTGTGCTAGAACTATGGCTTTCTACCCTTCAATGTGCTAATAATATTATTTCGTGGTTAGGTGCATTATGAAGATCAAATAATATTAATTAAAAAAATTAATGAGGCTACTGTATTTTTTTTACAGCTTTATGCAATATTTAGAAAATCACATTAAAAATAGACGCATCGTCATTGTGTTTACGGTGTGCTAATGGTTTTGTAGCGATGATGGCAGACTGCGTCAGCACACGCCAGCACTGCAGCTACCCATTCGGCCTCTGGAAGAAGATCGTGCTGGCAAGAGTACATCAGCAATAAAAACGTTCTCAACTGGCACCAGATATGGAGTCAGGGGGCGTAACCAGTATAGATCCCAAGCTGGAATATACATCTTCATCTGTTTCCAGTTCACACCTGGACGTGAACACTAATGATGTCTTAAACGGGAGCATCAGTGATAGCAACGTCAACTACATCAGCAATGCAGCAACACCAAAAGGAGGAAGCGACCCCAGCGTGTACCTTTCTTCAAATTATCAAGGACTCCTCCGTCAAAGGTTTGTCAGGAAGAACCTGTGGCTGTCCGACTCTGACGACCAAACGTCTGAAGCCGCTGAATGTGACAATATCAACAAGCCCGTGAATGGGAACATTGACAGGACACGTGGGACGCGCCGGGAGACGTCGAGCACCGAGAGCCAAGGCGCTCACAAGCACAGTGCCACGGAGAGTGTGAGCGCTGACGAAGACAAGGAACGCAATGACACTGATCACAAAGTCCACGTTGCCGCCTCCGACCATGAGAGCAGCACTGGCAAAGCGGTCAGCGATGAGAACGAGGAGGAGGCGGAGATGAAAGCCGTCTCCACCTCACCAAGTGGCAGGTTTCTCAAGTTTGACATTGAGCTTGGGAGAGGATCCTTCAAGACCGTCTACAAGGGTCTGGACACGGACACCTGGGTTGAAGTTGCCTGGTGTGAACTGCAGGTATTCAGTGTTTATTCAGTGTGCATGACAACTATCAAACCAAATATAGGAAACTGAAGTTTTAAAGTGAAATGTACACAATGGAATTGAGTGTTCATTTAACATTGTCCTTGTTCAGCATTTGAGTCTGATTTTTAGGGAAAATGGAATTTATTCCTTGTTAGCAGATCTAGAGTGACAGTTGTGTTGTTGGTTTTAGTCTCATTTGACCCTCATAGGTTTAGGCAGAAAAATGATAATTATTTGTGTTTTTCTTATGGGCTGTAACTTTTCTTTTTATTTTTTTTTATTACACAGTTACATGGCTCAGCTAAGGCTTGTTGAAAACTTGACAAGTGGCATGTCACCATTTTACTACACAAAGGATAAATCCTCTGAAAATCTCCTAAAACATTTTACGCACTTTACAATTTAGGTAGGCGTACAATTCAGGTACACTTTCTGTTTTTTCTGTGAAAGAAGTGAATTAAAACAGACTGAGATTAGTGCGTAGTTTCAGTGATTTTCCTCTTTCAAGTTTAGAGCCTTGTGACTCCTACACTCCTGTGAATAACAACACATTTGTTCTTCATTTGGGAGCAGGTAAAGAGTACCTTCTTTCCAAATAAGTGGAAAATGTTTTACCCATGCCACACATGCCTTTTTTGAGGCTCAAAATGTTTTTAAAAACCTGTTCAATTTTGGGGTGCTTATCTCATGAAGGTCAGAGTTTTATATACATGCAATGACTTGTTACTCCAAGCCCTTCACTGGTTTTTAATAACCAAAATAAAATGCAGTTCCTAGAGAAAGGAAACTTAGATTTACTGTATGCAAAAGTTGAATTTTGAAAATGTGCTCTTTCTGAGAGCTGAGCCATGTACTTGTAATAGTAAAAATGTTAGAGACAGTAAGAAAACACTGAATTATGTTTTTTGTGCTACCCTGGTGAAGAAAATGTGCAAATGTGCTTACACTGTCCTGCTCTCCTATGGATGCATAAGATATATAGATACATTTTTGTGAAACAACTGAACAACGTAATTCTCCTTCAGGGGTATCACATTACTTCAGTGCCAGTTGTCTCTCTCTCTCTCTGGCTTATTAAAGTAATGATTTTCTCCTCTAAACCGAGGATTTAGCCTATAGTTTCATCCGTAGATTGTGTAACTGTGCAGTTGAGAATATCCAGGTCAGTGTGTTCAGGATGTGCAGATGGATTATCAGAGAATACCCCATGATATGGGCTGAGAATGAAAAAAAAGTCATTAATTGAGGATTATCTTTATTGGATAGGGAAACTAAACTTTAACTAGTGAGGTGAAGCAGTAATTGAATGAATAAATATCTGTTTCACTGAGATAAATAAATAAAGGCAGTATCATAAAGGCAGGGTTTATCACTGTGGTTCATTTGTATTCTCCTTGCTCTGTAACTCTGAGGCTGATCTAGGTCTGAAGCAGTGACGTCAAGGACTTAAGGACATCAGTACTAGTACCTCATACTGTGGATATTGTGAAAGTGGGAGACCTTTAACACAGCTGGCTATGAGAGATGATCTTGCCCTGTTTGTTTCCTGCTAGGAATACACAGCAACAAAGTAACCCACTGTGCTTCATCAGATTATATCATTATCTCTGTTTTCTAGACCTCTTGTGGGCTGAGATCTGTTCACAGTTGCTGTGTATGTAGGCATGTTTTATCTCAGTATTCTCCGTAAATACATCATTGCTAAGAATGGTAGAGTGGTTATTCCCATGGACACAAGTCTGTGGAAACCCCAGCTTTAACATTGTAAAATTGGGTCATTTTAGATAAGGCAATGTTCGATAACATCAAAGGAAAAATGTCGTGTTATCATGTGGATTTACACAATGCAGGTGTGATGTTCCATGTATTGAAACTTGACTGCAGCTGAGTAATTCTGATGGTAGCTTTCTCATGCTTGATGTCCTGCTCGCTCGCACTTATAGAAATATTGCTGACAAAGAAGTAATAGTGCTATGTCCCACCCTTGTGAAACTAAGGGGCTGCAGCTCTTTTGCAAGTGACACTTCTAATTTGAGGTCCTGCCTCAGTCTTTTTACCACAGAGAGGGAAGTGTCCCAGTAGCAAGCTTTCATTCCTATTGCAGTTGAATATCTTTTATATATAGCTAAAGACACAACAACTGAAATAATGGAGATGGCATTGTACGATTAAGCATTTTCTGTAGTGGCAAACAAGGGATTTCGTTGGCACAGCTACCACTTGTGAAACGTTTCAAAGTATTGGCCTGTGAATGTTTGTAATTCATTATATCTGGCCCACTGTTCTTTCATTTTCTACACAATCAAAAATAATGTAATGTAATCTGTGTTGAATGAGATCACATAATGATATAATTCGAGATTCAAAAACGATTAATCGTGTAGCTATAAAGGCAAAGTACTTTGGTTCCTGAAATCTGTTTCAGTTACTAAACCTAAATCTTTAGTTTCAGTGCTGCTGAATTACTGCACCTGATTCCTTAATTACCAAAGATCCGAATTTATCTATGGGAGACCAAAGCAGAAATACAATTCTGAAAAATACAAAAGATTGAGAATGAGTCCATGAAATTGCAATCGAAATATGAAGAATCTGACATGTCCACCCTGTCCCAGGATCGCAAGCTGTCCCGGGCAGAGCGGCAGCGTTTCAAGGAGGAAGCTGAGATGCTGAAGGGCCTCCAGCACCCCAACATTGTGCGCTTCTATGACTTCTGGGAGTCTGCAGTCAAGGGCAAGGGGTGCATTGTGCTGGTGACTGAGCTGATGACATCTGGAACGCTGAAAACGTGAGCCGTTCTCTTCATCTTTTGTAGTGTAATGTCTCTGCAGCAGGGGCGTTGCTAGAGATTTTGGGCCCCATGAAAGCATATCATATTAGGCCCCCCAGTCCAAACCAATCCAGTTATTTTCCTAATTTTTTAGGGCCCCTGTCACTCAGGGGCCCTTGGAATCGTCCTAGCTTTCCTCCCCCTTACGGCGCCCCTGCTCTGCAGATCCAGGAAAGGTCTGCACACTGACAAGAGCACACACTGGACTGAAAGTTCTAATTACCATCAAGGCTGCCAAGTCATGGCATCTTTGATTTCTAGTTTGGTCACTTATTTTGAGGCAGCTGCATTTGTTTTGTAAAACAATCCTGTTACAGACTCTACAAGGATAATACTATGGTTCTGGTGTTGTCCTTAAGTGACCTTGTGTCCATATTGGTAATTACATCTCTGCTTCTATGACCTCAAAGGTACCTGCGCAGGTTTAAGCTCATGAAACCCAAGGTGTTACGCAGCTGGTGCAGACAGATTCTGAAGGGCCTGCATTTCCTACACACCCGGACCCCGCCCATCATCCACCGTGACCTCAAGTGTGATAACATCTTCATCACGGGCCCCACGGGCTCCGTCAAGATCGGAGACTTGGGTCTGGCGACACTCAAGAGAGCCTCATTTGCGACGAGTGTCATAGGCAAGCTGTTGGAATTATAATTTTATTTTCAATCCTGTTCTTTTTATGGCATTTATCACAGATCAAATTTTCTGGCAATATCAGGCCATATGTACTGTGGCTTGGACAATGGTTTGGAACTTTCTAGAAATCAATAAGCTGTAAAAATTGTCTATGAGATTCATTTAGAGATACTGAAAGTAATATCATATTTGAAATGACAGAAAGCACATTAATCATTTTAATTTCCAAGAGTTAAACCACTGTGTTGGTGGCATGTGGCTCTGGGTTGTGCGTCTGAATCAGAAGATTGCCAATTCAAATCCCCTGACTGGCAGAGTGATGTCACTGTTGGGCCCTTGAGCAGGGCCTTTATACTCAGTTGGTCTAGGGACTTGCTGCTCTCTCATCCTTACTTATAAATTGCTTTGGACAAAAGTATTGACTTATTATTTATGAATAATTGTTGGAAGCAGTTTCTTGAAGGGGGGGCCCTGCTTTTATCATGCACTTCCCAGGAACCCCGGAGTTCATGGCCCCAGAAATGTATGAAGAGCACTATGACGAGGCTGTAGATGTCTACGCCTTCGGCATGTGCATGCTGGAGATGGCCACCTCGGAGTACCCTTATGCTGAGTGCCAGAATGCAGCGCAGATATACCGCAAGGTCACCAGTGTGAGTAGAGCTGTGCTTGTGCCTTACAAGAACTAGGCATCAGTGTGTGATTTATCTACATTAGCCTGCATGCCCCTAGTCGCATCTGCGTTTCACTTGCATCTGTAGGTCAGCGTGGATCTCTGATTACATGAAAGTATTTTCAGTTTTTTAGGGACATTGGTTTTTTCATCAAACAGCCTGCTCCTACAGACTGAATCCATACAGCCAAGAGACAGGGTCAGGCGGTTCACCTGCTGTGTGACTAAGCAGTAGAACAGCTAAAACACCTGATCTAAGCAGTTTCAAATGCAATGTAATGTTTAGTCCCAGATGTGGTGGTTTCAGAATCTCAGAAACAGCCACCCTTTTGAGATTTTCACGCAGCACACTGTTTAGAGCTCATAGAGAATTGTACAATGAACAAAAAGCATCAAGTCAGAGTAAGTTCTTTGGAGAAAAACACCTTGTTAGAGAGGTCAGGGGAGAATAACCAGGCTTGTTGAAGTTAATACCAAGGCTTTGAAATGCAAGAATAACAACTTAGTTCAACAGTAGTGTGCATAAAGGCCTCTCCTAACACATAAATTATTAACACCTGAATTGGTTTGGGAGACAAAAAGGGGACTTTTACTATTACGCAGGTGGCCACTGAGTGTATACAGCATATATGTGATTGTTATATTGATTAGTTCACTGAATAAGACATTTGTTTAAGGACAGAAGGATAGTTTTTGGTCTCATTTTGTCTGACTTACAGTGGTGTTTTCTAATATATTAATGGATTATTAATTTAGGTCTGTTTCCTTTCTTAGACTTAGAATAGTAATTGCAATGAAGTTGCTGCCAGTCCTGACCTGATATCGAAGATCAGAATCTGGGCCAATCGAGGAATTTTTTAACTTCTTGGTATTGGCTACCTCAGCTCAATTTGAAGGCTGATCCCTTTGATTTTTTGCGTATGCCTAATTTATGTCAGTCGCACAGATTGTAAGGTTCTGTCACATGCTGCAGGAAGCACATGGCCTGATATGACTAACTATCGAGATGACTGTCATGTACAAATTCTATAAATTGGAAACTCCGATTGGCCCAAAAGCTACCTGCAGTGTTTGGAATGCTAACCCTTTGAGAGGAGGTAGCAACAGAGTGTCATTTAAAACAACAAATCTAATTAAGCACTTCCCGAAACATCATAAGGAATAATACTTATAAGGTTTTCTTATGAATGCTCTGATGCCTACTGCACATGCATGTATATTTAAATATTTATTAAATGATCGGATCAGGTTTCAGAATCGGAAGATATATTTGAATGCATCGGATTGGATCTAGCTACCAAAAAAGTGGATAAAGACATCCGTGGTTGCTACTCTGATTCTGTTTTTCGAAGCCACTGTCATCTCACTTCATACTAATGAGCAGTTGAAGACATTCTAAAGCCTGTGTTTTATTATTATTATTATTATTATTATTATTATTCCATTATTATTACACATTCGTACCACATATAAGGTGGCTGGACACCCCACCAATTGCTTTCCTATCATTTTTGTGATGTTTGTGCATTTGTGATGTTCCTCCAGGGGGTCAAGCCTGCCAGTTATGACAAGGTCACTGACCCTGAGATCAAGGAGATAATCGGGGAATGTATCTGCCATCACAAGGACAAGAGGTCAGGAGTTATTATAAAGTTTATTTCCATATGAAGCCCTTTTTAAAAAACATCTTAATGAAACTGCTGGTTTTTCTTTTAATGCAGGTCTTTGTTGTAATGATTAAATCTTTAATGGCCACTGTAGGTTCTCCATCAAGGACCTTCTGAGCCATGCCTTCTTTGCGGAAGACACAGGGCTGAGGGTAGAGCTGGCCGAGGAGGACGACGGCAAGAAGTCGTCCATTGCTTTGAAGCTTTGGATTGAGGATCCGAGAAAGCTGAAGGGCAAGTATAGGGAGAGTGGAGCCATTGAGTTCACGTTCGACCTGGAGAAGGAAGTCCCAGAGGGTGTAGCCCAAGAGATGGTGAGTTTGTTACAGCAGCATTGATGCTCTGTGTCTTTCATCTTCAAAAACATTCCACTGGTCTTATGATAATGGGGCATGGGTTTAAGAGGTCTACAAAGTATCACAAAAAAAAGTATTCATTAAGTCATAAATAAAAACAATGGTAATAATAACTAGAAATGGAAAAATTATATCTAGAACTAATCACATGCATCTAGATATACCGGTCACTAATCAAAGGAAGTCTTTCTCCAGCAAAGGGTTCTCAAAGGGCTCTCATTATAATGAAATATGTTTCTCATTACAACGATACATAAATTACCTCATTATAACAAGATATGAGATGTGAAATTATCTGGTTAAAATGAGAAAGGCTTGCATTGCAATGTAATGCTGATTTATCTGATTAAAATGAGAATCAGATGACCTAATGGGTATGTTATGTCATGTTGATTCATCATGTTGATTCGTTTACATGATTTGATCAAGCTTTACTCTATGCAGAGGATGAGACTGCGGTCAAGCCATCCGCACAGTTTGCCTGTAGGGCTGCAACAACTAATCGATTAAAATCGACTATTAAAGTAGTTGCCAACTAATTTAATAATCGATTAGTTGGGTCTATGTTATTATACACATAAAGTACAGTGGCTACCCCCTAATTTGGGAGCAGTAAGCTAACCAAAGCCGCGGTGGCAGTATGGCTGACCACCATAAAAGAAAAAGGAGACGGGACCCAATGGCGTGCCTTGAGTAGCTTACTGTACGTGAAGAATTCTGGAAGAACTCGAAAAAAACGTTTGAAAAATGGCGGGGGTGGGCACAGCAGAGTCTTGTTTTAATTCTGCCAGAAACGGTAGTATTTGACGGTAATTAGCTGACATTAGGTCAGAGAGACACTGATATATTATGTGATGTTGTGGAATTTTTGGATTATTTTATGCAATTATTCAGATTATATAATTAACGCAATCCTTCGTTCAGTGGTATATTGGAGGGTAAATGCACATAAACGCCGTTTACGCACCTTTTAAATTTACAAAACAGCGTTTACTCACCTTCTGCTTCATTTCTTCATGATAGAAATTTATATTAATATCAAATGTTGTTATACTCAGGACCAGTTTTTGAAGGTCTCGATCTTGTCTTTGAATCAGCCGTATTTGTACTGGTTCTTGTCATGGATTCGGGATTTTATTTCGAGACCAGCCGAGACCACAACTTTGAGAATATTCCTATTAATGAGCCGTTTACTGTCGGATTGCATAACTACTCACTTCAAGTGCAACCAATGACGTTACTACCGACCGCGTTACCCGCCCCGCCCCTTCACACACGCACATACACTCACCTAAAGGATCATTAGGAACACCTGTTCAATTTCTCATTAATGCAATTATCTAATCAACAAATCACATGGCAGTTGCTTCAATGCATTTAGGGGTGTGGTCCTGGTCAAGACAATCTCCTGAACTCCAAACTGAATGTCAGAATGGGAAAGAAAGGTGATTTAAGCAATTTTGAGCGTGGCATGGTTGTTGGTGCCAGACGGGCCGGTCTGAGTATTTCACAATCTGCTCAGTTACTGGGATTTTCACGCACAACCATTTCTAGGGTTTACAAAGAATGGTGTGCAAAGGGAAAAACATCCAGTATGCGGCAGTCCTGTGGGCGAAAATGCCTTGTTGATGCTAGAGGTCAGAGGAGAATGGGCCGACTGATTCAAGCTGATAGAAGAGCAACTTTGACTGAAATAACCACTCGTTACAACCGAGGTACAGTATGCAGCAAAGCATTTGTGAAGCCACAACACGCACACCCTTGAGGCGGATGGGCTACAACAGCAGAAGACCCCACCGGGTACCACTCATCTCCACTACAAATAGGAAAAAGAGGCTACAATTTGCACGAGCTCATCAAAATTGGACAGTTGAAGACTGGAAAAATGTTGCCTGGTCTGATGAGTCTCGATTTCTGTTGAGACATTCAAATGGTAGAGTCAGAATTTGGCGTAAACAGAATGAGAACATGGATCCATCATGCCTTGTTACCACTGTGCAGGCTGGTGGTGGTGGTGTAATGGTGTGGGGGATGTTTTCTTGGCACACTTTAGGCCCCTTAGTGCCAATTGGGCATCGTTTAAATGCCACGGCCTACCTGAGCATTGTTTCTGACCATGTCCATCCCTTTATGACCACCATGTACCCATCCTCTGATGACTACTTCCAGCAGGATAATGCACCATGTCACAAAGCTTGAATCATTTCAAATTAGTTTCTTGAACATGACAATGAGTTCATTGTACTAAAATGGCCCCCACAGTCACCAGATCTCAACCCAATAGAGCATCTTTGGGATGTGGTGGAACGGGAGCTTCGTGCCCTGGATGTGCATCCCACAAATCTCCATCAACTGCAAGATGCTATCCTATCAATATGGGCCAACATTTCTAAAGAATGCTTTCAGCACCTTGTTGAATCAATGCCACGTAGAATTAAGGCAGTTCTGAAGGCAAAAGGGGGTCAAACACCGTATTAGTATGGTGTTCCTAATAATCCTTTAGGTGAGTGTATGTGCACATGAACACATGTGAAGTCGTGGTTGTCTGGGAAAGATGTCAACACAATCGGCTATTATCAAATGTGGCTACATATACTACAAAGTGTTTACTCCAATCGTCTTATTTGCGCCGTTCAGTCACTAAAGTCTATGGGGTTTCATGAGAGCGCAAGGCGGCGCATTTTTAGCGTAAAATGCAGAAAAGGCTTTTTCTCCGCAATAAATGTTTACTTTGTTTGTCTGTAATAAATGCAGACACACTCGCTCGCGTGCTTTCTCTCCGTTACATACGTGTTATGTGTATCAACATTAAATAACATTAGAGAATTATGTAATAATATTTTATAAAAAAAAGATTGTGTTTTTCATGACATTGATTCAGCTGCTACAAAATTATTTTTTTATACTCATAATGTAGCATACATTTATTGATTTATGTGAGTTGCTGGAAACAACCTTTGTACAAAGACAAAGTCTGGATTATTAAAACCCCCACCCATTAATAATCGATTAATTGGAAAAATAATCGACAGATTAATCTATTATCAAAATAATCGTTAGTCGCAGCCATGTTTGCCTGTGTGCAAATACTTTTACAGTAGTAAATTTATTTGCTCAGATCTTTATAATAAGGAATAATGTGTCTCCCATTCAAACCTGAGTATAATCTTCTATGTCCAAGAAGTAGCCACACAAAATTTCACCCAGTTGTAACCTGAAGTTTAGGGGTTAGGCTAAGGAACAGCTTCTTCTGTTCATTTGTTTGCACCAACTATTCATTTTGCACATTGTGTATTTCCAGTTTGCATTTACGATATGGCATCTTATCATACTGCTTAATGTGTATTTTACAGATAATTTAGTATGATTTATTTTATTTCTGTATGTATGTTTAATTTGACCTCGTTAGATGTTAACTGCGTTTCACTGGCTCTACACCTGTACTCAGCACACTGACAATAAATTATGTAATCTAATCTAATCTAATCATGGTCATTCTAATCTATGTACCACTGAGCCTCCATGAAGCGTTTTTCTCATTATAATGAGACGCTTATCTCATTATCTCATTACATCATAATGAGATGCTTATCTCATTATAACAAGAAACTGGGCAATTTTTATTTTTTATATTGTGTGGAAAAGTATGCTGTTGGTCTCTGTTGTTCAGAGCGTACCCTGTTTGTTCTGTAAAATGATGTGTCTTGATCCAGCCAGCCTGCAGTTGTCCAGTCATAATCTGTTCTTGGTTTAATAGCAGTGTATGTTCGTCTGCTTCTGTCTGTGTTTTTGCGGCAATTTGTCAGAGTACTAAATGAGAACAGAAAGATCAAAGTGTCCTTTAATGCAAACCACCAGATTTCCTACATATTCATCCAGTTTCTTCTCAACCACTGTTTGGGCCTGATGTAAGTTTTTTCATTTTGTTGTACTTTCCGCTGCATTGCTTAGCAAAGGTGTTTTCTTGGCAGGTGGAGTCTGGCCTCTTCCAAGAGAGTGACGTCAAGGCTGTGGGTAAGTCGATCCGCGACCGGGTGTCTCTAATCCGGTGGAGGCGGGAGCGTGCAATGTCTGCAGAAGAGGGGGATAAGCAGAAGGATGGAGGCAGTATGCCCTGCCGCAAGGTCCCTTGGGAGACAAGCCCCCCTACTGTGCCTGACCCCCAAGAACCAACGGCTGATCAACCAGCTGGCATACCCTACATTACTTGTGAGTACAACGTTACCATACACACATACATATTTATATATGGTTTTTATTTGGGATGTCTTTTATTAAATGTCTCTTGTTGAGGTGGGACAGGTGTGTCTGTCTAACTGTTTTGTATGTTGCACATTACATCTCACTTCCTCTCTTCCTGTTTCCCCAGCCCCCTCAGACAGTGCCATGGACGAATGCCTTGGCTTTACTGTGCAGACAGACGTGAATGCCGGACAGCACAGCTTCAACGTGATACAGCCAGACCCCAATACCTGTCAACACGTTTTCAACACAGTGCAGCCAGATGCCAGCGTTGTGCTACAGAGCATCAACACAATACAACCAGATGCCAGTGCTGGTCAGCACAGCTTCAGTACAGTACAGCCAGATGCCAACGCTAGTCAACATGTCTACAACACAATACAACCAGGTGCCAAACCTGTTCAACATGTCTTCGACACAATACAACCAGATGCAAGCGCTAGTCAAAATGGCTTCAACAACATGCAGCCAGATGCCATCGCCAGTCAACATGGCATCAGCATGATTCAGCCAGATACCAACACTGGTCAACACAGTTTTAACATGATGCAACCAGATGCCAACTCTGGTCAGTACAGTTTCACTTTCATGCAGCCGGATGCCCGTTCTGCTCAGAACGTACCCTGTCTGTCCCAACAGGAGACTCTTTTTCCTTCTGTCTCATCAGTCTGTATCCCTTTAGCCTCTGAGCTCCGGCAGCAGCTCCCAACCCGGATGCAACAAAATCTCTATCAGCCGCTGTCAACCCAGCTTTTCCAGGAATCCTACCACACACTCCCAGCTCAGATACCCCAGGGGACCTTCCAGACACTGCAGACAGCCCAGCTACATCACGTTCAATATCAGGCTACATACCAGACACTCCAGGGGTCCCAGCAATCTCCCTCAACTCAGCTTTGCCAGGGTCCATATCAGCACCCTCCCAGTATAGTGAACCAAGGGCCCTACCAGTCACCTTCGTCCCAGTTGGGGCCCTATCAGCAGAATCCTGTTGTGAGTTGTGATACTTTCTACTTTCTGTATTATGCCACTCTTTGTCTCGTATTTTTTGACCATTTGACAGATAGTTAGGCAGTAGAACCCTCAAAAACCCCCAGTAAGTTTAGAAACTCTTTAGAAAGTGCATTTATTGAGAATTTACCTGTAGACTACAAGTGTAAGCAGTGAACCGACTGAAAACCTAGAAACCCCTAAATTGCTACTGCACTTCTTTAGTCTCTTATTGTTTTGGCATTTCTTGGGGGGTAAGGGATCTGTGGCCATGTCATGGTTAGCAGAGTGTTCAACTGTTGGGCCCTAATTGCTATGGAGAATAACAGTAATGTAAAAATGCTTTTTATTTTTAAGAAATCACCCCTTTTGCATTCCAGCCCGGCACAATGTTGACTCCAGAACTGGCTACATCAGTGCTCTCCACAGAGGATCCCAGCCAGGTCTATCAACAGACCCGAGTGTCTGTCCCACCTGCAGCACCCACGGTGCACCATGCCCTGCCACCAAACCTGCAGGTGAGGTGTAGCTGCAGTGTTGCGCCTAGGTTTACAGCTTTGGGGGGGGGGAGGGGGGAGAAGAACATTTCTAGAGCCTCTTGAAATGGGAAGTCAGAAACGTCTGGCCCATTTATTGAGATCTGAATGCAGGCTGCAAGATGGTGCATGTCCGCTGGGGGGAGTGTGCTCACCCGTGTGTGCGCGCACGTATCTGTGGGGCGGAACTCCGCCGTGCGCGATACAGAGAGCAGAGGAGAATTGTAAACGTGCGACCGTGTAGACACAAACATGCTGTTTTGTAAATAAGATAAGTAACATAAGGCTATTTAGTTTGTTTAATAATTCAGTTCAATTCAATAAAATTTTATTTATATAGCGCTTTTAACAACAGTCATTGTCACAAAGCACTTTACATTTAACTGTCTAGAACCACACCAAGCAAGCCTGAGGTGACAGTGGCAAGGAAAAACTTCCTCTAGCAGGAAGAAACCTTGAGAGGAACCTAGACTCGGAAGGGGACCCCATCCTCCTCTGGGCGACTGGGGAGCATGAAACTGCATTTACATTAACATTAATTTCAGTCCATATCATTTTAAAAGTCCCAGTTGGTTTCATGTAATTATCTCCAAGGAGTCCAGGTGAGGGTTCAAGCGGTGTAGTGTTGGCTCGGGATCAGCTCGGAAAAGAGAAGATGGAGAAGAGTTATTGCCCTACACCTAACCTAACCTCCGGCAGTACTAAAGTAACTATAGCAGCCTGGCTAAAACAGAAGATGGAGAAGAGTTATTGCCCTACACCTAACCTAACCTCCAGCAGCTCTAAAGTAACTATGGCAGCCTGGCTAAAAGAGAAGATGGAGAAGAGTTATTGCCCTACACCTAACCTAACCTCCGGCAGTACTAAAGTAACTATGGCAGCCTGGCTAAAAGAGAGACCTGGAAGGAAGCACAGACATGAGGGTTTCCAGGGATTTTGGCGTCAAGCCAAACTACCATCAACAGCTTAAGTCAGCGGCGAGAGTGGTGGGGTGACAGCACCCTTTAATCTCAAATGACCATGCACCTCCAGATTTCCCATTCACCTTAGAAAAAGGGCTTTTACTATCCAAAAGACTGACTAAAGAGGTACGTCTTAAGCCTTGACTTAAAAGCGGAGATTGTGTCTGAGTTCCGAACACAAGTAGGAAGTTTATTCCATAACTGTGGTGCTTTATGAGCAAATGCTCTTCCCCCGAAAGTAACGTTCTTTATTCTCAATATGAATAGAAGACCTGCATCTTGCGATTGAAGCGTACGATTCGGAATGTAGTTGAAATGAGGACGATAAAAGGACCTGTTCTATAGGAAATGTAACCTTAAATGACTTCTGTAGTGATCTGGCGCTATATCGAAAATAAAATTAAATAAAATTAACTTGAGAAATGTTGATATAAAGGAAGTAAAAGCCTAATATTTCTTCTTCTTTGGCTGGATGGATGTATGGCATTTCTCCACAGTCATTTAGAGAAGCATTCAGGTTCTAAAATATAGCAGATAAAATTATTGCAGAAATTCAGGTATGTTTCGAAATCGAAAATGTTCAGTAACACAAGCCATCATTCTGATGTTAGTGGCTTGGATGCAATCAAACCATAGGAAGTGTATATGGATTTTGTTTTGTCACTCTTTTATTACTTGTAATTAAATTATTTGTGATTGGCTCAAGTGGATAATTATGAACTACAATACTACCCCCACTTTTAAACTTTGAACTCTCTTTAGTCCATGATATCATCATTCCTCAGTCTGTCTGTCTGATTTTGGTTGGTCAAGACCTTGATACCCCAGTGTCCGAAGGACAGCCTCTTCACTTCACAGGTTCCACTTGCGATTTCTGACCTTGCTAAGTGTATCACATTCATAATGTCACATCTAAGCAATTTTAGTTACTGGTCAAGCAGTGTGGAAGCCTGTTTCACTGAGTATTGGAAGTGGATCTGGATGGGGTGTAATCCGTTGCAGGTTGCACAAACACACAAGGTCATAGTTGATTTGAATAAAGTGCATTTGTGTTGTTGGAGGAAACCAGAACATATAACCCTGCACATTTGTCTCACACTGAACTGGGGCTGGATGCAAATCCCTATGGGTGTAAGGTGACAAGCCTATCTGCTGAGTCACCGTGCTCACTTCTGATTGTCCATCCATCTTCCAACCACTGATCCAGACAGGGTCACTGCAGGGCTTGGAGCTTATCCCAGGCAGCACAGGGACATGATGCCACTTAGCCTCTCTGTGGACCGTGCGTGGAAACTGGAGTAACCAGAGGAACTGTACATGACATGGGGGAAAGTACACACACACACACACACACCTGTACTCATATCTTTGTGGGAACTCTGCATTCACTTCTATGGTAAAAGTCCTAATCCCATCAATGACAACCTTAACCCCTACCCAGCCCTAAACTTGACCATAAGTACCGAAACGAAATACAAGACTTTTGGCATTTTTAGTTTTTTATATTGCTGTCACAGATGTTAATAAAAAGGAGTTTCACCTTGTGGGGACATAAAAAAATGTTCCCCCATGGTCAAAATGACATTATCACATGGCTACACAATGAAATTTATACATGATGCACAATCCCTCCCCCCCCATGCACAGTGTGGATTCAGACCCCCAGTGTTTGAGATGTAAAGCTGTACTGCTACCTGCTGTGCCACCATCAATCTCTGAGGTTGTTGATGAAGAAGATGCATGATGAACAAGATGACTTAGGAAGATTGGCATATGGCTTCTGAAGAACTGGTCCCATAGGCCTGTGCGTGTCTTATTCCAGAGTAAAGTGGGCTGCTGTTAAGACTCAGCTGGACAGTATCTGGAGTCTGAGGAGATTCTTCAGACCAATGTGTGTGGCTTACTTGTAATTTTCCCATTCTTGAATTTCCAGATTCCTCCATCATGCCTTGTTCCAGCAGAGGGCATTCTTGCTGGAGGTGAACAGTTCCCTGGTCCTCCTACTTCTCTGCATCACAGTGTCCCCAGCAGTATGGCCCCACCCGCCCCCATAGTCTCTAAGGACTTCCACATGGTGGAATCGGTCATGCAGCTTTCAGCATCCATACCTGTCCAGTCAACCCCACCCTTCATGCCCACACAGCAGCTATCTGCTGCTCCACAGCAGATCCCAAACACAGCAGGTCTCACCATGGGCTCCACCAGTATGCCAGCCTGTCCTCAGATACTTAACACAACAGCCCCCACTCAGCCTGAGCATGTCGTTTTTATTCCAGAGCCTTCTGAGCAGGTGAGCTCTTCCCCGCTGTCTCTAACAACATTAAGATGATGAGTGATGAATTGGCGAGGAATAGTTGAATGAAATATTAATTATGAAAGGCAGAGATAAACTGACAAATGGATAATGGACACATAATGATGAATGGAAGACCACTAATGATATTCAATGTTCACAATGAACAGTGATGCAAATGTAGCCCTTATAATCGGGTTTGCATTTTCAGATCTTAGCTGGATCACAACCTCCCGATCCAGACCCCAGCTTGTGGCCTGAAGTTCTATCTCCAGCTGGACCAAAGCTGAACCTGAACCTAGCCAGTGCAATACAGTGCAGCACCACTGCAATGAATGCCAACCAGGCACTGGATTTGCAGAATAACAACAGTCTGCCAGCAGCTCCCCCAGCTGAGGTAGCATCACAGCCCAGTGTGGAGGTAATATTCACGTGTTCAACAATACTGTGCAAAGTCAAGGTCAGAGTAAATGCTTTAAACCATTTACCTGACTAGTAACTGTATCAGGGTTTCTGCAGGTTTTCTAAGAGTAAATTTAAGACTTTTTTTAAGACCTTTTTAAGACCAAATAAAGAAAATTTAAGGAAAAAAAAAATATCGTAGGGAAATTCATACGAATATATTATAATCATAAGAATTATATTATATTATAATCATAAGAATCATAAGAATATACGTATTCTTCGGCCTTCCAATCGCACTACATGTCTAAATAGCGCGCTTTAGAAGAAAGGGTTCATCTGCGCATGCTTGTCAAGTTCTTCTTCGGGTTACTGACAGATGAAGCAGCATATAACGCCATCTACCGTTCAATGAATATTGAGCGATCTAAGCCATGTAGCACAGAAATTACGCTTTCGCTTCTCTTTAAAATCAAAACACATGAGGAAACAATCCCTCACAAAAATTTATGCCATGATCATATGAATTTAAGACTTGCTGGTCTGATTTAAGACCTTTTCAAGGCCTTAATTCACGGAAAAGTGATTTAAGACTTTTTAAGACTTTTTTAAGACCCGCGGAAACCCTGTGTATATTTGCTCAGAAAAAAACAAACTTTAACAGAATATATTCATATGAATATAATACAATAAAGAAGAACAATAATTTATTCTGTTCTTCCAAAAGTTACCAATATCTTGTTGGATGGATAGAAAAACACTGCTTCAGTTCCCAAGCCTCTTCTCAGGGCCACCACAGCCATTCCATGAACTAGATAAATTTTACTACATTTTACGTCATTTAAATATGCTTGTTTGTCTGCACAGTACTGTATGTGTAGACACCAGCGGTCACCCTTTACACACCTTGACCCTCACATAATCCCACTCCCACCCTCTCACAACCCTAACTAAGCCCACCGTCATCCTCTCACAATCCTTATATAAGCCCACCCCCAACCTCTCACTCGCAGCCTTACATAAGCCAACCTGTAGTGTTTTAGGGAAAGACACTAGACCTGCTAGAAACCAAAGTCACATTTTCTTTTCAAAACTCCCTCTACGTTATCAGGCACTCAGGCACTGTCTCTTTAAGGCACGAAAGCATGACGCGTTATCATCAGGGTCAGTGACCTTGTCATAGCTGGCATGTACATAATATTTACTCCCCCTCTCCAACTAAACAAAATCAAACATGACAAATCCAACAAACTGGAGTCGCCCAGTGGTTTGAGATGCCCTACACTGTATCAACTAATCAACTAATATTAACACAATTTTAATATGGGTGAGCACAATAATAATGATCATGCCCAGAGCATTAAAGGAACTACACAGGGTACTTAGTGCAAAGTCAGCATATCAGAAACCAGTCACAAAATCCCTCAGATAACCTTCAATGAGTCTTCATTGTGGACTCAACTGAATGTGTGGCTGGGTTTTGAGGGGGCTAATTTTGGGTTAAAATCATTGTGCGTCTGGTTCCATTGGCTCCATAGGGAAGTCCCAATCATCTGCTGATGAAGGGGAACCAGCGTGAACATGTATGCTAGGCAATGTTGGCATTCCCACCTTACGGAGGTGGCTAACATGCCATCAAGTTCCATCAGAAAGCCAGAGAAGTCCCCATCAAGCAAAGAGCATGTCTAAAAATGCCGTGACACACCCTGTGGAGACCACCTCAGGCCACTTGGGGTGGAGATCAAACACAACAAGGAGGACCTGCTGGTAGTGTGGGATTCGATGTAGTTCCCCACAGTTGTCTAGTTGGAGTTGCTCCCAGGATTAGGCCAATCCAGAGGCTGCAGAGGGGGTGCTGCATGTGGACCCATTTTCCTACTCACAAGGCAGCCCACTAGATTGCACAATCCCTCATTAGATTTTTGTCCCTGTCAATCCCAGGCCCCCAGACTAGGTCCTTACAATGCTGATCTGACCTTCATGCACCAAGCTGAGAACACATGCCTGAAGGCTTCTTAGCACTGGTGTGACAGCTCCACGCAATGGTAACTTCAACATAGGAGTTCATTCCTGACCCTGTGGTAAAGGGTCAACTCTGCAGAGACTTTAACAAGCCACCCTGCGTGGATGTATATGTGAAGCTGGGAAAAGGGCTGAGTCCTGTTCTGAGGTTAGCCAGAATTTATCAATGGAGACAGCTGCCTTCAGTGGTTTGTGCAACATCTGGATGAGGTCTGGCTGCTGAGAGACAGAATGAGGCTCTGCAGGATACTGGGTGGAGCAGAGCAGTAGATCTGACACGATGTTATCATCACCCAGGGTGAAACAAAAGGTGAAATGCTGAGCTGCTTGCACCCTGTACCAGTTGTTGCAAGCAAAGCCGTCAGTGCATTGTGGTCATTGTGCAGCATGAATGCTCTCCCATAGAGTTACATGTACCATTGCTCACAGGCCCAGACGTAAGCCAGAGCTTCCTGCTTACCCACAGAATATTTTTGTTTGGTGGGATTCAGAGCACAGGAGTCAAAGGCAATGGGTCATTCCACTCCATCCTGCAGCTGTGACAGTGCAGCCCCAGCTGCCATAGCTGAGGCATCACGAGTGACAGAGGTGGGGCATGAGAGGGAGAAATGTGCCAGGGTAGGAGGCAATGTGAGTTGGGAGTCTAAGAGCAGGCGGACGTCCAAGTCCAACGTGCATATTTCTGCAGTAGTTGATGCAGCAGAACTGTGGTAGTGGAGTGGTGAGGCAAAAATGCAGGTAGCAGGCTGTCATGCCAAGGAAAGAGGCAAACTGGGCTGCGTTTGTGGGTTCAGGAATACGCTGAACGGCGTCAGTAATAGGCAGAGGTGGGGTGAAGCCCTTAGCCTTGACGTGGAATCCCTCAAACTCAATGGCCGACAGTTAAAATGGCAGATCCAGTAATATCCAGTAGGGAGAATCCATAGGTGGTGAAATGATCGAGGCCTAGTATGTTGGCACCATGGTGTGAGTTGTGTGTGGAAGTTGGGTGCCCATAAGTGGGGTCCATTTATGCACTTCTGCTGATCTCCTTTTGCACAAACAACTTCCTCAACCTTCATGGTCTCATGCCACACATAATTTGTCTTTAAAATATCCCACTTCAAATCACACAATGTTGCCAAATTAACTGCTTATTTATTCATATAAATGTCTTCATTACATAAATGCCTTTCCATTACATTACTTGAACACATTCCACACAGCTGATGCAGCTGGATTACATCTTTAAAACACTCATTGCATCCTTAATACTATTTTACAGCATTAAAATATCTCTTTTTCAGTTCCTTCTTTCTACAGGCTGCTTTCCTGCTTTCCTATTGTCACATTAGGTCATCCTGACCCAAATGGCAGGATATTAGATGTATATTTACATTTTCTACACCACTTGTCACGATCATGTTTTCTTTACATTACAACATAAAACACTGGCTAAAATTCATTCCTCTTCCAGACAGGCCATCAGGGCAAGATCTCAACCTCTTTTCTTTTTGATTGCTGACACCGAAAGTCGACACCGAAAGTGGAACTAGTTTAGATTGACAGCCAGATGGAGCCTACCATATCAGTTTTGGAACTGCCAAAGCCACATGAAGCAGGAGTGGCCTTAGAAAGTGGCACGAAGGGAAGAAACTGCTGTATGGTAGCTAGATCCAACAGGGACACTGCAGCCCTAGTATCCACGAGGAGGGAAAGCATATATTGTCCCACACAACAGTGCAGCGTGGCATCACCCTCTCACAATCCTCACATAAGCCCACTCTCACCCTCTCACAATCCTCACATAAGCTCACTCTCACCCTCTCACAATCCTCACATAAGCCCACTCTCACCCTCTCACAATCCTCACATAAGCCCACTCTCACCCTCTCACAATCCTCACATAAGCCCACTCTCACCCTCTCACAATCCTCACATAAGCCCACTCTCACCCTCTCACAATCCTCACATAAGCTCACTCTCACCCTCTCACAATCCTCACATAAGCTCACTCTCACCCTCTCACAATCCTCACATAAGCCCACTCTCACCCTCTCGCCTCCTCACATAAGCCCACTCTCACCCTCTCGCCTCCTCACATAAGCCCACTCTCACCCTCTCACAATCCTCACATAAGCTCACTCTCACCCTCTCACAATCCTCACATAAGCCCACTCTCACCCTCTCGCGTCCTCACATAAGCCCACTCTCACCCTCTCGCGTCCTCACAGAGGCCCACTCTCACCCTCTCGCGTCCTCACAGAGGCCCACTCTCACCCTCTCACAATCCTCACTTAAGCCCACTCTCACCCTCTCGCGTCCTCACATAAGCCCACTCTCTCCCTCTCACAATCCTCACATAAGCCCACTCTCACCCTCTCACAATCCTCACATAAGCCCACTCTCACCCTCTCACAATCCTCACATAAGCCCACTCTCACCCTCTCGCGTCCTCACATAAGCCCACTCTCTCCCTCTCACAATCCTCACATAAGCCCACTCTCACCCTCTCACAATCCTCACATAAGCCCACTCTCACCCTCTCGCGTCCTCACATAAGCCCACTCTCTCCCTCTCACAATCCTCACATAAGCCCACTCTCACCCTCTCGCCTCCTCACATAAGCCCACTCTCACCCTCTCGCCTCCTCACATAAGCTCACTCTCACCCTCTCACAATCCTCAAATAAGCCCACTCTCACCCTCTCGCGTCCTCACATAAGCCCACTCTCTCCCTCTCACAATCCTCACATAAGCCCACTCTCACCCTCTCGCGTCCTCACATAAGCCCACTCTCTCCCTCTCACAATCCTCACATAAGCCCACTCTCACCCTCTCACAATCCTCACATAAGCCCACTCTCACCCTCTCGCGTCCTCACATAAGCCCACTCTCTCCCTCTCACAATCCTCACATAAGCCCACTCTCACCCTCTCGCCTCCTCACATAAGCCCACTCTCACCCTCTCGCCTCCTCACATAAGCCCACTCTCTCCCTCTCACAATCCTCACATAAGCCCACTCTCACCCTCTCACAATCCTCAAATAAGCCCACTCTCCTTCTCACCAAAAGGAAAGATAAAGCATTGCCACATGTGAGCAGGGCCATTAGAGGATATATACAGTATGATACCAAGGCTCATTCTTTTACTGTACATAAATAATGTGTATTGATTTAAGCTTCTTGTTTCTCTATGCTTTCAGGAGGCTTTACCAGAAAAAATGATGCCATTTCATCATTACGGCTATGACAGGTGTGTAATGTTTATTGTGGAGGTATGTTGAATCAAATTAGTTATTAATGTAAAAGTGGGGTAGCATGACTAGCATTGCATACTGGCTTTATTTTGCTAAATGTCTGTAAGAAATGGGTGACATTTTCCCTTCTTTAGTTGTAATTAATTATGACCGTCCTTGTAGGCAAGTCCATTTTGTTCCCCCTGCCTGTTTAATTTCTATGGATCTCTGTTTTCTCTCACATTAATTTGCATCACAGTTGTAAACCTGAATCCATGAGGAACCCTTGTGTTCAGGCCAGGGTCCTTCAATAAATTTAAAGTCAGAACGTAAAGATAATTTATGATGCTGTTGTAAAATGGCTCTGTAATGAAAGCCAGCCAGGGTTGTTTAAGCCGCTCCCTCACCCCAAACAGCCTGAATTCGGATGCTGCCTCAGGGAAGGAGCTGAGTGACAGCTGTGAGGGCTCCATGGGCAGCGGCAAGGCGGAGGGGAAGTCCAGGAAGCACCACCGGCGGTCAACGCGAGCACGATCGCGACAGGAACGCACCAGCAAGCCCAAACTAAGCATGCTCAATGTGGGTGCTAATCTGGCGTTCCACAGCACCCTTCCTGCAAATCACAGACAACTGCCAGCCATGAATGTCATCCAGTTATATTATTTAACTATAGCTATGTTACCTGCTTGACTGAGCAGGGAATACATGTCAGGTACTGCTGTATGCACAGTGATTGGTTTAAAAAAAATGAAGCTATTTAGAAGCTATTTTAAGAGCTCAGTCTATTTTTGTTGTTTTTGAGATGAGACTGCCAGTAACCTAAAGTCAGGCTTTCTCGTCATATGTGTACTACATTATTGGGAACCCAAACTCACTTAGTCCTCATGTAATCCAACAAAAAAAATAAAAATCCAAAACCCACTAAGTCCACAGGAATGTTCTCAAAACCATATTCTGTGGACTGAGTGAGCTTTGGAAACTTGCTCCTCATTTACTTAATTGGATTCCCTTCAGCAGTTCACAGTGAGTTTCAGTGGATTCATGTTTCTGAAGAGTCCTTAGTGTGTGTATGTCTGTGTGTATGAGAATGTGTGTGCATGACAATGATTGCCCTGTGATGGACTGGCATCTGTCCAGCGTGTTTTTGGAAAAAACAAAACGTATGGGAATTAATGTAACATCATCAAAATATTAAATGAATACTTACAACTTTTTGAGTACTAACCCTACAGATGCTCCATTACTTTTAACTTACTTCTCAAAGAGAGCATTTAACCTCCCATAGAGTTTTCATTGAGAAGGAGGTCATCAAACTGTCCTGTTTTATTGATAACTCATTGTTTGTGTGAGTACTCTGCTTACTAGCTCCTGTTGTTGCCACTGCAAGAGATACTCCATAAATAATATATTAGTCCAATTTTAGTTTTTTCCATAAATAATTTATTAGCACAAATAAAGAAGTTGCATATCATATATCAGATTTCTTTTTTTTAAAACACTTTGCCATATAGGCCACCCAACAGCGATATCCTGGACACACTCCTGTGGTCAACATACATGAGTGTGTCTTAGAACTGAAATTCTTTGATTTCTCTGATGATCTCCGCCCTGAACAAATTATGTTTACTCTCCAGGTCTGTAATACTGGGGATAAGATGGTGGAGTGTCGTCTAGAGACTCACAATCATAAGATGGTCACCTTCAAGTTTGACCTCGATGGAGATGCACCTGAGGAGATCACCACCTACATGGTAGGTTGTGATCAGCAATCGAACGCTAAGCCCATGTACTCCTGAGTACTGCGCTGTATCACTGCTTTGTGAATAGTATTGGTCTTTAGTTTTTACAATTTATCGGGGCTACAAAGTTTAAATATATACTATATTGCCAAAAGTATTGGGACATTTGCCTTTACACACATGAACTTTAATGACATTCCATTCTTAACAAATACTGTAGGCTTTAATATTGAGTTGGCCCACCCTTTGCAGCTACTGTATAACAGCTTCAGCTCTTCTGGGAAGGCTGTCCACAAGGTTTAGGAGTGTTTATGGGAATTTTTGACCATTCTTCCAGGAGAGCATTTGTGAGGTCAGGCACTGATGTTGGACGAGAATGCCTGGCTCACAGTCTGCACTCTAATTCATCCCAAAGGTGTTCTATCAGGTTGAGGTTAGCGCTCCGTGCAGGCCAGTCAAGTTCCTCCACACCAGACTCGCTCATCCATGTCGTTATGGGCCTTTCTTTGTGAACTGGTGCGCAGTCATGCTAGAACAGGAAGGGGCCATCTCCCAATATGAAATTGTCCAAAATGGCTTTGAATGCTGCAGCATTAAGAGTTCCCTTCACTGGAACTAAGGGACCAAGCCCAACCCCTGAAAAACAACCCCACACCATAATCTCCCCTCCACCAAACTTTACACATGGCACAATTTAGTCAGGCAAGTACCGCCAAACCCAGACTCGTCCACTGGATTGCCAGACATACAAGCATGATTTGTCACTCCAGAGAACACATCTCCACTGCTCTAGAGTCCAGTGGCAGCATTACACATACATTACATATACAAGCTAATATATTATATTTAAAAATGGTCTTTTGTCCTAGGTGGAGCACGACTTCATCCTGCAGCTGGAGAAGGAGATTTTCATTGAGCAACTAAAAGATATTGTGGATAAGGCAGAGGACCTCCTGAGTGAGGACACTGAGGGAGAGAGAAGCTCAGGACCAGGCAGCAGCCCCCAACCAGACCGTACACTTGTTCTCCCCGGAGAAGAGGTGCTTGCAGCAGATGCCACCATGTGGCATTCATTCTCCTGAAGATACACCCATTCACACAGGATGTGCTCATGTGTTCTCCCAGGTCATCCAAGCAGTTCTTTCTGTTTGGATGCAAACTATTTGCTCTTAAGACAAACCCACACTGCCTGAGAACATCCATCTGTATTTAACTGCTTCAAAGCTTTCATCTTCATCCTGTAGTTCAGACACTTACATCTCTGATTCTACGTTTCAGACTGCGATAATGACCCCCTCTGACAGCAAGCAGCCCGTCTATCAGCAGAACGGTAAAGTTGTGAGCCTCGCTCCTTGCTTAAGCGAAAGCCTTCAAAGGGACAAGAGGTTCTCCAGGTTGTAAGAGAAGTTCACCGGACTGGGAATGTATCTACACCTTGTAGTGCTCCACACGGGTAAGAGGTGGTTCATCATCTGCCCTGTGGATGAAAGCCCTACACCCAACAAGGAAGAGTTGGCTTCACCTGCTGCTTCAACTCCCCCTCCTGCTGCTATGAAAGGTAACCAGCATGGTATGGGTAAGCTCTCTTTCATATAACACACACGGGTAGATTTACTTTTCAACAAATTTATAAATACCGTTCTATAATCAGTTATGAACTGATGTGCATGGACATTAACCTGCACTTTTTAAAGAACATTACTGGTACACTCAGATGAATTTATGTACATTTGTATTTTCACACATGCACTCACACCATATTTAGTGTTACATGTGGAGTTTGTCTAGATTCCACTTGTTACATCTAGATTCCACACGTTATGTCTAGAGTCCAGTTTGTTTGTTTGCCTGTGTACTTGCCATTACCTCCAGAGGCAGTAAACAAAGACACATCTGAGCCACTGGCCAGTGCTGCCTCCCCACCTTTTGTGGCTGAGGAGATTACCCCAGCAGAGCGAGCTGGACCTAGCGTCACCGTGGAAGTGCAAGGAGGCACAGGAGAACATCGCGGCCTGCTCAGTCCCCAGTTACTAGACGAGCCCTCGGGTGTCCTCGTCAGAAGCATGTCTCCCATCCACACAGCCCAGCAGGCAGTGGAAATCGTTCGTGCTGCCACCGTTACAGACGGGGTCCCCTGTTGCCCCCTAGTTGCATCCCTGTCCCTGGAGGCAAACTCTATTCAGGGGGTGCCGCTGCAGGCACTGTCCGCTGTGGATGCAGTGACCACTGTGGAGCCTCCGCCTAGTGGACAGGGAGGCTCCGTGCAACAGCCCGTGGTGCTTCAACAGCCCAGTGCCACATCTCTGCCGCTCTCCCTGCCCCAGAGCCCTGCCCCGTCTCAGGCGGCTTGTCTCGGTGAATCTGATGGGGAGGGACCCCCCAGGGTGGGCTTTGTTGACAACACTATAAAAACCCTGGATGAGAAGCTGCGCAACCTGCTGTACCAGGAGTACACACCACTGCTGCCTGACACGCCTGAGTCCGCCAGTGAATCTGTCACCTCGACGCCCGGCCGCGAGAGGACAGGTGGCCTGCCCCGAAGAGGAGAACAGCTGGTGGGTACCATGTTCTCCATGAAGAGTTTTATAGCAGTGTCCCGTTGTCTCATTGGCACGTGCCTCCATACCCTGTGATCTGGCTGCTTTGGTGCTCTGCTTTTTCTACAGCTCTCTCATTTTGCTTTTTCTCATCTCAGCCTCAGATTCCTGAGCGGATGGACAGCCTCACAACTCTCAGTGACTCAGCTGTAACCGGTATGGAGAACCTTTCAATTTCTCATGACCCACCTGTGAAAAACTGTGAAAAATGGCTCTTATTCTGGTACATCTCAGTAGACACAGCATACATATGGTTTTTGCACCAGTCCACTTCTGCTGCTAGACACAATCTTGTTAGCATGATAACTCAAAAAATATTTGATGGATCATTTATAAACTTGCACATGCATTGTATGGGTGAAGAACTGGAATTAGTCAACTTTTGAGACAGATCTCAGTACTGCATAGTGATTGGAAAGAAAAATGCAGTTTTGCTCTTTACTGAGATAACTCAAAACAGTATTTGAAGGATCTTTTTCAAATTTTGTAGATACATTATATGGGTAAAGATCTGCAAGTTATCAAATTTCGATGCTGCAGGGTTGAACTTTGGTTAACACAAGGTTGGTTGAAAATCTGGAACTGATCAAATTTTTAGAGAAATTGTACAAAGAAAAGGGCAGCCTCAGACACATCCCATTAGCATGATACTTTCAAAAGTATTTGATCTTTTTCAAATGTAGCAGACACATTAAACAACACCTCAGAAGACATTTCACCTTTTGAACAGTGATAACTCTTTTGGTCTAGAATTTTATTTTATTACCACTTCACAAAAAATATATGGATGAGATCTATACCTATTTTCAATTTGAGATGGATTCCCCAAAATTGAAACAGCACAGCAAATTGAACACAGTAACTCTAAAAGTATTCCATGGATTTTTTTTAAATTTCCAAATATGCCTGTCACTATTATTACATAATCGTCTGATCGCAATTATTTGAATTGATCCCTATTATATTTTGCATAATCTTTAGAATCGTCTCCATTTATCTGTGTAAACATAGCTGGATGTGACAGAACCGTCAGATGTCTATCACTATTTCCAAATCTTTTTCTACCATGTAATGTTTGGCTGGTGCTTGTTTAATGACATCATCTCATTGCGTTTCTGACCCGATTCATACAACCTGCCCTATTTGTACCTTGCATGTCTGTGCATGCACAGCATTACACTTCGAGGTAAATTTTACGCCGGTGCCTGATTTGTACCACTTACTGTAGTTTCTAAACATTTTCATGACCCAGCCTGATCCCATTGGCGTTTGTGTTCTCTGTCTGTTTAATAAAAGTTCTGTATAGCGCCTGCGTGTGTGTCTTAGTCTTAGTGCGTGTTTATGGGTCTCGTTATGGTGGGATGATTTCCCTGTAAATTGGAGGATCTCTTTGTAGGAGTGGATGTAGATTAACATCATAGCCAGGATGAAGCAATTGCAGGTTAAGTATGGAGTAGGATCACTCCTGGCATTCACAGGATTCAATCCAGTGACCTTCCGATTGCTGGCACAGATCCCTAGCCTCAGAGCCACCACTCCACCCTGGTAATTGATGATAGTGTTGACCAAAAAACTGGAAATAGACAACTGGACTGAACACTTAAAATTAGGGATGGGCCGATCCACATTTTTTCAGTTCCGATCCGATTCCGATACACAACTGCCGATTCCGATACAGATTCCAATACAAGTGCATTTTTTACTTTGTTATACTTTATATATTATTTTTTTAAGCTAGTAAATACAGATGGAAAAATGTATGACAAAAAATATTTAGTAGTCATTTGTACTTCTTGTTTTAAACGTTTTTGAGGCATTTGCAGTTCAGTATGAATATCTTCAAAGCAAGTATACACAAGTGGCAAATGGTTAAAATTTTAACACAATTTTTCACCCATTGGTGTCAGCTCAGTTACACTTTGTTGCGATGGCAGCCCCTTGAAGGGTTAATCATGTAAGAATACAACTGATAATTTTATAACTGCATGGCCTCTAACCCAATGAAGAGAATAGACAGGGGAACTGAGACTGGGATGAGGTGATCTTGCCCGTAAATGGGAGAAAGCAGGAACTTACAGCAAGAGAACAGGTCAAGATGACCCTGTTCTAGACAGCAAGAGAACAGGAACCCATCATATTGCTGACACTCATATTTTACCCTTGTTTGGGAACATGCACACATACTAACTAGAGCAAAGTTAAAGTATGATGTAGTCACGTAGATGGAAAAGTACAGACGAGGGGGGCCACACCCCAAAAGGCCTATAAAGACCTAGAGCCGACCCCTAGAGTTCGAGCATCTTCTTGTACATGCTGAATGTATGTCGGATGTTTGCTCCCAGCTTGCATGCAAACTGTTAGAAATAAACTGGTGACTTGCAACCACTCCTCGACTGTGCAGTGAATCTCTTCTCATCAACGGACCCGGCGGAGTTCTGACTCCAACACCCTCTTGTACGGTGGCCGAGAGAGCTCAACACGCTGCAACTTCAAGAAAACACATGCAAACATAAAAAAACACAACAAATTAAGAAAACGTCTCCATCAGTTTGACAACACAGGCGCTGCAAATACGGAAACGCGCTGCAAACACACGAACGCGCAGCAAACACAAAAAACGCGCTGCAAACACAAAAAACGCGGTGCAAACACAAAAAAACGTGCTGCAAGCACAAAAAAAGCGCTGCAAATAGCAGGCACCACAACGGAAATGTTTCAGGGGGACCTCAAAAAGTGACGAACCCATCTGGGAGCTGATTATTTGTTCAGTGGCTTTTGGTCAGAGCAGAGGTGTTGTGCGTGAACTAAAAGGTGTTTTTTTTTAACAACCTGGGGGGTATTCCAGAAAGCAGGTTATGTGACATACCCGGGTAAGTTTAAGGGTAAGTTAGTGATAACCTCAACTTTCGGTTCCAAAAACGGAGGTTAACTTTCTGGGTATGTACGTAACCATAGCAGCTTACTCTCTGAAGATAACCTGCTACTGAGCAGGTTATGTTCCAGGGTCAGTTTGTTGCAGAAGGTCACTGAGCATGGCGTGCCCTTTTGATGACGGTCCTGTGGACGTGGAGGCATAAATTATACGAGGTTTTTTTCGCCGGGAGAGAGTTATAAGACCACGTATTGATATCTTTTCATTTCCTAATGATTATTTGAAAAAGCGTTATCAGTTTTCAAAAGAATCGTTCATTTACTTAACATCTCTTGAAACCGCACATTGCAAATGTCACAAACCCAAACCGCGGGTCTGCGCTTAGCACAGAAAACATTCTGTACACAGCGCTTCGGTTTTTTGCGTCAGGGCATTTTTTGTGCAATATGGGCGACGCAGAGCATGTAGGAAAGGCAACTGTGTGTAGAGCCGTTCGCACAGTATGTCTGGTACTTAACGCTTCTTACACACGTTTGTACAGTTCCCTGTCCATAAAGCTCTGCGTGTTATTAAAGAGGAATTCCACAGAGTGGTAGGTTTGTCCTTTGTAGTAAAATCTATGATGCATATTTAATATGTAGTCATACTATTTATATCTATAGCCTACATGTATTCATCCTGCACACACACACACTTGATACTTCCATATATGACTTTCTATTTCAGGGTTTCCAAATGTAATTTGTAATACATGTATAGTGACAATAAAAGGCATTCATTCATTCATTCATTCATAATTGGGTGCATTGATGGCACCTACATTCCTATTAAAGGTCCTTCAATAAATGAGGGAGACTATGTTGATAGATAGATAGATAGATAGATAGATAGATAGATAGATAGATAGATAGATAGATGCCTTTATTGTCACGATACAAGTACAGCGAGATAGCGTAGGAAATCTATTCATAGTATCAATGTGCAGGTAACTTGATTTTGTATCCTTAATTTTTTGCCTTGTTAAAATCATCAAACTCATTACTTTTTTCCACTAACTATAGGTAATCATTACAGGACAGTACAATGCTGGTTACCACTGGTTGCCCTCAGATGGGGTGAGGGGAGGTGGTGGTGGGCCCCCGCCAGTTAGACGGGCTTCAGCCTTTTTTCCATTAGCTACATGACAGAAGGAATATACTAAATCGTGTTTAATAAATAGTTAAGTGATCGTGTAATCAATTACCTTTTTGCAGAATGTTTTTGTGTTTCATTTTGACTTGGCTCAAAGTTCTTCTGGCTCCAGAAGGAATACACCTTATTAAATAAGAAACCATATATTCCTAGTCGATACACATTGTTATTTTAACCTAAAGAAATGAATGGCAGGAAAAGTAAATGCTTTCATAGTGATTTAACAGTCAAAAGGATACGGAAGGGTTACGTGTTTAATTATTTTTCATTATAATAAAGGGGGAGGCGATGTCAAATTTGCAATTTAATACACACGCATTTACTCTGTCCGTTATTTTTTGCCAAGCCAACTCTTTCTTTAGCCGATGCAGCCGTATTGCTTTTTTTCATTATTATTGGCTTAAATTCGTCATATGCGTGCATTAAAACTTCCAACTCCGCCTCTGTGAAGTATGCCGCTCTCTTTTTTTCACTTTGATTTTCCATTCTGACTCGTGAAATCGGCGATCAATTGAAAACGTCTTTATTTATGCACGGTGCACGCGCCTTAACTTTGGGTAACCAATAGGAGGTTGATTGAACTTACTCTTCTCAGGTGTTTTGGAACCGACATACTCATGGTATGCGGGTTTGGCGTATATCAACCCAGAGGTTAAGATTTACCAAATGGTAAGTTAACCAAGCTTTCTGGAATACCCCCCTGATCATACGATTCATTGGTCTTTTGGATATTATTAGACTAATCTGACGAATCACACACTTAACTGTGGAACGTTATTAATTTAATTGCCAATAAATATCTAAATAAATATATGCAAATAAATGACAAAATTCTGCAGTGCTTCATTAATGGTTAAAATCAGGTCAAAATTCATTATAGATTGATGGAAAAAAATGTATTTTACAATTTATTCAGACCCCTTAATAATAATGAACAACGGAATACAAATAAAGCATGCTAAAATCGGTAACATTGTTGTTTTATTTTTTTCCAGATCAAAATGTATTGTCCGTTCTGTGGCTTTCAGCGGCCAACTTTGCACAAATTTTGTAGCTCATGTGGGCGAAATGTTAGTTTTGTCGTGGAGAATGCCCCTAAACCTGCAGGTGAGGACCAGGGGGGTATTCCAGAAAGCAGGTTATGTGACATACCCGGGTAAGTTTAAGGGTAAGTTAGTGAATAACCTCAACTTTCGGTTCCAAAAACGGAGGTTAACTTTCTGGGTATGTACGTAACCATAGCAGCTTACTCCCTGAAGATAACCTGCTACTGAGCAGGTTATGTTCCAGGGTAAGTTTGTTGCAGAAGGTTACTGAGCATGGCGTGCCCTTTTGATGACGATCCTGTGAACGTGGAGGCATAAATTATACAAGGTTTTTTTCGCCGGGAGACAGTTATAAGACCGCGTATTGATGTCTTGTCATTTCCTAATGATTATTTGAAAAAGCGTTATCAGTTTTCAAAAGAATCGTTCATTTACTTAACATCTCTTGAAACCGTATATTGCAAATGTCACAAACCCAAACCGCGGGTCTGCGCTTAGCACAGAAAACATCCTGTGCATAGCACTTCGGTTTTTGGCGTCAGGGCATTTTTTGTACAATATGGGCGACGCAGAGCATATAGGAAAGGCAACTGTGCGTAGAGCCGTTCGCACAGTATGTCTGGTACTTAACGCTTCTTACACACGTTTGTACAGTTCCCTGTCCATAGAGCTCTGCGTGTTATTAAAGAGGAATTCCACAGAGTGGTAGGTTTGTCCTTTGTAGTAAAATCTATGATGCATATTTAATATATAGTCATACTATTTATATCTATAGCCTACATGTATTCATCCTGCACACACACACACTTGATACTTCCATATATGACTTTCTATTTCAGGGTTTCCAAATGTAATTTGGAATACATGTAATACATGTATAGTGACAATAAAAGGCATATTCATTCATTCATTCATTCATAATTGGGTGCATTGATGGCACCTACATTCCTATTAAAGCTCCTTCAATAAATGAGGGAGACTATGTTGATAGATAGATAGATAGATAGATAGATGTCTTTATTGTCACTATACAAGTACAGCGAGATAGCGGAGGAAATCTATTCATAGTATCAATGTGCAGGTAACTTGATTTTGTATCCTTAATTTTTTGCCTTGTTAAGTGTTTAATTATTTTGCATTATAATAAAAGGGGAGGCGATGTCAAATTTGCAATTTAATACACACGCATTTACTCTGTCCGTTATTTTTTGCCAAGCCAACTCTTTCTTTAGCCGATGCAGCCGTATTGCTTTTTTTCATTATTATTGGCTTGAATTCCTCATATGCGTGCATTAAAACTTCCAACTCCGCCTCTGTGAAGTATGCCGCTCTCTTTTTTTCACTTTGATTTTCCATTCTGACTCGTGAAATCGGCGATCAATTGAAAACGTCTTTATGTATGCACGGTGCACGCGCATTAACTCTGGGTAAGCAATAGGAGGTTGATTGAACTTACTCTTCTCAGGTGTTTTGGAACCGACATACTCATGGTATGCGGGTTTGGGGTATATCAACCCAGAGGTTAAGATTTACCAAATGGTAAGTTAACCAAGCTTTCTGGAATACCCCCCAGGTGTCATGCCAGGCTGTGGTAATATGAACAAATAATCAGCTCCCAGATGGGTTCGTCACTTTTTGAGGTCCCCCTGAAACATTTCCGTTGTGGTGCCTGCTATTTGCAGCGCTTTTTTGTGCTTGCAGCACGTTTTTTGTATTTGCACCGCGTTTTTTGTGTTTGCAGCACGTTTTTTGTGTTTGCTGCGCGTTCGTGTGTTTACAGCACGTTTTTTGTGTTTGCTGCGCGTTCGTGTGTTTACAGCGCGTTTCCGTATTTGCAGCGCCTGTGTTGTCAAACTGATGGAGACGTTTTCTTAATTTGTTGTGTTTTTTTATGTTTGCATGTGTTTTCTTGAAGTTGCAGCGCGTTGAGCTCTCTCGGCCACCGTACTCTTGTATCACAAGCTGCAGCGAGTTCGCGAAACAGTCCAATTTACTTTTTTAAGTTGCTTTTTTTGTCTCGCAAAGTTGCGTGCGCTTTGTTAAGTGGGATTGTCCATTAAACGCTATTCCCACCTCTTAAAACTTTATTTTACAAAGATTGCAGTGCTGTGCTACTGGTTTCTGTTAAAAGCGTAAAATACTCCCAGATCGTAACGTATTATCTTACGCTCCTCGTACTGCGAAGGGTATGCGCGTGACATCACAGCAGGCGGAAGTCACTGTACTCAAACCCACTGAGTAGCAAAAAAGACTGAGGGGCAGCGTTAGTGATTGATTTGAATGCCGCAAAAAAACACATGTTAAATGGGAAAGAGTTGTCGTGCGATTGATTGTACAAACAGATTTAACACGAAATTTTTAGAGATTGCCAAAAACTAAATGAGTAAGTATAGGACATGGATTGGTCACGCATGGCCGATACCCGATCTGTCAAATAAGTCTGGCAGGGGTCTGATCATGCTTCACAAAGCTGGATTTCTTGCTTAGCTGGATAACTTGTCAGATGTAAGGTACCCTATAGTTTAAATGAATTTTATCTTCGTTCACTTATATTTATGCAAGACTACCTTAATTCCAATAAATTATTTGGCTTAGTTTGCTGTAAATATAGACAATATGATTACCCGTAAAATGGCAGGATGAGCAGATAGGGCAGTGCAGATGTGTGAAGTAAAATCTGGCAGGTGGTATGGATCAGGGAGAGACAACATTAATTGTTAATCTTGAGGCATTCAACTTATTTGTTAATGTCATATCAGGCCTCTACAATTTTTGTTTACAAAGCTTAAAAGGCAAATGCATTTTTTATTTATATGTTCCAAATATTCAATATTTAGTTCTTTATAAGGTGTAAATGTCATATTCAACTATGATTAGGCTAACTCTATAGGCTGGTAGTGTTATAAAATGAAAAGAAAAAAAATAATGAAATCGTTAATCGTAATTATTTGTCTGATAATTAACTAAAATGTCATGATTGTGACAGTCCAGCCAAATAATTGGGAGTCGCAAGAAGATTTTCTGAATATGCTTTAAAGAGTTGATAATTTTTCAGACCCCCCCCACATTCCTGAATAGGACAAGCGGTTTCAGAAGATGGATGGATGGATGGATGGAGTTGATCTTTTTTTTCCTCCAGTCCATCAAAATTTATTGGTATCAGTCCATTAGCCTATGGGTGAAATTTATCACTCCCCCCTGCTTGCCAGACCTTGTCAGTAGTAGTCTGTTAGTCAGTTGGCAAAGTTTATCTGCCCCCCTAACTCGGAACGTCTTATCAGTAATAGTCGGCAAAATTTATGGTGTAAATTTAGGCTAACCAGGGTGTAGGGTAGGCTTGGGAGTTATTGTCGTAATATTTTAGATAAATACTGCAGTATTTTTGTTTAGTAATTTTATTGTTGGGACGCTCCATGCCAAGATTTCAAAATACTGGAATACTGCTGCGTTTGAAAATACTGTACACCACAGTATAACGTATGGACCATATGACGATATGAAAAATTAGATACCACCCAAGCCTAGTGTATGGAGCTAGAGATAGAGGTTGGGGGTGGTGTGGGGTGAGTACAGAATAGATGGGGAGGGGGGCTATGGGGCCATCTGGGGAATACATTGTTGTGGTTCTGACAGAATCTAGTTATTATTACTACTCTCAGCTGGCCATTTTGTTGTGATTGGCACCAATGATACTCTGGAACTGACGGGAAGTGTTCTGTTTTCAGCTCCTGAGTGGGGCCAGGCAAAGCGTTACATAGTCCCGCACTCTGCATCCTGTTCAGGGTCAAAAAGTCGCTTCAAGGTATGCTCTTCGAAAACAGGGAAGCTTGCCACAATACAAGGACAATTGCAGTAAACTACTTACCTCCTCCTGCTGTCACGCATGCTTATCAACACTCTCACATACTCAGGGTGGGAGTCTCTTTTTCAGGAAAAATGCTGGCCTTGTGCCTGGAGGTAGCCACCGCCCTCACTGTTAACTATGGGATTAAAGTTTCTCTACGACATTGGGATTGGGAACTGTTTGTAAACTTTTGATTTTTCTGTTCACCACTTAGGAGAGTGTTACTAAAGGGCATAAAGATTAGCGAAATAATACTCTGCCTGTGTTTCCCCCAAAGCTGTTTCCTGCTACGCCAGAAATCAGACAGCATCTGGAGCAGAATCCCAGGAGTTGGAGCCCCTATTCTGCCACAGCACCTCCTGTTGTTCAGGGCAGGGAAGAGAGCTCTGAAGCGAATCCAGAAAAGGGGGTAGTGCCTGTCACGAGCATCGGCAGATTCTCCGTGGTCAGCACTCAAGATGAGGTCACCCTGAGGGTACGCTGCAACAGGTATTCTGCCCCACCAGACTTCTACCTGGACCCGCCCCCACCTCCAAGACGGAGCCCCTCCCCTGTGGCCGCAGTGAGACCAAATTCTCACCAACGTTCTTCTGATTCTGGGGAAGACAGCAGCCCCATCAAACATCTGCCCGCCCCGCAGTTCCAGCGTCCCCCCAGTGAGCGCAGGGGCAGTGACCTGGTGAAGAAAGCTGTGGCGTTTCTGAAGAGGTCAGGGCGTAGCAGCAGTGTCCACAGCTCCGATTCACCTGCCCACGGCAGCACTGGCCACGCCCACATCGTCCACGCTGCTACTTTCCATTCCTGCTCCTATGTCAGCAGTGACAATGACTCGGAGTTTGAAGACCTTGACATCAGGAAAGAGCTACAGAGACTTAGGGAGAAGTAAGATAATTGTGTGTGTGTGAGACTGTCTCATCACTCACTGTAAAGTACTGTTAAATTTATTGCTAAATAATAGTAGAATCATACTTTTATTGTGACATAAGAGATTTATATCATAAGAAAAAGGTTATTCAGTTAAGGTTATGGAATAATGAGTTCAGATTTCATAATTCTAATAAGATCCAGCTTTTTTCTTAGCCTTTAAATATGAATGGCAAATATTGTTTAATGAAATTCAATGGGCAATTTTTAAGGCATTTTTATTCATAAGCTTATTTGATCATAAAATACCAGAAATGGTTTTTGTCAGCTGTTATGAACCTACTTAGTGGTTTCTTGGCACCATTTACCAACATTTCCCAAAATAATTCCAGATTTAAGGTGTCGCCTGCTGCATGGCGGCACTTGGGTCCCAATCTGAGGCGACCCATCCGGGGTAGGCACATAGAACAGCTTGTCTCTCCGGCAAGATGACCATCTTCCTCTGCTGTCAGGGGAGCTTCGTAAACTCCACATTCCGGTGGCGTCACTCTTTGAGGTCGCTCTGATGAACGCCATACTCAGGGAGTAGCTGTTGCAGCTCCTCCCAATGGTGTCTGATGTCACTCCTTTCAACGAGCATATTATGAGACTCAGGCTAAGGCACTCCTTGGATGTCTTGTCTGTTGTATCAGTGTATGCTCCGACCGCGATGAGTGATGTCTTGTTGAGCGAGATACTTTACTTGCAGCTTCACTTGGTGGTTGATGAGTGCCCACAAGGTGACACTCCTCTGGTCATGAGTGACTTCAATGTGACCACAGGCACTGACTATGGCTATGAGGATTGTGTCGGTCCCCATGAGTCTGAAGAACGGGGTGAGAGTGGCTCCATGTTCCTCGACTTTGCAAAAGGTCAGGGGCTGCGGGTTGCTGGATCCTGGCTCTGATGCCCTGATCCGCATTGTTGGACTTGATACTCTAATACTGGTAGTGTGGCGAAGGAGATCGATCAGATCCTTGTAGCCAGATGCTGGAGGCTCCTGCAGAACTGCAGGGTCTACAGAAGTGCCCGGTTTCTGAATTCTGACCACAGACTTGTTGTTGCTACTCTGAAGATTCAGCTTAGATCCAGTAGGAGTCTAGGAGAATGAGGCTGGACTTGGCCAGAATCCAAGATCAAGCTGTTTCTGATGAGTTTGCATGCAGTTTGTGTGAGGAACTTGCAGACTTAGGTGCGACTGCCGACTCTAATGTGATGTGGGAGTCCTTCCGTGATAAGACCCTGAAGGTTGCCAAGGGTTGTGTTAGTGTTGCTGGTGTTTCTAGAAGGAGGTGTTTCATCTCACAGGGCACTCTGGATATTATCAAGAGGAGTTGCAATGCATGACTTGGTGGCAACTCCAATCTTTCCCGGAAATTGAGGAGGACAGCTGAGAGGGCTCTGAGGGCAGGTAGGGAGGTGTTTGTTAGATGAATCTGTGAGCAGGTGACAAATCATCTGTGGTCTAGTGACCCATGTCCTGCTTACAGAGGAATTGAAGCATTATGTACATCTGAATCTGTTCCTCAGAGATTTGCAATCAGGGCTGATGATGAAACGGTCCTTACGGTTGACGCTGCAGTTGTGACCCGCTGGGCCAGCTTCTTTGAGCAGTTGTTTAAAGCTGATCCTCCGTCTAGGACTTTGGACATCTCTGGGTCCATGGTTCTCAAGGCTTATCCTCCAGTCAGCTGTGAACCACTCAATCTCACTGAGATTGCAAGGGTGGTGAATCAGCTGGGGGTGGGGAAGGCCACAGGGATCTGTGGTATCCGGGGTGAACTTCTCCAGGTTGGTGGTAAGGCTGTCCTCCTGGCATCACAGACAATCTTTGCTTCCATTTGGGAGTCAGGCGTCATCCCAGTTGACTGGAAGACGGGACATGTAGTACCTATCTGGAAAGGGAAGGGTTATCGCCTGGATTGTGGCAACTAGAGGGGGATAACACTGCTCTCAGTGCCAGATAACGTCCTTGCTAGGGTCATCCTTAACAGGATCCGTGATGACTTGCTCACCTATCAGTGGCTAGAGCAGTCTGGTTTTACACCTAAGAAGTCTACCACTGACCGCATCCTTGCACTGAGGGTTCTCATTGAACGCAAGTGGGAATATTGACAGAGGTTCTTTGCAGCCTTTGTTGATATTCGTAAAGCGTTTGACTCAGTTGATCGAGTTGCCCTGTGGGACATCCTGAGACTTTGCGGGATCTCCCCGAAGGTTCTGGACATCATGGGCAGCCTGTATACTGGTACAGTGAGTGCTTTGCAACAGGGTTGGGGCCATTCTGGAATGCATTCGTCAATTCCAATCCAAATCAGAAAATGGAACTGGAGTTGGAATTTAAATCTCCCTGAAATTCGAATTCAATTCCAATTCTGTTCTAAATAGTTTTTTTTTCCAATCCCAACTCCAGTTCCATTTCCTGATTTGGACTGGAATTGATGAATGCATTCTGGAATGGCCCCAACCCTGCTGTGCAAAATGGAAGGAGAACCTCCGTGTTCTTCCCAGTTCTGATTCCGGGATTTGCCAGGGGTGTGTTCTTACTCCTACTCTGTTCAATGCTTGCATGGACTGAGTGTTGGGCAGGGTTGTGGGGTCCAGCGGTTATGGGGCATTTTTTGGTGAGGAAAGTTTTACTGATCTTGACTTTGCCGACCATACTGTGATCGTCGTGGAGTCAATGGAGGCTCTGATCGGGGCTCTTGAGGGATTGAGCGAGGAGTCTGAGTGTCTGGGATTGCGAGTGTCTTGGATAAAAACCAAGATCCAGGTTAATGACTTCTTAGCCACAGCCATCAGTAGTGTGTCTGTCTGTGGGGAAGGTGTCGAACTCATTGAGAGATTCACTTATCTTGGCAGCAGCATTCATGTCTCTTGTGACTCTTCTTATGAAGTCAACAGACGGATTGGGGGAGAATGGGGGGTCATGAGTTCACTAGAAAGGGATGTGTGGCAATCCCGATATCTTTGCAAGAAGATGAAGGTCCAAGTCTTGAGTCCTGGTGCTCCCTGTCTTGCTGTATGGCTGTGAGACATAGACGCTATTCACTGAGCTGAGACGAAGACTGGACTCCTTCGGTACTGTGTCTCTTTGGAGAATCCTTGGGTACCGCGGGTTTGACTTTGTGTCGAATGAGCAGCTGCTACAGAGGTCCCGAATGAGCCACATTACCTTCATTGTGAGGGAGTGTCAGTTACGGCACTACAACCCTACAACCATGTGGCACGTTTCCTTGAGGGCGACCCGGCTCACAGTTTCCTCATTGCTGAGGACCCGAGGTGCTGGACCAAGCCGAGGGGACGACCATGTAACACCTGCCTGCGGCAGATGGATGGTCATTTCCAGAGGGTGGGACTGGACCGTGTGTCTGCCTGGTGGGTCGCCATCCAGGATCCTGAGGAGTTTCGCTATTAGTGGGTGCGGCAATGCGCTGCATCAGCGCATGCTCTTCAACCTGACCTGACCTGATTTATGTCGAAAGATGTGTTTGTGACAGGAAGTATCATTGTCACACATTGTCGAAAGACAGAGCTGTTTACTTGTCTTTTCTGATGAAATTATTATTACATTGTTCCTCTTTTTCAGACACATGAAAGAAATTACAGAGCTCCAGGCCCATCAGAGACAGGAAATTGAGACGTTGTACAAGAAGCTGGGTAAATCCGTGCCTCCCAGCTTGGGATTCTTACCAACAGCACCACCTGCTGGCCGCAGGCGGCGAGCCAGCAAACACAGGCTCAGAGCTGGGAAACTCCTCAATCCACTGGTTCAGCAGCTGAAAGGCGTGACCAGTAAAACCAGTGAGTCAGAGCATATTACCAGGAGGGGACAGCACAGCGTGTTGCTGATTGTAGACAAAAAAACACAATCTGTCAAATAACTAGTAGATGAAAAAAAACAATGATCCTTATACAGTCATTGACTTATGTGCTATCGAGTAGTGTCCCACCATAAACATCTCCCTTAACAGCTTTCATTTATTGAGAGTTGTCTGAAGCAGACTCAGTGAACGTTAGCTGACATATTTTACCAAGTGTGCCCCATGCAGCAAGAACTAAAACCGAAGTTGCTGGATTTATTTTTTTGTCTTCCAGAGGATTTAGGGAGCTGGAATTGTTCTACGTCTTATACCTATCTTGAAAGTCCATTTCATTTTCCCATATTTAAAATTTTTCATTTCTTTTTGCCATGTAGGATTTAAAAATAACTAAAGTTACTTTTCCTTGTAACTGAAACACTTCAATTTTTAGGCTTCCTTCTGTTGCTGTTTATACTTTTTAAAAGCTCTGATCATCACAGTCATGGCTACTCCAATGTCCCCTGTACCTGAAAGGTGAGCCCGCCACGACCTCGCTGACGGCTTCTGGATCCGCCGATGGCGCGTTCCGATCCAATGCTGGCCTGCTGCCCACCTCAACCTCAGTGCCAGTCCAGACTCAGCAGCCCTGCTCTCTCAGGGCCTCGCTCTCCACAGATAACATCTACTGTTCAGGCTTGCAGAAAGCAGGGAGGATGGCACACGGTCAGGCAGCCCATGGTAACCAGCTCTCCGACACATGCAACAGCACACAAATGCTTATTGGTACTGTAGCATATATATATATATATGCTACAGTATATGATTTTCCCCTTTTATTAGTTTGCTTGCATCCATCCATCTTCCAACATGCCAGTGTTTCATAAAATGCTATCAAGTTGATCACACATTAGGGTACCCCTAGTTCTGGTCTGTTCTCATTTGGGGTCCCTGCTTTAGGAATGGCCAGAAACTCCTAATGTAATAAAAGGTTTCTGTAGTTGATGATTGCTATGACCCTACACCTTATCCCAGGGACCACATGAGATATAAGGTGAAAGTCACATCTATATGAAGACATTTGGGGACTCCTTTAACTGCTTCTTTGTCTTCCTCCACAGGCTGGACCACGCAGCCTCACACACCAGAGAGATCCAGCTCCAAGTCCGGCAGCAAACCGCGAGCTCGATTCCTCAGTGGGCCCGTGTCCTTGTCCATCTGTTTGTATCCCTCTGCATGTTCCTCCACATCAGCACGTCCTCTGCCTCTCACCCTCCCTTTGGCCGACCGACCACCCCGAGCAGCTCTGTAGGGCTTCCCTCCGGTGCTGCGGCGGCCTTGGTGGATCTTGAGATGCGCTCTAGCTGCCACGGGCTCAAATGAGGCATGTGCAAGGAAGCCCAGATCTCCTGGTTCTCCACACGCTAAAAAACGGAGAGTGGTCGGGAAGTCAGACTTTTCCCTAACGAGCGGTGCCTTGTACACGTCTTCCCGTGTGCGACACGTATGTTCCATCATAGAGCTAGGTGGCGTGGTGTGGCGGTCTACTTAATTTACCTTCTTGGCACCCTGTGGTAGCAGCAGTCTCAAACATAACTGTAGATGCAACCAGAGACACTGAAGCAGATGACAGTGGAGTCACAAATCCTATAGCCTCCTGAGACCCGAGGAAAAAAGTGTCCTTCAGTTTTAGGTTATTTGTCTTTGGAGGAAATAAGACATCTTACAATTTAGATTTTTTCAAATTTATTTTTAATTTCACAGCATGTCCTATTTAGTGTACAACAGGAATAAATACTGTATGTTTCCTTACATGAGTGAAAAGATGCAAAAACAAAATGTCCACTACAATGGACATAAATGAATGGGTGGGGTCTCACACCTAGTCATAGCAATAGGTTTAGTTGTGGGCACAGTAGCAGATAGTGTCCGGGACCCACGGTGCCATAAAGCCATAGTAAGTAATGGTGCCATTTTAGCTGCAAGCCTCATTGCAGCTGCAGGGTCAGTTGTACATGCACACATAGTTGGATGTGCTCTTACGCCCTTGCATGTACCATCTTGGTCAGTGTGGTTTCTGTTTCATGCCTATAATCATGTTATCCTGTCAGCTTCTGAACAGCCTACCTGTAAATATTTAACTGCTGCACCTACTAATCAAAGCCTCAAATTTACACCTGTACCCCTAGCTCTAAGATGCCTGCTCTGCTTACCACGTCAGTGTTGGTTACCAACATGTGTCATTTAAAAAGGCATAATTAAGCTTTTGTTTTTTGTAGATCACCTGCCTGCTGTGCATGGTTCCCCGAGTACAGTGTAGTGTTGAGAGCATCTTTTAATCTCTGTTGGTATTTTTTTAAAAGCATTGTTCCAGCAGCCACTGGTGACCTGACTTAACCTTGTTTGTCTTCTAGGGTCCACCTTGAAAAGACTGTGTGTAGGCAAAGACCGCAGTAATAGTAACTATCTCTTTTAACTGTTACTAGTCTGTGCTTTGTTCTCATGAACTGACTGTTCTTGTTTCCTGAGTTGATTTGCTTCAGATTTTGGTAGGAAATCTTCATTTTTCCTAATAATAGGCATGACATGTTATTGACACAATTTGGCTGTTTTCCAGTTAGATTTTTCAATAAGTATGTAAATGATGTTGTTAGGTAATTAATCACAGAATGAAGTTGTTTATAGGAAAAAAAATGTTCACTGTTGAGGTAGCTTCCGTCAGAATTTGTGCTATGATTACATCTCTTTTGATCCCTCGGGAGCAGTGTAGTAATGCAGTGTAGTAATGCAGTGTAGTAATAAAGGAAAAAAAAAAAAAAAGTAATGCAGTGCAATTTCCGGAAAGGGGAGTGACCTCAGGACCTTCTGTTTGCCAGAGTCATCACAGAGTGGCGGGGTGGCCCCAGCGATGGTAAAGCAACCCCCAGATTCAACCCCCCCTCCATGCCAGCCAGGGCTGCCTCTGGCCCAAGCTAACAACAGCAACAACAAGAAAGGCACCTTTACAGAGGAGCTGCACAGGCTGGTGGATGATTGGGTGCGGGAGACTCTGGCAGCGAAGGAGGCCAAACCCCTTCTTGGTCTAACTAGTCCGCAGAGCCAGAGGCACAAGGGGGAGAGCAGAGCACCACCCTCTGACACCAGTGAGGTGAGCTTCTGGCTGGGGGCTAAAATGAAGATCTGAATGAATGGTAGTTTGAGTGGGCTCACAAACACGTTACCCAGTCGAGTGTAGAGACAACGGCAATATGAGTGCTTACACTTACCATCCTTTTGACTTCTGCTATTAGAAATCATTCGGCTTTTTTAAAGAGATTCCTTTAAAAATGCGGCCTTTCTAATGAAATCACTTTTAGTATTTTTGAGTTATTTATAAGCATGATAAGTTGGTCATTGTAGGCGCCATAGTTTTTAAGGACAATGAGCAGACCGCTCAGGGGGACGCAATGCAATACGACACGGCAGCGTGCGTCAGTGAATGGGTGACGCTCGGGAGGGTAACAGCTGGCTGTTTGGTCAATGAGAAGGAAATGAGAAAGAAGCTCCAGCAGAAGGGGAAACTGGGGATAAGGCACACAGGGGAACATAATTGGAGTACAACCAAACACTGGAAATTGTATTATCTTCAAAACTTTCTTGTTTGCGATACTGTGACCACAAGTAGAGTGTGCAAATGAGAATAAAGCAGTTTAATTCTTACTTTTTGTTCACTCTCTAGGAGGACTTTGGCAGTGTTCCCGGTGTAGGGAATGTTCAGCCACTCTTCTCCCACACTGTGCCCCCTACACTGGCATCCATGGGGTCCGGTTATGCCATACGTCCAACCGGTCCATTCGGAGAAGAAACAGCATGGCCTGGGATAGTTCCGGTTAAAATGCCAGGAGCTACTAGTGCCCTGGCCTTTCCTTCCATGACGAGTTCCAAGTCCCAGGCCTTTCCGCTGCCTTTGCACAACCGAGTAGAGACATTCAGCACCAGTGCAAACACCAGCTAGTCCTACTCTTTCTTTAAAGTGTTGCTATAATTAACTAGCCCTACTATTCTGAGCCACTGCACTATCCATCTTGTTTTATAAGTGATAGCTAATTATTATTATTATAATTATACATTAAATTATATTATATATAATTATTATTGAGTCTGCTATTTCTCCTCTATCGCCAAGTGTGGCTAATGCTAAGACTTGTTAGTTACACTCTTCCTTCGCCAAATGTAGCTAATGCTTATGTCAGCTGATTCAATTCCTCTTTGGCCAAGTTTTCACAACACTAGTCATAGGTGTATGCACTTTTCTCTGTTCCAGTATGGCTGAGAGACAATACTATCTTTTCTTAGCCCTGGTTCACTCTGTTACTAGCGATAGCTATCATCTTTTTTCACCTTCTCTCATGGCTAATGCAAGGACCAGCTGGTTTCCCAAGTCCTGTATGTTGTATTCTAGGTTCATCTTTTCATTATTTGTGGTGTTGGAGTGCAGCAAATGCTAGGACTACCTGTCCTCACTTTTGTCTTGTCCATTGCGGCTGATCGTTTGACCATAGGACTACCTCATTCACATATTTCCTTGAAAGTGCTGGGGAAAGATGGCTTGTGTGTGTTTAGAGTTGGGGATGAATAGTCCATGTTGTCAATGGCCAAAGGTTTTAAGTATATTTTCCTTTATTGAGTCAGTTATAGAAGGTATGAAGTGGCACTGCATCAGAAAAATTGCTTCAAATAAATATAATCGGAGATGGAAAGTGAATTTTCGCATCCTCTGTCTGAGTGTGGTAGGAGGCAGCCAGTAGTTAAAGCAGAAGGTTTGCATTAGATGAGGTTTTTCCACATGGCCATTAAGCTGCTGGTCCCTTTACTCAATGTAAACTTCAAACAGTCACTGTGATTTTTTCTTTTTTCATAGATATTTACTATTATCATTCATTTAGGAGACTGTGAGCTATTGATAGCTCTTACAGAAGTAGTATTCATCAAAAAAACTTAAACTTGTACTTGAGGTGACAAAGAGTATAAGTGCCTTCAACGATGCTTTTCAAATAATTCAGCAAAGGAGCATGTTGTTTGTAAGGTTTAACTCTTCCTGTGTACGTATACTTCTCATCAGTATAAATCTGCTTTGTGTCACAACACAACCAAATTGGAACAATATAAAGAGAAGCTACCTGTGGAGGATTTTTGGCTTATTTCTAGTGACACACATGCTGTTTAATAACTATTTGAAGACACCGTCTCTTGGGATGACATTGACGCAGATTACACTCAGTGGCAGTTTCTAGAATGGGCCCCATTCTGTAAATTCTATCATACGTGCATTTACCAGACCACTCTGTTTTGTCCAGTAAGTCATATTGTAATAAGTTATGCAATAATTTTATGAGTGATATATAATAATTACTGTAATTTTTTGGGGAGAGCATGAGGGTTCAGCAGGTAGCATTGTGATAGTCCCAGAATTGTAGATTTGATTCTCCACTCGTCTCTTGGTGTGTGGGGATTGCATGGTGCATATGCCGGTTTCTTCCAGATACTATGGTTTTTATCTACTGTGCAATGACCTGCCGTTCAGCTGAGCTGGTGTCTAAAGAATTCCTTGTTGTGCAATTGCCCTGCAGTGGATTGGTGCTGAATTTAATGTGCTTCATGAGACCCTGTTTGGATAAGCAGCTGTTGAGAAGGATATGTAAAATGTCAAGTAACCGAGTGCCACTGTCATTTATGTGATGGCTCAGGCATATTTTAGGTATTTATGTGGACTGTATGAGAGAGTAGGTATCACTCACAGCTGCTGATCTTGCAATATAGCCAAAGGTTGTGGACGAGAGTAACCCAATTGCCACAACAAAATAGATATACACAAGTACAGTGCTGTAATGGAAGAACCGCTCATACAATGAAGCATTGTAGATTTAAGGCAAGTGTAATGTATGAATATTATAGGCGTAAAGCATGTGTAGTGTGTGTGTAGCATACTTTAGGGTTAGAGCAGGTATGGTGTCTGCCATATCAGTCTTGAGCTATTATAGTATCCCCTATTCACTCTGTGACAGGATATATGATCACTTTATCCTCCTAACTGCACAGTTTATTTACCGAGTTTTTGTACCTTGATTTTGGCAAATTTCAGAAAAAAAATCTTGATACAGTGGAGAACCCAGCATGTTTTCTTCTAGTTTCTTCTACATGAATAAACGGAAAAAAGAACAAAAAAACCCATGGAAAACTCTGCACTAAATTTATATATTACTACTTTTTTTTAATAATAATTTTATTTTTTTGCAAGTTAAGGCAAAATTGTACAATACGAAAAACATTTGAAAATAACTTATTTTACTTTGTTATGGATATAATTTGCACATATTTTAGGAACCCTACTCAACTAAGTCTGTTTTTTTCAGAACCTCTATAAACATAGCAGTGTCATCGATAAATGTTTTTTTTTATTATTCATTCACCAAATGTCTATGTCATGCCTTTGAGTAGAATTAAACTTTTATAAAAATATTGCGCAGATTCTGCTCTCTACTGAAGTATTACTCCTGTTTCTCTTGCATATTTCTGCGCTGTGACCAAATACAAGAACCGTCACAGAGGCTTGCACTTTGTAGGATTGCTTCTACCTGCTGTATAATCCTTGCTTTTGGTCACAAACATGGAACCTGTTTAATGAGTTAAATAAACCTATTCAATTTCTGAATGTTTTTGCTGCCTTTATTGGGGTGGGACTAAATGTGTTTATTTTACTGACATAGTCTTCTTAAATGCATGGTTGCTTGATGGGTAGGACTTTTGCCTCATGACTAGTGGGGTTGGGGGTTCAAATTCCACCCAAACCCCCCAGGGAACCCCCTGTGCCAGGACTCCATCAAATCAGGCAAACCCCCTCAGCCCATGTCTCAGGATCCCTGGTGATTCCTGTTATCGGGCACATACCTCCCAGCGGTTGTGTAATTACCAGTGATGATGCTGTCTATTTTAGTTCCTCTGGCTCACCACTCGGACGCAAGATCTTCATAAGACTAATTCATACTTAACTTGCACTTTATTAGTTTATTAGCAAAGAGTGAGCCGACATAAATTTTAAATCATTAGGGAAAGCAGTGACACTAAAGGCACGGATCCAACTGGTGTACAAAACACACAGAACTTGTGTAACGTGGAATTTAAGAAAACAGAACTCCAGGGCTCAGAAGTCAAAAACATTCAAAGAGGCCAGCGTCAAACTCACGTCACATGAGGATGAATGGTTTACAGCCACATGTTCAGCCCATTTAGCCATGCAGCAGCCCAGGGAAGGAGGGAAACTATGAGCATAATAACTGGGGGCAAATCAAGGAAAATACAGGGAACTGAACGCGATGACCTGCAACACCTGCTGGCCAAACAGGGAAATGATGGACAGAATGAGACAAGACCAGGACCGATCCTGACACATACAGCGTAGCTAATTCGTGTTTCTAAATTTCCTATAGTGTGTGTCCTGCAATGGATTAACATCCTTGTCTAACATATTTACCAATGTGGTACTAGTCAGTTTTCTCCATTTTCCATCCTGATTGTGGCTTCTTCTGTAGTACAGATATTATTCAGAAGGACAATTAGGGTCCTTAAGATGTTCTAGCACACCAATTTTCCAGAGAATATTCCAATTTTCCAAGAAAATAAAAGGCTTTCCTGGAATCAGTACAACAGATGTTGAAGCTCATTTGTTATTTCTTGCTTTTTTCATTTGACCATCATGAATCAGCAATGATGTATTTTGTTTCCTTGCCTTTCCTGAATCTGCATGTAATTAGTTAATTCCTTTCCAATGTAGGGGTTTAGTTTTTATTGAATGATCTTTAGCATAATGTTATTGATATGTGATATCAAAGACATTTTATTATAATTTTTACTTTGTGTGGTACTGTCAGATACCCCTTTTTGGTTTTAGAATATGCAATGATCTCTAATCTGTAGTAGTTTTTTTTCTGTAAAATCTTGCCAAAACTTTGATCTTTTTTTTCTGTTGCATGTAATTTTTCTTACTTCTATGGAATTCTACAGAAATATTTTCTTCTTGTTCAGTTTAACACAGCAGCTGGAATTGCTTGCCAAATCAGTTCTGGATAGGAAGCATTTGCCTTCACAGGTTCTAATCATTTGGGATAACGTGAATTGAGAGCCACCATTGCAGTGGCCAAGCCACATATCAGCAAAATGAATAAAAAGGCTTGACTAGCCCCTTGCTGTGGAACATGTTTTGTGAACAAGGGAGAGCTGGCCCAAAGTTAAATTTAGTTGGTTCAGATGGGAAACCTTATTTCTGGTGTTGAATTGGGGAGAGATGTGTAATGAAGTCCGGAGGGGTACTGTATGTGTTATGGTGTGGGGTATGTTCTCTGCAGCAGGCGTCTGGCCTCTCGTACGGCTACATGGCAAGGTGAATGCTAATGTGTCTCAGAACCTCCTTTAACATGTGGCTCCTTCCCAGCAAACATGACCCAATAAGTCAGCCATTTTTATGCAAGACAATGCCCCTTACCACACTGCAAAACGGGTGAAGTAATTCATCAAAGCTGAGAACATCAAGCTGAAGAAATAGCAAGCCCAGAGTCCTGATCAGAACCCTATCAAAAATCTCTACAAGGTAACTGGGAACAAAGTTATGATAAACAAACCCAAATACAATTACTGAATTGTGGAATAATAAGTGGAACAAAATCAATTCAGAGTAGAAATTGGTTTTATCTTGCAGCCACTGATGTGCCAAAGTCATTGAAAGCTCTTCCTATTACAGTTTTTTCTGATGGCTTAAACCCTAACTGTGATTCTTATAGCACAATTTCTAAAACTATTAATACTTACTGTATAGCAAAACCACTCACTGAGTTTGCAAAACTAAAAGCACAAACACTGCTTTGCACTCAGTTTGCAATTTTGTAACACACACTTTGCAAAACTGTAGGCACAATTCACTGCACAACACTCTTTTTGCAGAACTTTAAACACAACTCACTACTTACACTCAATTACCAAATTTCCAACACACTCCTAGCAAAATTATACACATGTATGGCTATCATTAACACTATTTTGCCAACTGTCTGGCACACTTTCACATGTGAAAACTGTTTTAGATAATTAGTTCACTTTGCAATCAGCCTAAGCACTATAAATAAGCCACAGGTAAGCTGTCTATGTGGAGTACAATGGAAGGAGCAGTAAGAGTGAGAAGAGTGAGAATCAGAGGAGGCCGAGGCGGCCGAGGGAGAGGATGTGGAGGTGAAGAAGCGAGAGGGTTAGAGGAAGTTAGAGGAAGAGGACAAGGAGGAGCAAGAAGAGGACGAGGAGGGGAAAGAGGAAGGGTAAGAAGAGTAAGAAATAGAATAACTGATGACATCAGAGCTACAATAGTGGACCATGTCATCAACCATGGGATGACCTTGAGGGAAGCTGGCCAACGGGTTCAGCCTAATTTGAGCCGCTACACTGTGGCAAGCATCATTAGGACATTTCGAAATGAGAATCGGTAAGTACTTTGTAGTACTGCCATACTCTAATGAGCAACACAACAGTACCATACATGCAAAAATACTGAAAATGTTACTTTACAGAATTGCTAGACGTCCAGATGTTGGGGGCAGAGGAAGAATGTTCACTCCCGAGCAAGAGACCCATATAGTGAACATGGTGATTGCCAATAATGCAATAAGACTGCGCAAAATACAGCAGCGCATTATTGATAATGACACCATCTTTCAAAATATACAGTCGTGTACTTGCGCGCCACAGAATAAGAATGAAGGAAATTTACAGAGTTCCTTTCGAGAGAAACACAGAACGTGTAAAGCAACTGCGATATGACTATGTGCAGGGAAGCTATAGTGTCATTAGTTCTGAATTTGGAAGTGCATACTGTAGTGCTGTGCATGGGCCTGATGTGTTGCATTTGTTTTGTCTTGTCCAGAGAGTGATGGAACTAGAAGCAGATGCCATGGGACATGAGCTACTTTTTGTAGATGAGGCCGGTTTTAACCTCAGTAAAACCAAGAGACATGGCAGGAACATTATTGGACACCGTGCCATCATCAATGTCTCAGGACAACGTGGTGGTAACATAACCATGTGTGCAGCTATAAGCCAAAATGGTGTTGTTCACCATCATGCAACCATAGGCCCATACAACACTGCACACCTTATTGCATTCCTGGACACCTTACATGACATGCTCACTGTTCAGAGACCAGAGCATACCCGATATGTCATCATATGGGACAATGTTAGTTTCCATAGGGCTGCTTTGGTCCGCAACTGGTTTACAGACCACCCATCCTTCATGGCACTCAACCTCCCTCCATACTCTCCATTCTTAAATCCCATCGAGGAGTTCTTCTCTGCCTGGCGCTGGAAAGTGTACGACCGTCATCCTCATCAACAGGTAGCCCTTTTACAGGCAATGGAGGAGGCATGTGGAGATATCATGTCAGGCCTGGATACAGCATTCAAGGAGATATTATCCCCGGTGCCTTGGACTGGAGGATATCGCATGCGATGTGGACGAAATTTTGTGGCCGGACCCAGAAAGACGACATGATGTAGGCTGATTGTCTTTTTTTTTCCTTTTTTTTTGTGAAATTGCTATTTTGTGTTCTGACTTTGTCTTGGTTTTGATGAGTGTGAATAAACACCAATACTTGAAGTTTGGATCCTTGTATGTTTACATGACACTATGACAAAAGTATGACCTCAAATTGACATCTGTACACAGAGAAAGCAAAAGCCAGATGTGTTTTGTATTCATACCATCAGTGTGCAGTTGGCGCATTGTGTGCTTAGTAGATGATGGCTTGTGTGTACTGTTTGATACGAAAACACCATTTTTACGAAGGTGTGAAGAGTTAATCTAGCTGTGTTCGCTTTTGCAAGAGAACTACAATGTTTTGATAATTGGGTGAAAGGTTTTCTTATTTGTGTGTAGAGTTTTGCAAAAATAGCCAATAGTTACAGAAAATGTGCTTAAGCAATCAGAAAAAACTGCAATTTCTGAAAGTGTCAGGATCTGTCCCTGCTATGTATGTTTCCCTGTTTGGCCAGCTGGTGTTGCTGACCATCCCATTCTGGGGTTCCCCTAGTCTTGCATGCTTCACAGGTCCTAGTGTATTCCCACCTGGCTGCCATGGATGTGGCTGTGTGGGCTGAGCCAATGGCTGAGAAACAAGCACCCCTACTGGCATAGGTTTGAGAGTTTTATGTTACTTTGGTTAATTGTTCTTGTATTTCAGTTCCATCTTTGTTTTGTCTTTGGTTCTAGTTTACCCTGCCTGTGTCTAGTTGTTATTTTCTCTTTTCCTATGATCCCATTATCTCTCAGTGTATGGCTCAGTGGTGTTGTTAATTGCCCCCACCTGTTTTTTGTTTCTCTAGTCTTCAGTGTTCAGTTTGAGGGTAATCAGGCTAATTTTGTTTAGTGTGGATTTTGTCCCAAATACAATTAATTCCATCTTATCACTGTTAAGTTTTAGAAAAGTTTGAGTCATCCATAGTTTGATCTCAGAAAGACAAGATTTGATATGTGCTAGTGGCAGGTTGCTTATAGATCTGGGTGTCATCGGCATAGAGGTGGAAATTTAGGTTAAACTGGCGAATGATCTGGCCTAGAGGGTGAATCGAGAAGAGCAGTGGTCCCGGGACAGCGCCCTGGGGGGTACAATGTGTGATAGCTGTTGTGTCTGATTTATGACCTGATGGAGTAATGAAATGTTTTCTGTCAGTGAGATACAAAGTAAAGCAGTTGAGCACTGCACCACAAACTCTTAGGATGTGGATTCAAAATAGAGTGTGTATGAGAAATGCCTTAATGGTACAGATTCAACAAGATGCTTGAAACATTCTTCAGAGACTTTGGTGTGTGTTTGGCATGATCGTATTATTCAGTTGATGCAGATTTGTCGGCAACACATTCATGATGTGAATCTCTTATTCCACCACATCCCATAGGTGTTCATTTGCATTAAAATCTGGTGACTGTGAAGATCATTTGAGTACAATGAACTTATTGTCATAACATAGTGTTATCCTGCTGAAAGTAACCTTTAGAAACTGGGTACTGTGGTCATAAAGGGATAGACACAGTCAGCAACAATTCTCTGGTAGTACTAAGAAAATATGCCACACCCATTACACCACCAGCCTAAATTGTTGATACAAGGCAGGATGGATCCATGCTTTCATGTTGGTAATGTGAAATTCTGATGTCTACCATCTGAATGTTTTAGCAGAAATCTAGATTCGTCTGACCAGCCAAAAGTTTTCAAATCTTCCATTGTCCAATTTTGGTAAGCCTATGTTCACTGTAACCTCAGTTTCCTTTTCTTAGCTGACAGAAGTGGCACCTGATGGTTTTCTGCTGCTTTAGCCCATCTGCTTCAAGGTTCAACAGGTTGTTCATTCAGAGATGTTATTCTGCATACCTTGGTTTTAATGAGTGTTTGAGTTACTGTTGAACCAAGCTTGAACCAGTCTGGTCATTCTTCTTTGACCTCTGCCATCAACAAGGCATTTTCACTCAATTAACTATCATTCACTGGATGTTATTTCTTTTTCAGCCCATTCTCTGTAAACTCCTGGACAACTAGAGATGTTTGTGTGAGAGGATCGCATAAGATCAGCCATTTCTGTTTCTGAAATACTCATACTATGCCATGTTCAGTCACTTAAATCACCTTTCTTCCCCTTTATGGAGTTTGATGTGAACATCAGCTGAAGCTCCTGACGTGTATCCGAATGATTTTGGACATTGTGCTGCTGACATATGATTGGCTGATTAATTTGCTTCAACAAGCATTTGAACAGGTGTACCTAAAAAAGTGGGCAATGAGTGTACAGTACCAGTCAAAGTTTTGTACAGGCCAAGTTGCCTACAAAGGAGAGCGATAGATGGCTGCATTACAGGACTTGGCCACCTGACCTAACCAGAGTAGAAATGGTTTTGGTGGAGTCTGACCAGAGTGAAAGAAAAGCGACCAATGAGAGCTCAGTATATGTGGGAACCCCTTGAGAACAACAGGAAAAGCATCCCAGGAAGCCAACTCATGAAACTGGCGTAGAGGAGAAAATAAGGCCAACCAGTTCCGGGAACAATTAGGGTTAAGGGCCTTGCTCAAGGGCCCAATGGCATGATCACTCTATTGACTGAGGGATTTGAACCAGCAACCATTTGAGTTCCAACACCCCCCTCCAACAAATTGATGATTAATACTTTTTGGCCAGTGCATAATTCCATGTTATTCTGTAGTTTTATGTCTTTATAATTATGTTACAACGTAGTGTAATTGCAAATAACTAGTTCAAAAAATGTATCGGTGGATGTGTCCAAACTTTTGAATGTTACTGTATACAGTATATTAGTCATATGGTCAGGACTGGTCCCTGTGCTGCCCCCTCATTATGTCTGTTCCACTGTCAGTTCCCCTGTTCCACTATCTACCATGTGGATTAATGGGCTAAGTGGGTTGCTTTTGTCGAAGCTGCCCTTTTCTCATGGGTTCGAGGCCAGCCTCACCATTTTAGGTCCTTTTTTTAGTTATTTTTTTCCTATCATTTTTGGTTCTTGCTTTATTCCTGTTATGTATTGGTGTATTTTTGCATGGCTACTTGCTTTGTACCTTTATTCCTGCTTGTGCCCCAGTTTTGTAAATCTTGTTATTCAGGTTTCTCCTAGTGTTTGAAGCCTTAAGTATTTAATAGGCCTCACCTGAATCTTGTTCCTAACCTTAGTGTTTGGTTAATTGTTTTGGTCTGCACCTGTCCCTCATGTAGCCCTAGTTATCTATGTATTTAAGTGCTTGCCCTCATTCTGTTCCTTAGTCATTAGTTTCCCCCCTTGTGTTGCTCCTTTTGTTCCTCTGTTGCTCCTTTTGTTCCTCTGTTGCTCCTTTTGTTCCTCTGTTGCTCCTTTTGTTCCTCTGTTGCTCCTTTTGTTCCTCTGTTGCTCTGTTTTAGTTCAGTGTTTTAGACCTCTCGTCACTTTTCTTGTCTGGTCTTCTAATTAAATCCCTTCTGCCTGACCTGGCAGTGTTTGAATGAGAGCCCTGGCCCTTGGATTCGGTTCTGGCCCGAGACCTAGAGTTCTGCAGGCCTAGATATAGTGGTATGGGTTCCCAGAACCCCTGGTATGGTTCCTGATGCACATTTAACTGCTCTATGTATTCAGAAGATGACATTCCCTTGGTCCGCAAAAGGGAAAGCTGCAGTTTCTGGCCCACTAGAGAAGCCTTTCTGTCAATGTCTGATGTTCCAGGTGACTGGTGGAGCGCTGGTATCTTTTTTTTTTTTTTTTGGCCAGCACATTTCACTGGCAATTCTTGTGTTCTTAGCTCCAAGTGTGTTTCCCTGTTCCTCTGGCGGCTGCATGGCGTAATTAGCTAAGACTCTCCTCTTGTCATGGGTTTGAGGGCAGCCTTACCATGTTTGTGGTTCTTGACTTATTCCTGTTATGTTTCAGTGCCTACCTCCCTGCTTTAGTTCATGACTTCTACTTGCTTACCTGCCTTTGTTTTAGATCTCTTATGTTGTTTGGTTTTCTAATGTATAACTGCTTCTGCCTTAGAGCCACTTCGTGAATCATGTCTTCGTCTTTCACCATGCTGGTCTATAAAACATATTAAATTGATATCAATCAGTCATTCTGAATCATTTGAAGATGTACTGTTTGGTTGGTTGCTTGGCTGATTTGGATTATGTAAATATGAATATCTGGTCATTCAACTTCCAGTAAGAGAACTGGTCAACTGGGAAAAGGGAATGTGAGGACTTTGATACGTTCAATAAAAGTACAATGATTAACTGGCTCCTGTGTGTTTTTGAGTGTCACAATGCCAATGGGTTGCTGCTCTCCTGGCTTTAAAAAGGGGCCATCTCCATCTGCTCTCCAGTTCTTCTTGGAAATGGTGCCACTGGTTGTTCTCAGCTTTTTATTGGCCTCTGTTTCTTCTGCTGTTATCAAGAGGGACATTCAGAAGGTAAGATCCTCACCAGGATACAGAGTTTTTATTGAATAGATAAAAACACCAAATAAACAAAAGTAGTTAATTGGCAGTTTATCTGTCTCAAACTTTAAATTATATCCTTAACAAATGAACAAACAAATGTCAGAGTATCTCTTCAAAGTTTTGTGGACTTTACAGCACAGGATTCATTGAGCTTGCTTTTTTGAGTCAGAAGTCTTCTCTCTTAAACACTTGGATTAAAAACCATCTCTACAGCTGATTCAAAGACTGAGTTTTCTGGTGGTCCTTTAAAACATGTTTTTGAGCTAGAAAAAGTTTTGCAGCAGCATGTGATATTGTAATTAAACATACAAACAGAAGTCTTGGGGTCAATTCTGCTTAATGTCCAACAGACTATTTGCTTCACATTTCTGTAGCAATACAGCAGGGATCGATGGTAACCTAGTGCTCCAGTGTGTTGCACAACTGGGAGTCAAAGTCCTTTACTAAGGCCTCCAATATTTTGATCTGGTGGTCAGCCTCTCAAAACCTGTGAACATAAAAACCACGCATGCGTGTATGCTTGAGAGCAGAAAACTCATCCTCTCTATGCCCTTGTGTCTGCGCAACACTTGCTTGCTCAGCAATAAATTAGTCTCAAAACCCGAACTGTGTATGTACAGATTTAGCCACTTGAATTTTCCCCTGTTTCCATGATGGGGCCTTGGCTGGTCCTTCACAGGCCCCTGCTGAGTCCTGGGTGGGACCTTGACTGTAATGAGATCCCCCACGATGATCTAATGAACAAGGAGGCTGGCATGATCCACCCCTTAACTCTCTGTGTGTAAAGTACTTGCAATGATTTATCCATCCACCAGAGAGAGCAGTGATTATGAAAGCTGAAGTGACTTACCTGAAATCAGGTATTTTAACACCACTGCAAAAAATGAAAATCTAAGCAAGTATCATTTTCTTGTAGACAAAATTCTAATTTCATTAATAAACTGAGTACACTGCAATAAATGGCCTGTGAAATTTAAGAAATTGTTTCTGTTGAGGCAAAGATGGCTTAAAAATGTTTTTAGTCAGTTTATTGACGAAATTAGAATTTTATTTTACTTCCCCCTTTGCAGATGAGGTGGATAATAAGACTGATATTATCGAGCAATGAGGGGCAGTGTGGTATATGAAAATTAAACAGATTTGAAGCCCATTGAGCTTGTTTGGCACATGATGAAAGACTTCATCCGCAAGGAGGCCAAGCCAGGTACAAAGCAGCAGCGTGTCCAAGCAATAGTTATTTTGGGAGAGGAGAGTGATCCAAGATGTGTGTAACAGACTAATTACAGGCCTAAACAAAGTAATAAGGTTGATTGTGGAGAATAAAGGTGGACAGAATGGAAAATGAAAAAAAAACATATGGTTATGTACTGTGCTTTACAGTTTCTGAATAGCTAAAACACATTTCCTAAAATCTCATCTCTGTCTCAAAACACTAAACACAAACTCTAAAATTCAAGCTACACTCACAAAACCTTCGACTTGTCTTGCAAAACCAAACATTTGACCCAAAACTATTTTAACTTTACTCAAAATCAAGCACTACTGTCAAAAACCACACAAAACCAGCCAATGTGCAAACACAACTTAACGATTACACACTACAGTACATGAATAAATACAACACTGTGGGATAGCGGGAGAATATTTATTTATTCATTTATCCTTGTACTCACATTTAAACAAAAAAGGACTGCAGCAAAAAAAGTTTTACAAAAAAAAAAATAAAAATTATATATTTTTACCGCATATTCAGAAAAATTATTCTGCCTCAGCATCACGCCTCTGTGCTGGGTCAGGCCACAGGACTTCATCCACGTCACATGCTATGTTCTCCCTTGCAAGGCAACGGGGAAAGAATCCTTTAGCATGCCTAATCCAGCCCTGGCAAGATTCCACTCCAATGTCACCACATGCTCCATTCATTGCTTGAAGCAGATTTTCCTGTGTGTAAGGGTTTCGGTCATATACTTTCCATCTCCATGCCGAAAAAAACTCCTCAATAGGGTTTACAGTTTTTTTCAATTGCTTAAGCACAATTTTGAAAACGGGGCCCGGTTTTTCATAACATTTCACACAATTATTAAAACACTTCACACAATTAGCACAACACCTCAGGCCTAACCATTGAGTCAAGCTCAAAGATTCTCTGTACACAGTGAAAACAAACTACATTTAGTTCTGTAAATGACACAGTATGATGTATACATGTGCTGCTTCCCAGACAATACAGGATACATTCTAGTACTGAGTTTACTGTAAAAGTTCACTTACTTGCACATATTGACATCGTTGCTCTTTCACTCTCACAGTTTCTGTCACGCCCCACTCCGTCCGATCCTAACGTGTGCCACGCCCCCTCGTTAACCTCATGTGGAATCGCAGTGGTTTACAGCTGTTTCTGATTGTTGTCATTAGTTCATTGTATTTAGTCCACGTCTGTGTTAGTATCCCCAGTCCGGTCATTCTGTTACGATCGCGTAAGCGCCCGGAGCGTAGACAAACAGGCAGGAATCCAGGGATCAGGAACACGGGTTTTAATTAACGACAGCAGAAAGCACGCAACGATACAACATCAATGACCCGATAAACTTGTTTCATCCTTATCCTGTTGCGTTGCAGGACACGGTCAATTGTTGACAGACTCACACTAATTATTCCCTCAAAATGTATGTTGTCTTCTATAATCCGTTGCTGTATTTCACGCAGTCGAATTGCATTATTTTGACGGACCATATCCACAATAAGTGTCTCCTGGTGTTGTGAGAACATGCGTGTTCTTCCACCCTCATGTGGCTGTCTTCCAATTCTAAAAAAAAAAAAACATTTAGTTAGAAGCGCGCACACACACACACACACACATACATTTTATTCAGTAAATGTTTTCAAACACAGTAACAGAGGAAAATATTTTTCCATGCCACTGAGAACCTGCTTAGGTTTGGTTGTACACGTTGCCCTGCCTCCCTCAAAGTCATGCCATGCACCAGAACATGATCTATGACAGTTGTTCAAATGTCATTTGAAATTACAGATCTTCTTCTTGGTCTTCGTCCTTGCCCACCATCTCTGATACGGACTTGGACTCCTCTTCCTCTTCTATTGTGTTGCTCCATTGTTGGATCCACTCATGCCTTTTGCATTTGACTAGGCTTATATACTGTTTACTAATTGAGTTCACTGATTGGACACATGTGTTTTCAATTTTGAGTGGTATTGTGTAAATGATGAAAACAGTGTGTTAGTTGTGTTCAGGGGCGCCGCTAGAGATTTTGGGCCCCATGAAAGCATATCATATTAGGCCCCCCAGTCCAAACCAATCCAGTTATTTTCCTAATTTTTTAGGGCCCCTGTCACTCAGGGGCCCTTGGAATCGTCCTAGCTTTCCTCCCCCTTACGGCGCCCCTGGTTGTGTTTAACTTCTGTAGTCTGTGTGCACCATTCTGGGTACAAGTGCACCACACTGCTAAATGTGTTTTGTGTTTGAGAATGTGTTTAGAGTTTTTGTAAATGGGAGGTTCAGATTTGCAAATTGTGTCCTAACCAGGTGAATAGTGTATAAGATTTTGACAACTGTGGGATTGATTTGATGAAAGAGTTTTGGTAGTTGACAGTTTAGTTTTTACAATGGGATTTAGTGTTTTAGCAATTCAGAAAAACTGTAATACACCTGATTAAAATATCAGTTTACAGCCTCCTCGGGTCACATGGTTCAGTGTGAATTTGCTACCAAATTTATGGCAAAATTGCTTAAATTATTCAGTGGTAATTTATTTGGCTAAAAATACCACGTTGTAGTAGTGTCTGTATTTTTAAGCGCTGCATTTGTAAACGGTGCTCGAACAAAAGTGCTTTTTCGCATAATTTTGTCTCCATCATGTTGAATTGAAATAAAATAACTAATGTCTGTCCGTAATTAGCTATATTTTTTACCCTTAATTCCCTCACCCCAACTCTTTGTCCCTAAAATTCAAGGTGTGAATTGGACATTACATATAGCGGTAGCTTTTGCAATGTTTGGCTAATTTGCCCAATTTAGTGTCACAAACTCTGGGTTTCTGTTATGAACTCGGAGCAGGAAAGGAAAGTGGCAATCCACTTGCGGCTCCACAAAAAAACGGGGTTTATTACAGGAACTGAATACAATAAAATCCCGTTATAACGGACTAAGAGAGACCTGGCAAAACAGTCCGTTATATCCAGAGTTGCTGTATGGCCAGAACACAACTACAGGACACCATTTACTCATGCTACACCCCAGCAGACACACTTGTGGTATAGATTATTATATTGTACATGTAGTAATCCAACTTTACCTGACCAGATGCGTGACTATTAATAATCCCGACTACGTACGTATCTGCGCTGGATATCACCAGCACGCCATGCGCTTTGTAGGCGGAGCTGAATGTCCGTTATAACCAAACAAAACTACAGCTAAAAGCGGCCCTGGGGACCAAATTGTTTGTCCGTTATAAGCGAAATTCCGTACGCTATAGCCGATGCTTTTCCTGCATGTTCATAAAGGCGCACGGCCGGGAACAGCGGACCTCGTCCGTTACAGACGATATTCCGTTATAAGCGACTCCACTATAACGTAATTTTACTGTACCCTGAAAACACTGCAAAAAATGACCACAAGTGGTCAAAACTGAATAGGAGAAGGATGTAACTAACAGAACAAAAAAAAAATGATCTACTGAGATAAAATTAATAACAGCCAAAAGGCAGGGAAGCATGCATAGCGAAACAGAATAACCAACATCACAGTTAATGACTCCACAGGAAACAGAGCAGGATCAGGTACTTTAATACAGAGGGCTAACAAGTAGTGTTGTAGTCAAGACCACCTAAACCGAAACCAAGACATTGCCGAGACTGGAGGGTATCAAGACCAAGACACTGCCGAGACTTGAGGGTACCAAGACCAAGACACACTAAGGCAAGACCAAGACCAAGACTGGTCGAGACCAAGACTAAGACCGAAAACAGACTAGGGCTAGAATCGACATCACATTACTCAGATCAACTGTAGAGAAAAAAGGCATTGCTGTAAAGTGTCATTACTCGTTAAATCAAATTCATGTTATCTCTTCAATTATATTGTCCATATGATTGGAACGGACACAGGTAATGATTCCAAGAGTATGAGAAGATGCAGGTGTGGATGGCAGAAGGTGACCACTTTCAGAGGCTTAAGGATTCACCAGGGAAAAAAGAGGTGTGAAAGGAGTGACTGGCAGCAACGTTGCACTGCAAAAGCAGATCAGACAAGGGGAGCCCAAAGCCAGGGTGCTAACCACAGTGCTGAGAGTTCCCATGTTGCTGAAGAAAGGCAAGTAGAGGATACAGGAGGTTCCCTGGAGGAGATTGCTCCCTCTGAGTGTGGTATAGGTAGAGATAACCACAGGATATCCACCATCTCCAGAATGGCAAGCCCCAACAACTAGGAGTCAGTTCAAAGAAAGAAGAGAAAGCCTGGACGGAGGCAACTGATCAAGTGGCCAAAAGCGAATGAGGCAGCAGTACAGCTAGATAAGGATCTCAGCTGCATTCTACATCATTCACTACATGGCTGTGTTGAGACCAAGCTGAATCGGATTGGAGACATTCTGTACGAGGAGTGCAGGGGCAGGTTTGAAGTAATGGAAGGAAAGCAGAAGGTGCCAGCTGCCAGAAAGCAGGAGTGCCTGGCTTTCCAGGCTGTGTGGAACACTCTGCAGTTATTTGGGAGCAGATCCAAAGAGCAAAACGGGAGAAAGGCGACCTGCATGTTGTGTGGTTAGACCTTGCTAACGCATATGGTTCTGTCCCCCACCAGCTTATCAAGTACGCGTTGGATTTCTTCCACATTCCAGACCATACCAAAATGCTGGTATGGAAGTATTTTCAAGATTTTAAGATGTGTTGTTCCCATCAGGACTTCATCACAGACTGGCAACAGCTGGAGGTGGGTATTGTGATGGGATGCTCGATCTCTCCCATCTTGTTTGTTGCAGCCTTCGAGGTTATCCTGATTGGGGCAGGGAAGGTGGTTGGGGGAGTGAAGCTGACCTCAGGCCAGAGGCTATCACCAGTGAGAGGCTATATGGATGACATCACAACCACTCTCCAGACAGCAGCGTGTACAACCAGACTACTTGAAAGGATCGACGAGCTTTTGGGGTGGGCAAGGATGAAGGTCAAACCAGCCAAATCGCGCAGTCTGTCCATCAGGAAAGGGGTCAGAAGTGATAAGATCATCTTTGTCACGGGTGGTGGCAAATTATCCTGTTCGGAGTCTGGGCCGTACTTATACAGCTGATCTCTCTGACAGGAGGATGGGGGAAACAGTGAGAAAGCAGCTTAGGGATGGCCTAGCTAGGATCAACCAGAGTCAGCTCCCCGGGAAGTACAAAGTATGGAGCTATCAAGCTGTGTTGTACCCAAGGGTCATGTGGCCGCTGAAGTTGAGCGAAGTCCCCTTGTCAGTGGTAGACAAGATGGACAAACTAGCAAACTCATTCATCAGGAAATGGTTGGGACTGCCAAGATGCTTGTCGGAGGTAGGCCTCTTTGGCAGGAACATACTGCAACTGCCACTGAAATCCATCTGTCTTGGATACAAACAGGAAAAGGCTCGGATGGTGTTGGAGTTGAGGGAGTCTACTGACCAGCAGGTGAGAGCAGCTGACTCCCAAGTATGAACAGGGAGGAAGTGGAAAGCCCAAGAAGAGGTTGATACAACAATCAGCAGACTGAAGCATCAAGAGGTGGTGGGAAGAGTTCAGGAGGGCCAAGCAGGCCTTGGAAGGAGCGACCCCCCTCTATTTTGGTCAAAGGCCTCCAAAGAAGAACGGAAAGCCATGGTGGTAGCAGAAGTGACAAGGACCGAGCTGGAGCGTGTTAAAATTAAAGCGTTGTCTCAGATACGGCAGGGAGGCTGGACAAGATGGGAGGGCGTCACAGACAGATCCTTGTCATGGTCTGATCTGTGGAAGATCCCCCAAGCTAGACTGAGCTTCTTGGTCAGAGCCACCTATGACACCCTACCTTGTCCCAGAAACTGCACCAGTGGTTTGGTGCTGAGGAGATCTGCCCACTTTGCAGTGCCAGCAATGTGAGCCTCCAACACATCCTATCAGACTTCCTGCTCCTCAGAGAGATAAGATTCTGTTCAGAAGGGCTGGAGAAGCGATCAACCCCCCTCGCCAGAAAGTAACATCAAGTATTCTCTCTCCTAGCAGTGCGTGGACCATGAGGGTAGACCTGGGGAGGCAGCTCCAATTCCCCAGGGAGATTGTAGAGATGTCGCTCCGGCCAGACCTAGTCATGTGGTCAGAACCACGTAAGACCATTCTGTTAGTGAAGCTTACAGTCCCATGGGAGGAGGGTATAGAGGCTGCTAATGAACGGAAGCATTCCAAGTACATGGACCTGGTGGAGAGTTGTAAGGAGGCTGGCTGGAAAGCTATCCTGTGCCCCGTCGAAGTGGGATGTAGGGGCTTCGTTGGATCCTCAACAATGCGCCTCCTCAGAGACATGGGATGCACAGGAGTGGGGTGTCAGAGAGCCATCAAAGAGTTGGCAGAAGAAGCAGAGAAGGGCAGTTTTTGGCTGTGGTTGAGGAGAAAGGATACGGATTGGGGGTCAAATAATACCTAGGTCATCAGTAGGGGGTGGCTGGGGAAATCCCAGTCATCGCTCCGCCACCATGAGATGTACTGGGGTTAAAGGAACGAAACATCAATGACTGGTGGTCCCCAGCTGATGACCCGTCTATGCCCAGAGAGGTGGATAGAGGATAGAGGAGGACATATGGAAAGGCACTGGTGGAGGTGCGACAAGCAGCAATGCTCTGCAGGTAAACCACCATCCTGTAACTGCATTATGTCCATATGTCTGTCATTTAAAATCTACCAGATTTGTCATAGTTACGTGGCCTGATGGAAAATAATATTCTCAGCAATCCTCTCCTATAACCATTTTATCAGACCTCATCAAGGGAAAGAGATGGGATGTACCAGAAAGATGTTCATATTAAGTCTCTTACAGTATACCAGGGAGAGAGGCCTCGGGTAAGCTATGAATACGGCTACAGTATATAATGATCCTCTGCTTTGAATTGAAGAAGCCTCCAGATTGACTTGCATCTCCAAGACTGTGCTTTCTAATGAATGTAAAATACCTAATTTAATTGAATTATAACTATGCTATTAGTGCTGGGCGATAAAACGATCTCGATTTTTTATCGATAAAAAATAAGGACGATCACGATGATACACACAGACTATAAAACTCGATCAACCAAATTTGCTCCGTTTTAGTGAATGCGCTGAGACAGACAACTCGATGGCCTATCGAGCAGAGGTTTACTGAACACCAGCACAACAGCCAATCACCGACGACATTGTAATTTTGCCCATCCTCCCTAAAAGAAGCAATGGGTGCGTTCGACTGCAGCTGACGGAACGTGGAGCGCGATCTGCCGGCGGCTGCAGGGGTGGAGTATAAACTGACTGTAGCCAAGTCGGACAATTTCTACTCCTCGTAGTCTGTGAGACCTGACTGCAATGGCAGCACTGCCAGAAGGGTGTAGATAAATCTATACAAATATCACCTGCATGTCTTCTTCACAGATTGGACGATCTGTATGTCTTTCTGATAGGTATGTCTTTCTGATTGTTATGTCTTTCTGATAGGTATGTTTTTCTGATGGGTATGTCTGTCTGATAGGTATGTTTTTCTGATGGGTATGTCTGATGGATATGTCTGATCGGTATGTCTTTCTGATGGGCATGTCTCATGGGTATGTCTTTCTGATGGGTATGTCTTTCTGATCAGTATGTCTGATGGGTATGTCTTTCTGATACATATGTCTTTCTGATTGGTATGTCTTTCTGATGGGCATGTCTCATGGGTATGTCTTTCTGATGGGTATGTCTTTCTGATCAGTATGTCTGATGGGTATGTCTTTCTGATGGATATGTCTTTCTGATCGGTATGTCTTTCTGATTGGTATGGCTTTCTGATGGGCATGTCTCATGGGTATGTCTTTCTGATAGGTATGTCTTTCTGATGTGTATGTCTGTCTGATGGGTATGACTGATCGGTATGTCTTTCTGATGTGTATGTCTGTCTGATGGGTATGTCTGATGGTATATCTGATGGGCATGTCTCATGGGTATGTCTTTCTGATGGGTATGTCTTTCTGATCAGTATGTCTGATGGGTATGTCTGTCTGTCTCATTGTTATGTCTTCATTGGTATATCTTTCTGATGGGTATGTCTTTCTGATACATATGTCTTTCTGATACATATGTCTTTCTGATAAGTATGTCTGATTGATTGGTATGTCTGATCGGTATGTCTTTCTGATCGGTATGTCTCATGGGTATGTCTTTCTGATCAGCATGTCTCATGGGTATGTCTTTCTGATAGTTATGTCTGATGGGTATGTCTTTCTGATGGGTATGTCTTTCTGATCGGCGTGTCTCATGGGTATGTCTTTCTGATAGTTATGTCTCATGGGTATGTCTTTCTGATCAGCATGTCTCATGGGTATGTCTTTCTGATAGTTATGTCTCATGGGTATGTCTTTCTGATGGGTATGTCTTTCTGATCGGCGTATCTCATGGGTATGTCTTTCTGATAGTTATGTCTGACGGGTATGTCATGGGTCTTTCTGATCGGCGTGTCTCATGGGTATGTCTTTCTGATAGTTATGTCTCATGGGTATGTCTTTCTGATCAGCATGTCTCATGGGTATGTCTTTCTGATAGTTATGTCTCATGGGTATGTCTTTCTGATCAGCATGTCTCATGGGTATGTCTTTCTGATAGTTATGTCTCATGGGTATGTCTTTCTGATCAGCATGTCTCATGGGTATGTCTTTCTGATAGTTATGTCTCATGGGTATGTCTTTCTGATGGGTATGTCTTTCTGATCGGCGTATCTCATGGGTATGTCTTTCTGATAGTTATGTCTGACGGGTATGTCTTTCTGATGGGTATGTCTTTCTGATGGGTATGTCTTTCTGATAGGTATGTCTTTCTGATTGGTCTGTCTGATGGGTATGTCTGTCTGATGGATATGTCTGATCAGTATGTCTTTCTGATTGGTATGTCTTTCTGATGTGTATGTCTGTCTGATGGGTATGTCTGATTGATATGTCTGATCGGTATGTCTCATTGGTATGTCTTTCTGATGGGTATGTCTGATCGGTATGTCTTTCTGATTGGTATGGCTGATTGGTATGTCTTTCTGATGGGCATGTCTCATGGGTATGTCTTTCTGATGGGTATGTCTGTCTGATGGGTATGTCTTTCTGATCGGCATGTCTCATTGGTATGTCTTTCTGATGGGTATGTCTGATGGGTATGTCTTTCTGATTGTTATGTCTGATAGGTATGTCTTTCTGATGGTTATGTCTTTCTGATTGGTATGTCTGATTGATATGTCTGATCGGTATGTCTTTCTGATGGGCATGTCTCATGGGTATGTCTTTCTGATTGGCATGTCTCATTGGTGTGTCTTTCTGATGGGTATGTCTGATAGGTATGTCTTTCTGATGGGTATGTCTGACGATTAAACAAATAAAGCAGCACAACATTACAGTAACTAACAATAAATAAACCACTAACTTACGTGTACTGTTAGAGCATTTATGTAATTTATTTAAACTTTATTTTACTAGTAAATGAACTGAAACCAGTTCTCACTGCTTTATGTGCTTTTCGGGGGAAATAGCAGATAACGCATTGGAACTTCCTGGGATACAAATGTCATGCGTGTGACTAAAATCTTCAGCTAATAAGGGCAAAGTTGTGGCGTCACGGAGGCGGTTCCAGTTTGTGCTGCACGGTCTGTCTCAAGTCGTCTTGCTTTCGCAAGGATTTTGTACCATGTGACATGGTGACGCGTGGTGACGTTTTGGAATATTTCTTTGCCGACTTCGCTATCATGCGATGTGTATGAAGTGTGTGGACTGTGAAGCACTGTGTCTATTGAGAAAATGTATACAATGTAACGTTTTTAAAGTAGATGCATCTGACTGGTTGCATTTGAATTGAGGCGCGTAATGAATAATGATACTGTTCTGTGAGGATGTGCTGTTTTCTCTTTTTTTCCCCATCCCATCGAGACTGCTATGTCCGAGACTAAGACAAGACTGACACCACAAAAAATTGGTCTCAAGACCGGTCTCGAGACCAAGACCGGTCTCGAGAAATACAGCACTACTAACAAGATAACGCAGGACAGATGAGAACAATCAACAAGGACCGACACAAGAAAATAGGCAACTGGTGAAACTAATAATTAAATCAAGGAACTCAGAATCTAGGAAACAGAATCCAACACTAGGGAAATAATAAAGACAGGTAAAACAGAACCAATGGCATGAAGCGAAAAACCAAAACAGAATGCAAACCACAAAACTCAGGAATTAGAAAAACTAATACAAAGTAAACACTAGGGAACAAAATCTATACTAAATACAAAAAAAAAGAAACAGCTAGTCTTGAACACAGGACTGACAGGTTACTATAGTCACACACTCAGCCCTTAGCACCATACAGCAATCCTGAAAGCTGGGGAAACACACTAAGGACTTTGGCTCAGGGAGAACAGGATGGCCAGCGATACCTGCTGACCAAAAGGGGAAGAGACACGAAAGGTTGGGGCAGACAAGTGACATTTAGCTTGTTTTATGGATAAAGAATGACAGTGGATTTTGATCACTGGACACTTTTGAGATGTGGGTGCCCTCTATACAAGTAAATAAATCAGAAGGCATATTTTGTCTGGCAGCCTTTATGAAACATTATACAACATTATTATTTGTACATTATTTCAATTGGAAAATGGTTCAGATTTTTTTGAAAGTTTAACATTTCTATGTTAATTTCACAAGTGAGTTTTTCTCCCTTACGAACTAAGGAATTAAGTTTTAGCTTCCGGCTTATAAAAAAGATAAAACGTTAAATTTGTTTAGAAACTGTTCTAGTGTTTGGGGAAGATGTATTCTATAAATGTCTGCACTGTGACGGTTATTTGTGGCTTAACTTTTACATATAGCCTATATATGCTGAGTCACTAAAAATCAAAGGTACGTAACGGTGTTTTCTGAAAGTCCCATTTGCACAAGCATTAAGCAAGTGTTTTATTTACAAGAAAACAAAATACAAATATATACATAAATGCACTACAAGGGTTTAGTTCTTTTAACAGGTATTGTATATAGCTTAACCATTGAAAACATTCCATAGCGTTGAATACAAATTAACAACAAGTAGGTAACATGTTGTTGACGTATTCTGCACGTATTCTATGCATTAAAATTCACGTGTTTTTGACCTGTTTCACTTTCCATATGCTTTTAGCATGTCAAGAGTGACATGCATAAAAAGATGTGTCAATTCAGGTGCTTAAGACATTAAGTGCGTAAGTTGAGGCATTTACAGTATGACCCTCTTGGTATTCCATATTTTTGCATTCCATAGATTTCTGCTTGTAAACGGATATGTGTGCGTGGTTTTTTATGTTCAGGTTTTGAGATGCCATAGCCCATGCTCACATGGAATCAAGGGCAGAAGAAATGATAATTCAGGGGTAGCTGTGACCATGATAAGCCATTAGGTGTCCTCAGTGTCACCTTCTAGGATGTTCTGCAAATCAACTGAAATATTCTGTACTGATTTAAACAGAAGCAGAATATCAACATCAGTAGAAGTTGTTTTGTTTTCTGCAACAGATAAGAGAATGCGTTGTTGGGAATATGCCTGTTTGTATTCAGAAAACACTAGGACCAGTTGCAGGGAATTGATTTTTTCGGCCTAACAGTGCTGACTTAACATGTTTTTTCTCTTCTATTGCAGGATAATGGCGTTGACATCTACAGCTTCCACATTAAGTCTATGGTCCAAAGCCGCTATGCCATGACTGTCATCACCAGCAGAGTGGCTAACCTGGCCAATGAGTCTCAAGAGCTGAACTTCCATGTGGAAATACCCAAAAATGCCTTCATCAGCAAGTTTAGCATGTGAGTCTTTTGAATGTATGGAATGGAAGTTTAGAAGGCATAGCACTTGCGTGTGAATTGAAAATATCTTAAGATAAGGCTAAAGCAGATTGCAGATCCGACCTTTTAATCCTCATATTTTATTATTTACAAGTATCTTTTGCTATTTAAAAAAAACTCCTTATTCCATTTTTCAAATTAATCTTTCCGTTGCTTCACAGAACTTTTATTCCTGCTGGGTGGGGATGTGGCATGTGTAGACAGGCTATGTTTCTAACTCTTATAATTGTGTGTGGTTCAGGACCATTGATGGGAAAATCTACGATGGGGTTGTGAAAGAGAAGGCAGAGGCTCAGCAGCAATATGACCAGGCTGTCCAGCGTGGCCAAAGTGCTGGACTTGTCAGGTTAGGAGGACATCTGCTTCAGGTCACATGCTCACATTCAGTGTAAAAGATATCACATTACACAATGAACTGGCATGGCTTATTGTATTGCCTAGATGAGGAGTACGTACAGTTTTGGAACTGGTCTGCTGTGGTTGTACTCAAAAAGTATTTGACAGAATTTTTCAAACTTTACAGAGAAATTGTATGAATGACTAGTTGGAACGTTTTAAATTTTGAGACAGATCTCAGATACTAGATCGATACTTGAAAAGTATTCAGCAGATCTCTTTTCGCATGAAACAACAGGTGCAGATCTGGCAAATATGATTACATTAAGACAAATAAATGTGCCAGGGTGCTGGATAAATAGCCTGACCCTGAATTCAGGCCCCAGCTTCACCCTGAACTGTGCATATAAGTGTGCTTTGTATTTCTGAAAAGGAGAGCGATTAACCAGGTTGAACAATTCAGAACAAGAGTTCAGCCAACAGGGAAGATTCACTTGTTCACTAGTATTCCTTGTTGGTTTGTGGACAAGAAATTGGTATACTACAAATGAAAGAGCTAAGACTTAAAAATACTTGAATTTGTTACTCAGGAGGAGCCACAGATTTTTATTAACATTATTATTTTATGTACTTGTTGTACTAAATTTAGTTTGCCAAACTGAACCGGCAGCAGCCCTGTACTGGCTTCTACAGGGCTTACTTTGACATGCTGTTCAGTGCTGTTTTGTTTTCAGGTTTCTACTATTATGCCATTGATTAACTTCCTACAAAAATATAAATATTATTCATACAACCGCGATAACACACATCATGACTTGTACTAAACAGTTATACCTCGATGAGACCCAACAATCCAGCAACAGATGGAAACGCTGGGTGCAAGATGGAGTAACAAACACCCATCCAGAAGCAGCCAGGGGCAAACAATCCAGGGGCAACCTTATTACGTTATGGTCCCATGGCAATCAGATAACGACATCAGGTCCCAAGTGACAAAAAAGAATCAATCCGCCAGACAAGCTATCAGTAAAAACAGCCACCCAATGCGTAACAATAGATCAGAAATACAAAAAGCAAAAGCAAAGCACAAAGAGCACAAAGAAAAAGGAATGTCTTTGGAGGAGCAGAGACAGGTTATTTGGGGCTTGAGCATTTAGATCTATGTAAGTAAGAACACATACTTTAAAAAGAATCCTGTAAGCTACATACCGGAAGCCCGTGCAATGTAGATAAAATGTTATGTGTGTACGTTTGCTACATCGAGTTACTGTACTATCCTGGCTGCTGTATTCTATATTGCTTGTAGGCGCATAAGGGATGATTCATTTAGGCCTGTAAACAAGGCATTACAGTAATCTAAATGTGAGGAAATGAAAGCATGGATAATCATTTCTAATTCAGCTTTTGAGACAAGGGAGATTTGGTACATGGTAGATGCAGAAATGGGACAATGATTTAACATGCAAACCAAGACTGAGGGATTGATAAAAAATGATCCCTAGATTATGAATACTGGACTGAGCTTTTATAGAAATAGAACCAATAAAAGAAATGATTGAATGCTGTGCGTGAGGAGGGGCAATTATCAAAACCCCAGTCTTGTCCAAATTTAAATATAGGTACAGTAATTGTTGGAAAGCCAGTTATTAATCTGAGTGAGGCAATCAACCAAGATAGCAAACTTGTATATTTGTTGAGGTTTGAAAGACATGTAAAGTTGAATGTCATCTGCATAAAAATGAAAGAAGATACAGTCAAACAAAGAAATAATTTAAGCCAGGGGACGAATATAAAACAAAAACAGTACTGGACTGAGAACTAAGCCTTGAAGAACACCATGTTAATTTGGATGAAGTAAATTTCTTCATTCTAACAGAAAAACTCCTGTTCTTTAGATAGGATATGAACCACCCAAAGGCCATGTCTGAGATACCCTCAGTAAACCTTAGTCTGTTGTGCAAGATGATGATCAACCGTGTCAACAGCAGCGCTAAATCAATCGGCACCAATACAGAACATTCCCAGTTGACAAATGCATTTAAAAGATCATTCTGGTCTTTTAAAAGAACTATTTCAGTTGAATGCATCTTCTGGAAGCCTGGTTGACAGAGATCTAAAAGCTCTAATTTGTGCAAGTGATTGCATAACTGCTGTTCAGCAACATTTTCTAGTACTTTGCTGATGAATGGTAATCTGAATATTACATATAACATTGGTGCATATGTTACAGTTCTTACTATTATGTCATGGAAAATGTTGGTCATAGTGCAATGGCAAATAAATAAAATATACATTTTTAGGCATATAAAGAATATAAATGACAATTTAAGACATGTACAATATGACATACACAAAGAAATACAATTAACCACCTACTTGATGTGGAAAGAGTCCTCAGGTTGGCCTGTGTAATAAATAAACAGGTGTAATTTCAGAGTTATGTGTTACGACTAAGACTCAGAGTATCTGAGTAAAAGTGTATTTATTGGCTTTCACATTGTCACTTGATCCATCCAATAATTCAGTAAATTGGATGGGAGGTGTGAGAGGAGCAATGATTAGATGGGTGGAGGGGGCGATGGGGCTGCCCAGTGAAATATACTTCAGGCCAAGCACAATGATGTGCAAGATGAGCAGGTATGAAATTCGATGGATGGATGTATTGCTCAATGGCAAAACTGTAGCTCTCCTTATGTTTCATGAAATCCTGGTCAAACATAATTGCACCAACTGCTAGTTTGTTGAGAGAAGGCCATTCTGTGTGTGAGGCTATTTCTGTGTTATAGGATTTCATAGTAAAATATTAACACTTTTTTCTGTGTTTATTTTAGTGCGGTTGGACGTACACTTGAGGAGTTCAAAACCTCAGTGACGGTAGCAGCACACAGTAAGGTGACCTTTGAACTCACCTACGAGGAGCTCCTGAAACGTCGTCTGGGGCAATACGAGCTCCTGATCAAAGCTAAGCCCACACAGGCGGTCAAGGATTTCAAGGTACATAGAAGGAATGATGATATTCTGCCTATACCTCTATGGTATAGTGTTATCATGAACCTCTTGGTCTGCGACACAGTAACTATGGTTTTGACCCATATCCCCTGTGTGGCAGATTGAAGTGCAGATACGTGAGCGGCAAGGGATTCGTTTCCTGGACACCCGTGGAAAACTTGTCTCCAATGAGCTAGCCAAGGTCACTAGGATCTCACAGTCAGACGACGAGGTAATGTTCAAATAGCTCATAGGAAGGCTTGCAACATTTCTAAATATTCTGCACTTTCAGTGGCCAATAACATGTCTTATGCCTTCACCATTTTTTTCCAGAAAACTAGTAAGCAACTACACCCCCCATACAACACCTACTATAAGTACTAGGACTAAGAACTATAAAGAAGAGGTAGCCAGGTGTAAGACCTCAGTCAGATTTCATTGATTGAAATGTATGAAATTACTGCATCCAAGGTAGGAAAATAGATTTAAAGGCAATTAGTTACATTCACAAATAGCTGAGCCTACCTCAGTGCCTTTACAGTACAGCAAAAATACACTCCCCCTGCTACTGAAATCCATCATATAGACCATAAGCAGGAAATGGCCAAATTGGTGTCGGAACTTTGGGAGTTGACAATTCAATCAGTGTAGAACACTAACGGACAGGTTCATATGGATTGTAAGTGAAAATCAGAGGAAGTTGTCACCCAGGCCATTTCTAAACCTCAGCATGTTTTTTGGACTGTGGGGGTTAAAAGAAGAACCCATTGGAATCCCCATGACAACATAGGGAGAGCATGCAAATGCATGCAAATTCCACACACATTGAAGCCTGTGGCCTGTACTACGAAGCAGGGTTACTGGCTTATCGGGGTAACTTCTCGGATTTAAGGTAGTCTGGGCAAAATGTAAGTGAACGAATACAAAGTCCATTTAAACTGTGGTACCTTAAATCCAACAAGTTACCCCAATATGCCAGTAACCCCACTTCGAGGTACAGGCCACTGGTCACAGAAGTGTGAGGCAACAGTGCTAACCACAGCACCACCGTGCCACCCCAAAGCAGCAATATATAATAGAAAATTTATTTAAAAATATTTTTTTTTAATGAAAACCAGTAATGATAACAATAAAAAATGCAGTTCCACTCTGGGTCCTGCATGAGAGCAGCAGCAGTATATATGAAATGTATATTATTGCACAGCAGTGACCAAAAATTATTTAAACAGTCTTAAATGGCTTATTTGTGCTCGGTGTAATGATGGCCATTGGAAAGAGACTGTTCCTCAGTCTGTTAGTTAGATGTTTGTAGCTCTGGGGAGGTAGAGGGAGCGGGCAATATCTTCCAGTGAGGGCTGAAAGTCCCTCACTGGAAAGCAGCCTGTGATTTTTTTGAGCTGTGTTTATTACTCTCTGACCAGCCTTCCTGTCTCCTGCTGTGCATCCCGCATACCACACTGTGATGCACTGTGCCAGAATGTACTCGTTGATAAAAAGCCACCTGTTGTTTTTGCTCCAAGTTTTTCCTGAGCACACTCAGATAATGCAACCTCTGCCGTGCTTTTCTGACTGTTGCTGTGGTGTTCTCAGACCAAAAGAGGTTATCTGAGATGTAGGTTTCCAGGAATTTGATCTTTGACAACATCTTGAAATAGGTAATAGATTTTTTTTCACAAAGACTGAGAGGAAGATCATTCTAATTTTTAGCGGCTACTACACTAAATGCTCTGCCACCCATAGTTGATAACCTGCGCTTAGGTACTGTATAGTGAGTAGGGTAGCATCAGATGATCTTAGCATGCAGGCTGGAGTGTAAGGAAGGTGTAGACCCTTTCCATGTGGTCTCCATTAATGTAGAGTGGAAGTGGTTCTGGTTCTGAAGTCCAGAATGAGTTCCTTGGTTTTTCTGGTGTTAATTGTTAGGCTGTTCACTGCAGACCACTTTGTCAGTATCTGGACCTCATTTCTGTAAGCTGAATCATCTCCTTCTGATATGAGCCCTATTACAGCAATTTGTGCACAATTTGTGAGAAAGTCTTTGTGAACCCTAGACCTGTCAGCTTGATTACAAGTATGTCTGGGATTATTGTATTAAATGCTGCACTGTAGTCTATGAAGAGCATCCTTTCATAGTTGCCTCTTTGGTCTGTGTGGTTATAGCGGTATGTAGAGTGGTGATAATAGCATCTTCTTTGGACTAGTTTGATTTATATGCAAACTGATGTGGGTCAAAGTTGGATGGGAGACTGGATTTAATGTGCTGTGAGACCATCCATTCATCCATCCTCTACTGCTTTTCCGGGTCGGGTCGCGGGGGCAGCAGTCTAAGCAGGGAAACGCAGACTTCCCTCTCCCCGGCCACTTCGTCCAGCTCCTCTGGGGGAATCCCGAGGATTTCCCAGGCCAGGTGAGAGACACAGTATCTCCAGCATGTCCTGCGTCTTCCCTGCGGCCTCCTCCCAGTGGGACATGCCTGAAACACCTCACCAAGGAGGCATCCAGGAGGCATCCTGACCAGATGCCCGAGCCACCTTATCTGGCTCCTCTCAATGCGGAGAAGCAGCGGCTCTACTCAAGTCCCTCCCGAATGACCGAGCTTTTCACCTTATCTCTAAGGGAGAGCCCAGCCACCCTGCAGAGGAAACCCATTTTAGCCGCTTGTATCCACGACCTCGTTTTTTCGGTCACTACTTATAGCTCGTGACCATAGGTGCAGGTAGGAACGTAGATCGACTGGTAAATCGAGAGCTTTGCCTTTTGGCTCAGCTCCTTCTTCACCATGACAGACCAATGCAGCGCCTGCATCACTCCTAATGCCGCACCAATCCACCTGTTGATCTCCCGTTCCATCCTTCCCTCACTCATGAACAAGACCCCGAGATACTTAAACTTCTCCACTTGGGGAACGACTCCCTCCCCGACCCGGAGAGAGCACTTCACCCTTTTCTGGCTGAGGACCATGGTCTCGGATTTGGAGGGGCTGACTTTCATCCCAGCCGCTTCACACTCAGCTGCGAACTGCTCCAGTGAGAGCTGAAGGTCATGGTCCGATGAAGCCAACAGAAGCACACCATCTGGAAAAAGCAGAGACCCAATCCTGAGGTCACCAGACTGGATACCCTCAATACCCTGGCTGCGCCTAGAAATTCTGTCCATAAAAGTTATGAACAGAATCGGTGACAAAAGGCAGTCCAACCCTCACTGGAAACAAGTAAACGAATTACTGCCGACAATACGATCCAAGCTCTGACACCGGTTGTACAGGGACTGAACAGCCCTTAAAAGGAAGCCCGGCACCCTATACTCTCGGAGCACTCCCCACAGGACTCACTGAGGGACACAGTCAAATGTCTTCTCCAAGTCCACAAAACACATGTAGACTGGTTGGGCAAACTCCCACGCACCCTCCAGGACCCTGCCGAGAGTATAGAGCTGGCCCACTGTTCCATGGCCAGGGCGAAAACCACACTGCTCCTCTTGTATCCGAGGTTCAACAATCCGATGGATGCTCCTCCCCAGGACCCCTGAATAGACCTTACCAGGGAGGCTGAGGAGTGTGATCCCCCTATAGTTGGAACACACCCTCCAGTCCGCCTTCTTGAAGAGGGGGACCACCACCCCGGTCAGCCAATCCAGAGGCACTGCCCCTGATATCCATGTGATGCTGCAGATGCGTGTCAAATAAGGACAGCCCTGCAACATCCAGAGCCTTGAGGAACTCCGGGTTGATCTCATCCACCCTCAGGGCCTGGCCACTGAGGAGCTTTTTATCCCTCTGAGGTTGAGTGCATCGTCAACGATGCAGTGTATTTTTTGTGTCTATTTCTGTTTATATCTCGCTGAAATATTTATGTAGAATCATGAAAAAAACGCTGACTAAATCCGTAATCTGTCTTCTTTTCAAAACATCCATTGTCGGAAGTATTAAAGTCTCCCCGAGGAGACTGGTTCCAGAGCCCAAGCCATGTTCGGAGTTGAGCCCGACTATATCTAGTCGGAACCTCACAACTTTGCGCACCAGCTCAGGCTCCTTCCCTGCCAGAGAGGTGACATTCCATGTCCCTAGAGCTAGCTTCTGCAGCCGAGGATCGGACCGCCAAGGTCCCTGCCTTTGGCTACTGTCCAACTGACACTGCACCCGACCCCTATGGCCCCTCCTACAGGTGGTGAGCCCATTGGAGGGGGGACCCACGTGCCTTCTTAGGGCTGTGCCCGGCCAGGCCCCATGGGTGCAGGCCTGTGACCTGTGTTCGGGTGAGGGAAAACGTGAATCCATGTTGTTTCTAATCATAAGGGGTCTAATGAGCCGCACTTTGTATGGTTCCTCACCCAGTACCTTGGGTGACCCCGGGCAACTTAGCTCCTGGATCACTGGAACATGCAAACCCCTCCACCATGATAACATGTCAGCACCAGGAGAGGTGCTGTGAGACCAATCTCTCAAAGCACTTCATTACCACTGTTGTGAGTCATACAGGTCTGTAGTCATTTAGGTTCTTGGTGGCTGTGTTTTTAGGGTCAGGGATAAAGGTTGATGATTTCTGATGGGGTGGAATGGTGGCTGATGTGAGAGAGAGATTAAAAATCTTCATGAAGATGCCAGCAAGCTGGTGAGCACATGTTTTGAGTGTTTTCCCAGATACTTCATCCAGGCCAGAGGCCTTCCTTGGCTTCACCGGTTTAAGCACACATTTTACCTCATGCTCCTGCAGAGTGAGTGTGTGGGTGCTGAGAGCTGGCAGGGTCAGTGTGGTCATGTTAGGCCTCCTTACCTTAAACTTGGGAAAGAAATAATTCAGTTCCTCTGCCAGCGTGACGTTGGAGCTGACAGTGCTTTGTGGTTTGTGATCTGCCGTGGTCTTCTATTTTCCTCCTGTTGGCTTCTTTTGCTTCTTTGATTCCTCTCCTCAGTTTGGCTCTGGCAGCGGTGTATAGTCACCTGACCTGAAAGTAGTGTTGCGGTTTTTTGAGGAATGTACTTCTTTTGCCTTCCAGGGTTTCTGATTTGGAAACTCCCAGATCCTGTTTATGGTAGCGACATTATCAGCACAGTTCTTGATGCAGAATTCAAATGGAGGCACACATCAAACATTTTATCATCTCTCTTAGTACATAGCTTAAGAGCACCCTAAAATGGATGGATGGATAACAGTAGGGCATTTCATTTTTTTATATCACCCAGTAATCAGTTAACAAAACCACAGTGGATAATTGGCATTTACAATAATTTATAATGGCCTAAGATTATTCAGATACCTGTTACAATGCATGACATTTCACATTTTTGTTGTCAATTTCATTTTTACATCTGGATTCCACAGTTCTGTCTACATTTTCCACACTGTGAAAATCATAGGGTTCTACATGTCTATATTATACGATTAAAACTGGTACAAGAAACATTGCAACCTGAATGCATATGCACATACAATAAATACTGCAACAATGCAAATAGTTATGAAATTTCCATGCAGTGAGAAACAGCATTTTTTGCAGTGGCTGCCATATTGTAAGAGGAGAATGTTGTCTTGAGCGATGTGTCTTGTGTGTATGCTGTCCACCGAAAATCATTCTTAGTTTTAAAATTTAGTGTAAGTGTAATCCTGGTAACAATCCCCATTAAATATATCAATTATCTGATTTTTCCTGTAACTGTAACAAAATGCAGTTTTTTTTTTGTATTCTGAATACACAACTTAGTTCCATGTATTCCGTTACTTCCCAAGCATGTGGATATCGTGTAGCCCCATTAAGATAAGACTTTTTTCAGTAAGCTACCTTTGCTGAGAATTTATGCTAGCTTGATACCGTGTATTGTTGTAGCTCAGTTCGATTAATGAAGTTAGTGGAGGGATGTAAGATTAAAATCTGAAAATATGGATTTATTATAAAGGTGTGAATGCTGTAGGTGTGACAAGAAGCAGTGCTCCGCAGGTTATATGTCTAGCTGTATACCTAACCTGTACTGTACATGCCTTCTGCCCTTCCCAGGCCACAGTGCAGTTTGCTCCCACAAAGCAGCAGCAAGAACAGTGCCCAGGCTGTGAAACAAATGGACTTGATGGTGACCTGCTCATTGTCTATGATGTCAATAGACCCAAATCAAAGGGTGATTTTCAGGTAGGGGGGATTGACTGTATATATAGGGTAAGGTTGCTAAGTAGGGCAATGAGTGGGAATAACTACTGCTGACCTTTTGTCTCAAGGGTTATAATAAATTTATAAGCTTAATAGACCACTTATGGAGATGACTAATGAGGGTACATGACTGTTTAGCTACAAGCATAGCTAGCATACCTTGTTAATTTAGGCTCAATAAAATGAAACACCAAAAAGTCTTTGATATGTACACGCAAGAAATGTTTGATTATTGGGAGCAACTTTTATCACCCTGTTCATGAAAGCACTGAGGACCGTAGATCTCTGTGATATGAGAATATTCAATGCACAGCTCAAATGTTGATCCCTCAGCTGGAATCTAAGATGTAATTTGTTGATGTTGGTGAAGCTGAATGTTTGGCAATATAATGGATTTTCCAAATAATACATGGATCTTTCTGGGAAGACTGGTAGTTGCAAAAGTGTTTGGAAACCATTACTGTACTGTTTTTTGTCTGAAAATGTGCACACTGAATGCAGCCAGGCAACTTGTCTGTGTCTCTTAAATCAAGAGACTCTAAGTATCCAGCGATGATATTGGTATAGGGCAAACTCCCAGTGGATATTATGGGATTTTTAGGGAAGACTTATATGTGTGGTGAAAGAACAGCATTTTATAGTGGGATGAGTCATTAGGCAGCACAGGAATAAATAGAGGCGGTTATTCAGTTTTAGGGTGCGTTACACATACAGTAAGAGTGAAGAAGAGACAATCTAACTAAAGTAAACACATAAATAGTGATACAGAATGATAAACAAAAAATACATATGTTTCTCTCTTAAAGTGTTCTTTTGTGTACTCCCCTACCCCACCCCTACTGGTTGATATCATCTTAGGTGCTCAAGGGATATTTTGTGCATTACTTTGCCCCAACGGATCTCCCCCGCATCCCTAAAAATGTGGTGTTTATCATCGACCAGAGTGGCTCTATGCATGGCATCAAAATTAAACAGGTACAGGTACCTTTTAATTGGTTTCCTTTTTGGTATATTGCTTGGACTAGAATTCTCTTGATTTGTCATATAATCTGCTCCTTCAGACTCGTGAGGCTCTGCTGAAGATCCTAGGAGATATCTCAGAGGAAGACCACTTTGGCCTTATCAGCTTTGATGATGCCATCTATAAATGGAAACCCAACCTGGTCCCAGCCACACCTGGAAACCTGGAGGCTGCACGGGCATTTGTGAGAAAGATAGTTGATCGGGGAGGTAAGAATTGTAGATCTAGTCAAAGGTCCACATATCCTACCACTAAAATAGTTTATGGAGTATTTGACCTTATAGTTTGTATTAGATACATTTTACGTATATACCTCTTTTCAGAATTGCAAAGACTCTTACATAGAATAAAGTAAACAACAAAGTGTTATGATGCGCTGAGAACATGACAGGAAGGGACACACTGTCCAGAAGTTAGGGTAAAACTCAGGATGTAATAGAGGTAGAAGACAATCAGGAGCAGGAACAGACATCAACGATCCAAAAACGTTAATGACCGGACTGGGGAAAACATACCTAACGCAGACTTAAAAACATTGGACTAATCAACAACAAAGAGAAACAGCTGGTAAACACGGGATTCTACACGGGGATTCTACACGAGGTTAACGAGGGGGCGTGGCACATCTTTCTCATTTGGTTGCATCAGCATAGGATTTTATCACACCCTTTTTTGGTGTGGTGGGGTATTAATTGATTAACTTGCATGCTGATGAATAGCTGTTCTAATCTGCATACCCTAGTTTTTCTGTTGATGAAAGATTGACTTGATACAGTTACTGTATTTCCAAAATATTTTAAATTGATCATTAACTTTCATAACCTAACTCTCATCATCACTGGTATCTATCTAGGGAACATTCTTTGGTTCTCCCTCTCCACCAGCCTGCTCATCTTTCTTCTCATTTTTTTTTAAATAATCAGCTCTAGACCACTTCCTTCTTGAACATGTTAACACAATAGCTAAACACATTTTATCATCAGTGCATGTTTACCTATGTACTCCCATGTCCAGGTAGGGAGAAATCAAAAAGAAAAAGACAAATTGAGCCAGGGAAGATTTTTTTTTTTCATAATTTGTTAAAGCAGTACTTGTGCCAGAACAAAACATCCTAATGATTATCATACATTGTCATAGATGTGACCGCATGAAATTTTAACTGCACACAGTCTCAATAAATGCAACCATTTTGGTACTTATTACTTATTAAAACCTATTACTTTTATGTCACTGAAAATGTTGGTCATAGTGCAAAAGAAAAATGAAGAGAATATACATATTTAAACATATAAAAATCTAAATAAAATAAATAATGTTTTTAAGTACTGGAGGGGTCATGGGAGTTTGCCCAACCAGTCTATATGTGTTTTGTGGACTTGGAAAAGTCATACAGCCATGACCCTCAGGGGGGTCCTGTGGGGGGTACTTCAGGAGTACAAGGTATGAGGTCTGTTGTTGAGGGCCATCATGTCTCCATATAAATGGGTACTTGTGACCTGCAGCATGCACTGGGGCGGTTTGTGGCTGAGTGTGAAGTGGCCGTATGAGGAGCAGCACCTCCAGTTCTGCAGGTGTTGCAAGTTGAAGATCCCCTGGACAGGGGCCCCTGCCAGATGCTCCCAGCTCACCCTCACTATGTGTTTGGGTCTACCAGGTCTAGCCAGCATTATCCCCCGACATCTAATCAAACTCACCACTAGGTGGTGGTCAGTTAACAGGACAGCTCCTCTCTTCACCTGAGTGTCTCAAACATGTGGCTGCAAATCTTACGATTACAAAATATAATTAAAAAATCAATCATTGAACTGCGGCCAAGGTGCTCTGGTGCCAGGTGAACTTATGAACACCCTTATGTTCAAGCATGGTGTTCATTATGGACAAACTGTGGTTAGCATAAAAGTCCAATAAGAGCACACCGCTTTGGTTCAGACTGAGCAGGCTGTTCCTCCCAAATACACTGTTCCTGGTTTCACTGTTATTACCCACGTGAGCATTAAAATACAACAATGGAGTCCCTGGAGGGGGTACCTTCCAGCACCCCAAACAAGGTCACCAAGAAGACCAAATACTTTGAACTAGTGTTCGGTGCATAAGCACAGACAACACTGAGAGCCCGTTCCCCAACGCAAAGTCAAAGGGAGGCGAAGGTGATTTCTTAATTTAACTAATCATTATCTCTCTGTCTGGCTGGATCAGGCCATAAGATTTCATCCACATCACAGGCTTTGTTTTCATTTGCAAGGCACCGTTGGAAGAATCGTTGCACAGCAGCTGCTTCGATAATATCACAGGCCTGCTCCATGGCCTGAATGAGGGACATATGGTCGTAGGGTCGAAGGTCGTATCCCTTCCACCGACATGCAGAAAAAAAACTCCTCTATTGGATTAAGAAAGTGGGAGTATGGTGGAAGGTATAGGACTGCAAATTGAGGGTATATATATTCATGTTGAATTTCTTCAGCATCCATTTGCAAGACTCTCTGAAACACAGTGAAAGACAATAGGACGCTGTTCAATTTAGGTCTATTGCACAGTAATTTTACATGTAAAAAGTTATGTGTGCAGTGCACAATGCCACACCATAGTAAGGTGAACAATACATACCTCCACATACTCATTACGCAGATGTTTTATGGCGTTAAATTAGTGCCAAAACTCGCGCGCATAAAAACCACGCGCGCGTATGTGCTCACGAGCAGAAAACCCATCCTCTATACGCGCTCGCGTTTGCACAGCACTCGCTCGCTCGCTCGATCGGCGTTACATTAGTGCCAAAAGTCGAACCACGCGCGCGTGTGCGCTTGCGAGCTGAAGACCCATCCTCTCTACGCGCTCGCGTTCGCTGGACCCTATCTATGCGCTCGCGTCTGCACAGCACTCGCTCGCTCGACAGGATGAATTTTGACACTTTGGAGGCGGGGACAGTGGCTAATATCATTAATATCATCAAGCGAGCGAGTGCTGTGCAGACGCGAGCGCGTAGATAGGGTCCAGCGAACGCGAGCGCGTAAAGAGAATGGATCTTCAGCTCGCAAGCGCACACGCGCGCGTGGTTCGACTTTTGGCACTAATGTAACGCCGATCGAGCGAGCAAGCGAGTGCTGTGCAAACGCGAGCGCGTAGAGAGGATGGTTTTCTGCTCGCGAGCGCATACGCGCGCGTGGTTTTTATGCGCGCGAGTTTTGGCACTAATTTAACGCCATAATGTTTCACTCTCTCTGAATTTCTGTCAAATGGTACTTGATACAGTTGCTTCATGTGTACCTGATTTTTTTTGAGGATTCGACCTAATGTTGCCAGAGAGACGCGATGGATGTTATTGAAAATATTATGATCATTGATGACATTGTCTTGGATTTCTCTTAGTCTGATACAGTTGTTGGCCAAAACCATGTTTACAATTGCTGCATCTTGCGGCTAAGTAAATATGGGGCACCTTCTGCCATGGTGTCCTCGACCCTCAGTCCTATGTAGACAAAAAATACATGCAGCCTACTGTCAAATGTCACAGGAAAAGATACTAAAAGTGATGACAAGTACAGTAAGCTGCAGTTTCATTGTACTGTGTGGTTAGTTTACCTGTTTTCTCGACGAAATGTTCGAATTACTGTCGCTACTGTATTTCTGCTAAGATTTGGCTGAACTCTTAGTCCAGCTTCCCTCATTGTGAGGCCATGGTTGATAACGTGGTCAATAAGTGTTGCACGGATTTTTTGAGTTAAAGTTTGTCCTCTTCTTCTTTGTTCAGGTGCTATCTCTTCTTCAGGTCCCTCTCTACCTCTTCCTCTACATAGGTCTCTACCTCCTTCTTCTCCTCTTTGAGCTCCTCCTCTCATTCTCACTCTTCTTCTTCTCCTTCCATTTTTGTTGAAGACAGGTGAACTCACCTGCTGCCTTTTATAGTGCACCTGAGTGCTGTGTTTTCAATTAAGCACATGTGTGTTTCCACACCTGGTTAATGTGATTATCCAATACATTCATGAGTGTGATCATTGGCAAGCCAGGGCTTTTTTTGACAAGGAAATAACCTCACAATCCTTATCTGTGTCTAAGGTGTGAAAATGCGTGTAGAGTTTTGCAAATTACAGAATCAGAATCAGCTTTATTCGCCAAGTGTGCTGGGGCTGCTTGAGACTCCCCAGTACACAGGCAATAAATGACACTATACAAACAATAAGTTACAATATACAAGAAATAAATTTTGAAAAAAACATGGGTAACCTACTTTACAAAGTATAAGGTGCAGGTGTGATGGATCTGCAATGATTTTCTCTGCCTGTTTCCTAGTCCTTGAGTAGTACAAAATGTGTTTGCTCCAAACCACACTGTGAGTGATGAGCAAAGGACAGACTCAACAACTGCAGTGTAGAAGTGGCTCAACAGCTCCCATGGCAGACCGTACTTCCTTAGTTGCCACAGGAAGTACATCCTTTGCTGGGCCTTTTTGAGCACGGAGTTGATGTTGGGCTCCCACTTCAAGTCTTGGGAAATGGTTGTTCCCAGAAACTTGAAGGTCTCCACCGTTGCCACAGGGCTGTTGGATATAGTGAGAGGAAGAAGTGCCTGATGGTGCCTCCTGAAGTCCACTGTCATCTCCACAGTCTTGAGCGTGTTAAGCTCCAGGTTGTTCTGACTGCACCAGAACACCAGCCAGTCAACCTCCCGCAGATACGCAGACTCGTCATCATCTTGGATAAGTCCGGTGACTGTAGTGTCATCTGCAAACTTCAGGAATTTGACCGCTGGGTCATTGGAGGTGCAGTCATTTGTGTAGAGAGAGAAGAGCAGTGATGAGAGAACACAGCCCTGGGGAGCACCAATACTGACTCTCTGTGTACCAGAAGACACGTCCCCCAGCCTCACATGCTGCTTCTTGTCTGTTAGGAAGCTGGTGATCCACTTGCAGATGGCAGGGGAAACGTGGAGTTGTGAAACTTGGGAGGAAAGGATTTCGGAAATGATTGTATTAAAAGCCGAGCTGAAGTCCACAAACAGGATCCGTGAATAAGCCCCTGGGTAGTCCAGGTGTTTCAGGATCAAGTGCAGGCCCATGTTGATTGAGTCATCCACTGACCTGTTTGTCCGGTAGGCGAACTGCAGGGGATCGAGCAGGTGGTCAGTGGTGTTCTTCAGGTGGGCTAGCACCAGTTGTTCAAACGACTTCATGACTACAGACATCAGGGCGACAGGCCTGTAGTCATTCAGTCCTGTGATGGAGGGTTTCTTGGGGACTGGGATGATGGTGGAGCTTTTGAAGCAGGAGCGGACCTCACACAGCTCTAGGGATCTGTTGAACAATTGCGTACAGACTGTAGCCAGTTGATCAGCACAGACTTTGAGACAGGAGGGGGAGACACTGTCTGGGGCCGATGTTTTCCTGGTTTTCTGTTTCCAGAAGACCAGAATCACATCCTTTTTGCATATCTTGAGTGTAGCCTGTGTATCCGAGGGGGGAGGGGGGACTGCCAGAGGTGTGATGGAGGCTCTTGTTGCTGGGCTGGAGTGTGGTGTGAGTTTGTTTCTCTCAAACCTAGAAGTCGTTCAGGTCATCAGCCAGGTCTTCCTTTGCCTCAGCAGGGGGGGATGGTCTCCTGTAGTCTCAGCAGGCCTCGCCATACTGCTGCAGGGTCATTGGCTGAAAATCTGTTCTTCAGCTTTTCTGTATAGCTTCTTTTAGCCACTTTGACCTCCTTAGTAAGTAGGTTTCTGGTCTGCTTTATCACTGTGTGTAATGTTTTGCAAAAAGTGTAAAGCAAATCTGCAGAGGTGTTTTGCTCCTTGGGTGGGGATTGTTGCTAATTGTGTGATAATTTTTATTTTAGTGTGTAAACAATCATAAATAACTGTAAACATTACCACCAATATTTGTGTGGCAAGTGGGAATGGGATACTGCCGGAATGCTACCAAACAATGGTACTAATGGCCACAATTCAGCTCGACTACGGCAAGATGTGGCGAGTGGGAATGGGATACTGCCGGATGGTACCAAACAACGGTACTAATGGCCACAATTCAGTTCGACTACGCCACCCCAGGAATTACACCCAGAGAAAGTTCGGTCGCCCTACCCCGGGGCCAAGGCACACTGGTCTGTTTACCATAAGAGCGGAGAGACGTTGTTCCAAACACAAATTTTATTAAATCTAAAACCATAAAAAGATTAGTCAATCAGAACACCATAGGCCTAAAGCACAACCCAGATACCAGCAGCCACTTCTTGCCGGTCTAAGACTGGGCTCTGGAACCTAAGACAGCACAGAGGAACCCAAAGGATTCATGCAGTCACATGGGTGAAAAATAACTACAAACCACAAATGTAATCAACACACAAAACCCAAAAAAGGAAAAACTGCAAATAAACAACTAAAATACATGGCAACATGACCTACAACAAAACAATTCACATTAATGGACACAGTAAAAATGCATATTGCCCATCCAAAACATAAAACAAAATATACCCCACAAAAGTAAGACAGAGGGTCTGGTGGTTGAGTCATGGCAACTGGACTTCTCTCTGAAAGGTAGAAACGTTTCACTGTCCTGAACCAACGTTTCACTGCTCATCCAAGCAGCTTCATCAGTCGAACTGAAGAAGCTGCTGGGATGAGCAGTGAAAAGTTTCTACCTTTCAGAGAGCAGTCCAGTTGCCATGACTCAACCACCAGACAGTTTCTCCTGGATGTCTGAGAATCTTCACAGACACAAGACAGAGGGGTTCACAGGAAACCACATGCTCATCGAGTTGAGCCATGTGGCTGACAGGGAGCAGGGGAAAACACAAAGACTGACAACACAATACATCACAGGCAATGTTCTCTCTTGCTTGGCAACAGGGGAAGAATTCTTTGTTGTGGCCCATCCAAACCCTGACACTGAAATTTGACTCATTTATGACACTCTCTCATCCAGCCTGTGTTCTATGTTCTAGTCATTCATGGACTTCTTCCATGTTTAGAAACACGTGAACAGTTTTCAGTCATTGTATTTAAATGATTACTGCTGTGTGCCAGTTGTATTTAATTTTTGTGGCTTGTACTTTTATTTTGCATCAAAGTTCACCATGATGAAAATGTGTTTTGATGAATGAGAATGTTTTTGAGTTTTGCAAAAAGGGTGACAGATCTACAAATTATTTCTAGCTCTGTGGAAATTTTGAAATTTGAAATTTCATTTTGACAATTTTGTCAAATGAGTGATTGATTCAATAAATGAATTTTGGTAACTGACAGTCTCGTTTAAAGATTGTCTGGTGTCTTAGCAATTCAGAAAAACTATATTTAAAATCTTAATTTCCTCCTCAGCCACAGATATAAACAATGCAGTGCTGGAAGGAGTGAGGATGCTGAACAACCTGGCTGAGAGCCAAAATACCAAAGACAGCATCTCCATTCTCATTCTTCTCACAGACGGAGACCCCACTTCAGGTACATCAAATTATTTCATGTAGACCATTTTTTTGCATATGCATGCAGTTTTCTTAGGAAATTAAAGGTGGCTTCTAGGAGACTGACATTCATAATAATTTGTCATCTCTTCACTGACATACACGAGTACTGACTCACTGCTATGCAATTAGAGTGTGAAGGTTCCCTGTGTTACTGCACTGTCTCACAGCATATAGCAGTAGTCAGAAGGAACTCACAGTCGGGAGGCTGTCAGGGGAATATCTATCTTCTAATATTCATCTTTTGACCACTAATCCTTGTCAGGGTCACTAGGGGGATCTAGAGACTATCTTAGGCAGTACAAGACACAAGGCTGGCATACAGCCTGAAAGGTATGCCAGGAATTGTGTATTATTTTGATTATACAATTAGGCTAAATGCAACACCATAACCATTTAGTTGAGGCAAAGTTCATGTGTAGCTCGAACGCTGTAAGGGAAGATATATTTATGATTACATGTAAAGTCTTGTGAAATTCAGAGGTATGAAGCCAAAAACAAGTTTCTCTTCCCCATAGGTGTAACTAATCTAGACAGTATTCAGGCCAATGTTAAGGAAGCCATAGGGAAGAGGTACTCCCTTTACTGTCTGGGATTTGGCTTTGATGTAAATTATGAGTTTCTGGAGAAGATGGCACTGCAGAACCTTGGTGTGGCCCGAAGAATCTATCCCGACTCAGATGCCGATCTACAGTTGCAGGTATTATCTTTGGGAATACCTGACTACGTGGAGGAGTCCATGAGCACAGATGTCTGAGTATTGTCTTTCTTTGATTCTTAAGGGCTTTTATGAGGAAGTAGCTACACCTCTACTGTTGGATGTCCAACTGAGCTACACAGGTGTGTCCAACCTTACACAGTCCAACTTCAGTCAGTACTACAATGGCACAGAGATTGTAGTTGCTGGACAAATCTCCGACAACGACTTGGAAACCCTCACAGGAACAATCACGGCTCGTTCGGTGAGAACACTCCTATTTATACAATATTTATTCATCCTGAATATAATCTTCTAGAAATGTAGCAAAATGTCAACTTTTTCATACAATCTTCAATACAACATTTCCTCTACCAATCACAAATTTGTTTGATGCTAAGTATGTATACAAACTAATTAACATGATACAAAAATAATTAGCCCTACTTCAATGCAATAAAGTACATTTAGTGCTCATTGTAGATGTTTTTAGTGCAGTTGTAACCTGCAGGTTGTGCTTACAGAAAAACAATGAAGTAACATACCAAGACATGTCAGTTAAGGAGGACAACCTCTTGGACATCTACATCTTTGAGATGTATATCCAGAGGCTCTGGGCATATCTTACAGTAAAGCAACTACTAGAGAAGGAGTATGTATACTGTGTTTGAGTGCTTCTTCCTTCTTTTGTGTGATGTGTAGGTATGCTGTGTTTCAGTCCTTGTCCCTTTCTTTGTGTGATGTATAAATATACTGTGTTTGAGTACTTGTTCCTTTGTGTGATGTGTAAGTATGCTGTTTGAGTGCCAGTCCCTTTCTTTGTATGGTGTGTAAGTATGCTGTGCTTGAGTGCTTGTCCCTTTCTTTGTGTGATATTTATGTGCATGCACATTTCTCATTTCTCCTGTGCTTATGTGTCTGTTCCACAGGGTTTTGTTGGGACAGAGTGAGAAGCAGGCACTCAGAAAGCAGGCCCTCGATCTCTCTGTTAAGTATAGCTTTGTGACCCCACTGACCTCAATGGTAGTTACTAAGCCAGAGGGTGAAGACTCCCAGGTGCTCCACAAACCCAAGGAGGGAAAGCCTGAGCACAGAGGTAAGTTTGGCGCTGCAACACTATCCACTTAACCAGTCATTCCTCTTACAAGAAGGAAGTTTAATAAATAAATACATCCAGAGCATGAAAAGATAAGAATGATTATTGGTATACAGTATAATGCAAACTTTGGATTCTATAAAGGAAGTGACACCTGGACAAGAGTAGGGCTATCTGCAAGATTGTCTGTGGTAAAATATCGTTGTAATACCACTAATGTTCATGCACATCTTTCCTGACATCCTGACCACAAACCCGGAGCTCCGTATTCAAGGCAACAATCCTTGATACTATAAACAATAGCTTTTTACCGGAGGTGTAACAGTACACAAAATTAACTGTTTTGGGGTCACAGTCCCTTGTAATCTCAATACAGCAAGGAAATAGAATTATTAAAACTGAATAACAAACCTCTCCTGGAGCCGACACCTTATCGTGGTGGAGGGGTTTGGGTGTTCCAATGATCCCAGGAGCTAAGTTGCCCGGGGCTTTATGCCCCTGGTAGGGTCACCCAAGGCAAACAGGTCCTGGGTGAGGAACCAGACAAAGTGCGGCTCGTCAGACCCTTATGATGAATACAAACAGGGATTCACGATTTCCCTTGCCCGGACGCGGGTCACCGGGGCCCCCCCCTGGAGCCAGGCCTGGGGGTGGGGCTCGATGGCGAGCGCCTGGTGGCCAGGCCTACACCCATGGAGCCTGGTCGGGCACAGCCCGAACAAGGCATGTGGGTCCCCCCTCCAATGGGTTCACCACCTGTAGGAGGGGCCATAGGGGTCGGGTGCAGTGCAAGTTGGGCAGTGGCCGAAGGTGGGGACCTTGGCGGTCTGATCCTTCCCTGCAGAAGCTAGCTCTAGGGACATGGAATGTCACCTCTCTGGTGGTGAAGGAGCCTGAGCTGGTGCACGAGGCTGTGAGGTTCCGACTAGATGTAGTTGGGCTCACCTTGATGCACGGCTTGGGCTCTGGAACCAGTCTCCTTGAAGGGGGTTGGACCCTCTTCCACTTTGGAGTTGCTCACGGGGAGAGGCACCGAGCTGGGGTGGGCCTACTTATTGCCCCCTGGCTGGGTGCCTGTGCGTTGGGGTTTACCGCGGTGGATGAGAGGGTGGCCTCCCTTCGCCTTCGACTGGGGGGACGGGTTCTGACTGTTGTTTGTGCTTATGCACCAAATAGCAGTTCAGAATACCCACCCTTTTTGGAGTCCTTGGAAGGGGTGTTGGAGAGCACTCCTCCTTGGGACTCTCTTGTTCTGCTGGGGGACTTCAGTGCTCACGTGGGCAATGACAGTGAGACCTGGAGGGGCATGATTGGGAGGAACGACCCCCCCGATCTGAACCCGAGTGGTGTTTTGTTATTGGATTTCTGTGCTCATCACGGATTGTCCATAATGAACACCATGTTCAAGCATAAGGGTGTCCATATGTGCACATGGCACCAGGACACCCTAGGCCGCAGTTCGATGATCGACTTTGTGTCATCGGACTTGCGGCCGCATGTATTGGACACTCGGGTAAGGAGAGGGGCGGAGCTGTCAACCGATCACCACCTGGTGGTGGGTTGGCTCCGCTGGTGGGGGAGGAAGCCGGTCAGACCTGGCAGACCCAAGCGTATAGTGCGGGTCTGCTGGGAACATCTGGCAGAATCCCGTCAGAGGGAGTTTCAACTCCTACCTCTGGCAGAACTTCGACCATGTCCCGGGGGAGGCGGGGGACTATTGAGAATGACTTCCGGACGGCTTCCAGGAGATTCTCATCCACCATCCGGCGTCTCAGGGCGGGAAAGCGGTGCAGCATCAACACTGTTTATGGTGGGGATGGTGCGCTGCTGACCTCAACTCGGGACGTTGTGGGTCGGTGGAAGGAGTACTTCGAAGACCTCCTCAATCCCACCGACACGCCTTCCAATGAGGAAGCAGAGTCTGGGGACTTGGGGGTGGACTCACCTATCTCTGAGGCAGAGGTCGCTGAGGTGGTTAAAAAGCTCCTAGGTGGCCGGGCCCCCGGGGGTGGATGAGATCCGCCCGGAGTTCCTCAAGGCTCTGGATGTTGCAGGGCTGTCTTGGTTGACACGCATCTGCGACATCGCGTGGACATCGAAGGCGGTGCCCCTGGATTGACAGATTGGGGTGGTGGTCCCCATCTTCAAGAAGGGGGACCGGAGGGTGTGTTCCAACTATAGGGGGATCACACTCCTCAGCCTCCCTGGTAAGGTCTATTCAGGGGTGCTGGAGAGGAGGGTCCGTCGGATAGTCGAACCTCGGATTCAGGAAGAGCAGTGTGGTTTTTGCCCTGGCTGTGGAACAGTGGGCCAGCTCTATACTCTCGGCAGGGTCCTGGAGGGTGCGTGGGAGTTTGCCCAACCAGTCTACATGTGTTTTGTGGACTTGGAGAAGGCATTTGACCGCGTCCCTCGGGGAGTCCTGTGGGGAGTGCTCCGGGAGTATGGGGTGCCGGACTGCCTTATACGGGCTGTTCGGTCCCTGTACGACTGGTGTCAGAGCTTGGTCCGCATTGCCGGCAGTAAGTCGGACTTGTTCCCGGTGAGAGTTGGACTCCGCCAGGGCTGCCCTTTATCACCGATTCTGTTCATAACCTTTATGGACAGAATTTCTAGGCGCAGCCAGGGTGTTGAGGGTGTCTGGTTTGGTGACCTCAGGATTGGGTCTCTGCTTTTTGCAGATGATGTGGTTCTGTTGGCCTCATCAGACCGTGACCTTCGGTTCACACTGGAACAGTTCGCAGCCGAGCGTGAAGCGGCTGGAATGAAAATCAGCACCTCCAAATCCGAGACCATGGTCCTCAGCCGGAAAAGGGTGGAGTGCTCTCTCCGGGTCGGGGAGGAGGTCCTTCCCCAAGTGGAGGAGTTTAAGTATCTTGGGGTCTTGTTCACGAGTGAGGGAAGGATGGAGCGGGAGATCGACAGGCGGATTGGTGCGGCGTCAGCAGTGATGCGGGTGCTGCATCGGTGTGTCGTGGTGAAGAAAGAGCTGAGCCAAAAGGCAAAGCTCTCGATTTACCGATCGGTCTACGTTCCTATACCCTCACCTATGGTCACGAGTTGTGGGTAGTGACCGAAAGAATGAGATTGCGAGTACAAGCGGCCGAAATGAGTTTTCTCCGCAGGGTGGCTGGGGCTCTCCCTTAGAGATAGGGTGAGGAGCTCGGTCATTCGGGAGGGACTCAGAGTAGAGCCGCTGCTCCTCCGCATTGAGAGGAGCCAGATGAGGTGGCTCGGGCATCTGCTTAGGATGCCTCCTGGACGCCTCCCTGGTGAGGTGTTCCGGGCATGTCCCACTGGGAGGAGGCCCCGGGGAAGACCCAGGACACGCTGGAGGGACTATGTCTCTCGGCTGGCCTGGGAACGCCTCGGGATTCCCCCAGAGGAGCTGGAGGAAGTGGCTGGGGAGAGGGAAGTCTGGGTTTCCCTGCTGAGACTGCTGCCCCCGCGACACAACCTCGGTTAAGTGGAAGTACTGTAAATGGATGGATGGATGGATGAATAACAAAACCTAAGAAAGGATAATTTTTCACCCTAAAAAGAAATCATTTTAAAAATGTAAAGTTCAAAAAGAAGACTGCATCACAACAATTATAATGAACTAAATCCAGTGTTCTCTACTACTGTGCACGATTACATATTTGTAGCATTAATAAACACCACTAGAGACCAGTGTTAATTTTGACAGCAAATTTTTATTTAGTTTTAGTCATAGTCTTTTGACTAAAATGTAATTTAGTTTCAGTCATAATTTAGTCATCTTAATTATTTTAGTTGTAGTCTAGTTTTAGTTGACTAAATATCATAAGATTACAATCAACTAAAACTACAGTTGATTTATCGACTAAAATTAGAAGTGTAAAGTGTAATTTTTAAAGTTTCCTTTTGATGTCAGGAAGTCATTATGTTCACCAAGATGAAATGAAACCAATGTTAAGGGATGGTATTAAGGTTTGACTGTGCAGTACACAAAGACACGGATTTCACTCTTATTTGAAACACAAACTTATGCTTATTTACCCAGAAACTGAGTACTGTAAAATGAGTAGTGTTATTAGTGCAAAAGTAAAATCACTTCAAAGTGCATAGGCTATAATGCCACCAGGCCTGCTCTCTCTGAATATTAAAATAGAAATATTAAAATAAATACTTGTAGACATAGTTTATTGGTGATTTCATGTTTGTTGAAGATTCCGCTTTTTAACAACTGTATAAAGTAATGTTATTTGTTATATAAATCAACTCAGGTGAAACAAAAAATGTACGTTTTCAGGGTTGCCAAATCTCAAGAATCTGGCATGATACTGTACTCACGCTTTCAGACTCACGCAGGAAATCTTATGGCAAATCTATATTATACCATTATAAACCTAAAATTATCTACGTCCAAAGTGTATTTACACGGTTAAATACAGAAGCAGACTATTTACAAGGTAAGAACTGTTACATGTACTGTATGCAGACATCTCGAATTGAAAATCTCACTCCAGCCAACTGGCCGAAGTTGGCAACACCGCGTTTTATTTGAAATGAAAAGTAAAATGCACTGTTTTCGCCTGAAACGGCTCGTCATTCCTTTGCGTTAATTGTTACTCCGAAATATAAAACGAATATGGAAAAAACACGTCACGTTTTATATCTTTTCGAAATAATAAGACTGTCCATATCCTACTCTAACAGCGATTAAAGTGATAAGTTCGTATGTATTTATATTAAAACGATACTTTAATTTTATTACCGGTGTGGGATTATAGAAAACCAATTCTTAAATCCATGAACACTAAAATATATGACATAGACACGACTGTATTAGGGTTTTACGACTTAAGCACTTTATTTAAACATGCACAATTTTCACATTTTATTTATTTTCTCTTATTTTGAAAAGCAGCCCTACCTTTATTTAGTAGATGTTGATGCAACTAATAGGCTACTTAAATATAGGCCTATATCACACTAAATAGTTAGACATTATGATCTTCCAGACCTTTGCTTCAAGAAATTTTCTCTAACTGATCCCTGCCTTACGCGAACTTCATTAGTTCTGACTGGATCTCGTCTCTGGCAAACATTTTCATCTCGTTTTTATTCGTTTACGAAATTGTCAATACACTTTCGTCATAGTCTTAGGCGTCGCGAAATATTTTTTATTTAGTTATCGTCTTGTTTTTGTCTGAAAATAAAGGTCGTTGACCATGACTATGACGAAAATTTTTCGTCAACAAAATTAACGCTGATCTACTCCTGATTTTATTCTGAGACAAACTACCACAAAAATGAAACAGCAGTGCTGTGGGGCAGTAAAGCAAGGAAAGGGAGTCTGCAGAAGACACTTGGTCTTGTGTACCAAGTAAATCTAACAGTATTTGACAGATCTGTTTCAAACTTCACATACATGTTGTATGGGTGAAGGTCTGGATTTCATAAAATTTTGAGACAAATTTCACCAAAATCAAAACAGTATCGTGTATTGATAGCAAGGATTAGGGTTGTGTAGCAAGACCTGGTACCAATAGGGCACTGGTTCCTATACGATAGGTATGTACCAGATCATACTGCATCACTGATTTTGGTGCCTCAATTCGGTGCCACTCAAATGCCTGACCCTTCGATTGAAATATTTGCCCTCTGGTGCTTAGGCAAGAAAATTATCACTGCACCTCATGTGTCATCAATAGTTAAAATCAGGACCACACCAGCTGCGTGGTGTGTTTTTTTGGCCAGGCAGTGTATTAGACTGTATTTAGTGACCGTGATATATTATTTCTTGGGCCATGGACCTTGTATGACTTTGGAAAGATTCCTTGTCATGAGCATAAGCTGCCTGTACATACTTTGTGTGAACATAGCTTGATCATTGTATTTGTCATGATTGCTATGTAAGTTGGAGGAGTATTTGCGTGATCACGGTCAGGAGTGTTTGTAAATATATGCACATTTCTACTCACAGAGATAAATTGATGAATATCATTCTATATGTAAAAATGTGTCTACGTCCCATGATAAATTTCACCAAGCTAGGGGTGGGAGTTTGGCCACTATAAATCTCTCCGAAAAAAAAAAGGTGCAGAAAAGGAGTTTTTCTCTGTGAATTCCTGTTGTGTTAGCTATTTTGTTCTCGCCACAATCCAATTTTGTTCAGTTACATTAATTTTTTCCATAATAATTATATATCCATTGTCCACTTTGTATTTAATTATGACTCATTTCTCATGTGTAACTTAGCAAATCTCTCTCTCTCTCATTTGCAATGATTCACCTGCCCTCCCTCATGATTAAGGAACTCAAGGTGAGTCAGTTTATACATATATAACATAAACAGGTAGGAATACAGGAAGGATATATACATATTGTATACTTATATAATGTGAAAAATGAGGCATCTACTTGCTTTTGGCTCAAGTTTATCCTGTTATTGTTATAGTGCATTCATTCTTATGTGAAATTGTTTCAGTGAAAAATGTTTCTTGAATCGTGTTGGTCTGAATTGTGTTGATTAATTATTTATAACTACAGAGTAATGCCAGCCAAGTGAATCACAGCAGTAAATCAATGTGCTATTATGATCCATATTTCAAATTAAGTAATTTTGAAATACATGACTGATTCACCTGTCCTCCCACATGATTAAGGATCTCAAGGTGAGTCAGTATTTACTCAGAACATTCTATTCTCCCTTGAAGTTAAGTGAACAAAGTGCATAGCTGGGCGCTTTTTTCACTTAAGTGTATTCTTCCATCAGCTTAAGTCTGGGGTTTAAGTGCACTTAGGCGATTCACGCGCTTTGGGCAGAAAAACACCAAAATAGCATGTCGTAAGTAAATGACCCTCATGTGAATTCTGCCACTGACATAAATGAACTTTTCAGTATTTGCTGTGGAGACCTGTATAAAATCATGTGTAAAACAAACAACGCAATATTGCAAATGAAACTTTTTAACATGTATCATACATGTAGAAACCAATGTTGCTATTGAAAACACATGTGAATAATTAATATAATTAAGTATATAGAAATAATATATAGTGATATTTAAGCATAAACAACTACAGTATATTACCATTATTTATATATATATATATATATATATATATATATATATATATATATATATATATATATACACACACACACACACCAATACTATACTTGTACAGCACTTTGGTCAACGGAAGTTGTTTTAAAATTTATTGATTGATTGATTGATTAGGCAGGATTCAATTGACATCTGCCTTGTCAACAGGCCCAGTAAGTGAATCAATTAGGCTAAATGACTGGTTGATTTAAAAAATAATTCTTTCAGTTAAATTTACATCGCAGCCTACACTGTAGCATATAAGGTTGTTTGGACTATGCAGTTCACTGCATTATTATTTAATCAGCAATGCATTCTAAACTTTCAGTCCATGCTACTACTAATACTTACATTTAAACTGTATCTGTTGGTAAGGCATGTACTTACAAGCCTATTTGCTTGTTTACAGAATTGTTCAGAATGTAGAAGGAGAAAAATCAGAAGTATTTGGATTTGTTCTTAAACACAATATGGGTCATTCGCAAAAACTCATCGTAACATGAGTTTTCTCTATTTTTTAAAATTAGTTTGACAATGGACTCACATTATACAGTGGTACCTCACTTCTCGAACTCATTAGAACACGAATTTCTTAAAAGTCGAACCAATCAGTTCGAAAAAAAATTACCTAGAGCTCGATCTGAATCTCAGAAGTCAAACCGTGAACGCCGACCTAAGATAACTTGTACGCGCGGGGAACTGAGTCACATGGCACTTTACACATTGTTTGGATACATTTATTTTCTTACTTTACAAATTACTGTTTTGATAAATGTGCTTAGATGTGTTTAGTACAGTATATGCTCTTCTTGTTTTATCCGGTTCATTTTGTGTTTAAATGCTAAAAAAAAGAAAAAAAACATATTTAGGTGTAAGTTTTTGGGGCCAAGAACCAATTAATTGGTTTTCCATTATTTCTTATGGGGAAAATTCGATCAGATCTTAAACTTTTTAGGATTCGATCCGGAGTTCTGAATGGATTAAGTTCGAGTTTTGAGGTACCACTGTATTATTGTCCGAAATGTTGATTTTGTCTTTGGGGTAGTTAATCAGTTGCAGAGTAAAGTGATTGAAGAAATTAACGTACATCTAATTGTACTCATTGATTGTTTGCTGTGGGTTACTTACAGTAAAGTTGTAAGATTTAACCTTTTATCTAATTGTGTGTTATTTTGACTTACAACTACAAACGTTTTGCCTGTTTCGGGAAAATTACTATGAGGGATCACTAAATCAAAACTATAAATTACATAATTGTAATATATCCAGTTAGTTAAGGTAATTTCTGCACAAAATTCAAACACTGTTGTTCTTACATTTTACATTTTGTTTTTGTAGAATGATTCTCAGGTTTGAGAAAATTTCCAAATATAATCATAGTAAGCCACTGCCAGGCTTTAATTTTCAAAACTAAAGGGCTTATATAGTCTATCTTCCACATTTTGTTTGTTGCCAAAATCACTGAGGGTTTAACCGCCTTTTCTTGTTTGATTAATTAATTATGCCTCTTGCATGTCCGCACCTAATTTTTCAGGTTCAATAGAACAGCAGTCAACCAAGAAACAGTAGAAGAATAGTTGTTGTAGTAGTATTTATGGTGAACAACTGCATGAGGAGATGCTGAGGTACTCGCGGGCAAATATAGTGTGAACACAAGATTCCTCGCACATGGCCATGTGTGGCCTGAAAGCGCTTGAGGAAAAGTGAAGTACGAATTAGGCTTTAGCCTCCTGATGGGAGAAGAGACCCCAGAGCAAGTATCTAGCCTAAATGTGCGAAAACCCTATGCTAAATCAATGAGAGAATATGCTCAAGTGAAAAAAGTGCTTGGGAGAATTAACAGTGACTGTTTAACTTTTATTTAATGTTGAATTGACCCAAATTTCTTATGTTGTTGCCATGGCTCACCTGTTCATCACCTGTTCATCTTTATGAAGCCTTTCCTGCACTGATTGGTGAGTGAGTCCATAAAGGAATCAGTGTATCAACTTAGAAGATGTATTTTAATTTCATTCACTTCACTTGACAAACTTTCTGAGAAAATATTTTACATTTTATTTACTAAATCATGAGAACAATCACATTAGGTTTTATTATGCTTTCAAAAAATATAGCTTTTAAATGACTGATGTGACAAAGAGTGCTTTTCATAAAATAATGGCTGTTGGTGTATAATACTCCTTTACATATCACTCCTTTTCCTGTATAATCAGGACTGGAAATTAAGCTTGCTCATTAGCCAGTGGGCAAGTAATGTAGATGGAGGGTGAATACAAAACACTGCACACCACCCTGCTGGGTATTAAGAAATACATATAGGGCTATCAAAGTTAACGTGTTAGCATTGAAGTCATAATGCATTATAATTTTTCTTGTTGCATCAATGCATTTAATATTTTGAGACTCAAATAGGAAAATAATATGAGCAAAGATTTTTTAGAAAAGTTCTATAGTTGTAAATAACAAATGAAAATTCTCTCACCGTCTCATGGGGAAACTGATATAACTGTCATTTATTTATTTTTTTATTTTGGAACTTCTGTGTGAAATAAATAAATTCATTTCTGGACCAAATATTCACACTATAAAATCTTTTTTGATGGTGTTACATATGCAATTAATCACAATTTTTTAAAAATATGAATCGTTCAACAGCCCTGATTTTTAATTTTTCAGAGCAAATAATTAATAGAGACATGCTAGATCAAGACACTGAAAAATTCAATTTGATTTAATGCATCACCAAAATGTCCTAATGTTAAAAAAAACACAAGGATGTGAAAATCGGAGCATTTTTGGACAGCTGAATGACTGGTAGGGCTTGGCTACGTACTGAATGTGTTACAATGTGGTGCTCTGAATGAGTAATTTGTTTATGTAAATGAGTAAATGATATACTGAAAATAACTTTTTTTACAAGATAATTTATTAATGAAAGATGTGATGTCTTTTGGTTGTTCTTTATTGTGGGCTAGTAAAAATGTATCTCAGCTAGTATGTTCTTACTGAACTAGCCCAGTTGGTCTGTATCAGTAAAAATGAAACTCCACTCCTTTTTATAACATTTGTGATTTTCACTTTTAAATTTAATTGTTCCCTTTGTGTCACTAAGTTCTCATATTTAACTTAGCATGTCTTTCTGTTCTTTGCAATCATTCATCTCTACGTCATGATTAAGGAGCTGCAGGTATGTGGTCATTTAATAAATATAGGTTATTTATTTATAAATATAAATAATAATTTATTTATTATTTATTTCATTATTTATTTATAAATATAAGATCGGTTCCCTTTTTCCCATTACTACAGCATGTTCAAAAGAAGGGCGATTTATTTTATTTTAATCTTAATGAAAACATTGTGTATGCTTAACTTTATTGTGAATCCATTTTTGGCTGTGAGTGTTTCTCCATGAATTCTTGTTCTGTGTTAACTGTTCTGTTTTCACCATGGCCCATTTTTTGTTTATGTAACAGTCCATCATTATAACTGAGTGCTCAAGTGTCCATTTTGTTGACTCAGTTCTGAAGTTTCACTTAATTCTCTCTCTCTCTTGCTGCAATGAATCACCTACCCTACCTCATGATTAAGGACTACCAGGTGAGTGTGTTTATATGTTTTATACAGTATACAGTGGTACCTCAGAACTCGAATTTAATCCGTTCAGAACTTCGGATCGAATCCTAAAAAGTTCGAGCTGTGATCGAATTTTCCCCATAAGAAATAATGGAAAAAGGGCAGAATAATGTTAATCAGACAGATTTCTCATAAAGACTATACTGTATACTGCTGGAGATGAAGCAGGATCCATCCTCTCTTTAATATGTATATAATATTCCAAGAAAAGGGAAATAGACCCTTATCAGAGAACTTGTGGCTTTTTGGCTATGATTTGTTGTGATTTTTTCTATGAAATTCTTTCTGCATTTTCTGTAATGTTTAATTCAAGGGTGATTCCTCAGTTGTTCTGGATTAACTAGTATATTGAAAAATTTACTCATTATTTTAATGCAAAAACACTTCAGTTGAGTATATATTGATTCTTGTATGGTCTTGTGTAATGACATTGAATTATTTCTATGAATTATGTATTACAGTGTTGAGGATGTGGCCGATGTGCACAGTTTTGCTGGATGACACTGATGATGTGTAGCATGGAAGCAGAATTACCCAGTTTGGTAGGGAGTGTAGCAGCAGACTTCAAACTGTACCAGTGGGGCATCCCAACAGACAGACTCTGTAGACCAGCGATTCTCAACCTGTGGGATGCGACCCAAATTTGAAAAGGGTCACGAGGCAGAGTTGGAAATGTATGCATTTTAAAATCAGCAAGCTCCAATGCTGATCCACGATCAGATTTCCCAGCCCCAATACATGAATTAACCTACAGCCGTGGATAAAATAAAGAGACCACTCTATATTTTAAAACAAATCTGCATTCTTAATTCTGGTTTAATTGTGGTTTTGCTGGCAGAAGGCTATGCTGAGCAGCAGGTTGTTTCCAGGTTAAAAATTTCTAAGACAGCAGTACACAAGAATACAGTGAAGCAGGAGACACTGGGTACAACCAGAAACCAGCCAGATAAAGGGCAGAAGCAACTTTCTAATGGCAGAGATGACTGTTTACTTATCTGACCATTTCTCATGAATTGTAGGATGACATCAAGTGACCTTCAAAAGGAATGGGAAACATTAAGTACAGGTGTGAAGTGCACTGCTAGGACAGTGTGTATCAGGCTCCTAGAAGCAAGACTGAAGTCTCATAAAGCAAGGAAGAAGCCCGTCATTAATGAAAAACAGGAAAGAGCCAGGCTGCAGTTTAGAAAAAAAAATACATATTACTCACAGACATACACTCATAAATTGAGAAATGAGTACAACAAAAAATTGTTCTCTTAATTTTTTCCACAGCTATATATTAACGGGACATGGCTCTGCAACTTCTTAGTGTGCATTGCACTGTATGCTCGATCATAGCATTAATTTAGATCTATACTTGATATAGGGTCGCAACTGAGATGGCATGGTAAAAGTTGGGTCACTGCAAAAAGGTTGAGAACCACTGCTCTAGACAATCTGATTCTAAAATCACAAAATCGAGAGACTTTCCTTAGAAACATTCTGCCACCTTTTTATTCCATTGTTGTTCTCACTTAACTCTTTAGTGAAATTATTTCCATCATAAATGTTTTTGGCTTATATCCCCACAATGTTAAATTGTCCCAAAATCCTTGTTTTTCCATGGCTCACCTGTTCATCTTTATGAAGGACATCCTCTACATAATGGTGAGTTCTGACAAATATTGACAACAGTTATGATTAAAGATGATGTTCAGATCTCAGTTATTTTTTGAATGACAATCATTATGGTATGCGGAGGAATACATTATAGAATATTTTTAATTTAGAAAAAAATCCTGTTACTATTTTTTCTATAAACGCTTTGAAATGTTTAATTCAGCAAAATGCTATTCCGAGATTTAGAAAAATAACTTCAAGATCATAACTTTTCTGTTGTTTGTCATTTTCCCTGTAACTTCATTTAATTTCTCTCACCATCTTCATTTCCTTATGAATAATAATGTTCATCATGTACCTTTTTGTTACATTATAAAATTGACTTTCCTACACTGGTTTACTGATTTTTCCTGGTTTCTCTATTCCTTTAATTATGAATTCATGATTATTTTTTATTTTAATTATGTTATGATTGAAGACCAGCAAGTGAGTAATTCTTTTACGTGTATACAGTGTAGAGATCATGGCCTGCTATGTCTCATGCCTACACATGTTCTATAGTAGGGTGATTTGTCATTTTATTAATCCTAATTAAAACATTTTATCCCATTTTTGTTGTAACTTAGTAGTTCCTCTGTGCAAATATTTCTGTGAAAAATGTTTTTGGTTTTAATGCACAGTGACTTTAACTTCTTTAACATTGAATTGACCTAAACCCTTGGGTTGTTGCCATTGCTTGCCTGTTCATCTTTATGAAACCTTTCCTGCACTGATTGGGGAGTGAGTCTGTAAATGAATCAGTGTTTCAGCTTACAAGACGTACCATACTTTTTGGACTATAAGTCGCTACTTTTTTTCCGAAATTTTGGCCCTGCGACTTATAGAACGGTGTGACGTATATGTGGATGTTTCCGATTTTTTTGTACGCCGGCTACGTCATTTTAAGCAGTATACATTAGGCGTAACTCACCTAAAAGGGATAAAGGCAATCTTTACATAACTCTAGACATAATATTATTAAGACAAATAATTCCATAACTCACATACCTAACACGGAGTCCCTCTACGCGATGGCAAGCGTTCGCTAATTAAATGTAACTGGGATCGTATTAAATGTATTCTAATCCTTTATTTGAATAAAAAACTGCTATGATAACTATTATTATGGCCAGATTTAACTAACAATCAAATGTCGCATAAATTTTGCTGAATATTATAGGGCATTTACTAACTGAAATCTAAGCACCATATTTACCATAGATCTGAAACATAGATGTTCGATAATTGCTATTAACTCTTGTAGTGCCATACTACAGGTTTAAATCCTGTAATATGTAACGGCCGAAGTCTTGTGACCGCACTCTCCCATGACAAGTCCTGTGACTGAAAATAGTCGCATGATCTGTTTTAAATCATAACGTTCCCCTAGGCCTGCTATAAATAAAAGACGCTAACTGTTGATCACATAAAACACAAGAAATATCAGAAGGACAGTACAATTTACTTCATATAACTTGATCATCGATAAGAACAGATGTACATTCGTGCTTGTTGACGATTAATAAAGGTAAGACAATTATTGTTTAACTTTATACAGTGCTTTACATTAACAAAAAAGAACCGAAATTGAAATTGTGAAATTGATCACAAAAAGGCCTACGATGTGATCTACTTAGATTTCCAGAAGGCCTTTGATGTTGTCCCCCACAAACAGCTCTTGCTAAAGCTCAAAGCTGCAGGGATTTTAGGAACTGTGACAGCTTGGATCGAAAACTGGTTAACTGACAGGAAGCAGCGAGTGGTTATTAGAGGCACAATGTCACAGTGGGCCTGCGTTCATAGTGGGGTACCGCAGGGTTCAATTTTAGGACCACTATTGTTCCTATTTTACATTAATGATATTGACACCAAAACATACAGTAAACTGGTTCAATTTGCAGATGACACCAAGGTGGGTGGTGTAGCAGATACTGATCTAGCAGCAGAGAGGCTACAACGGGATCTGGATTTAATTAGCAACTGGGCTGATACTTGGCAGATGAAATTTAAGACAGATAAATGTAAGGTAATCCATGCAGGGAGCAGAAATATAAAGTACAGATATTTTATGGGTTCCACTGAAATAAAAGTAGCTGATTACGAGAAAGATCTCGGTGTGTATGTTGATGCTTCCATGTCCCACTCTCGCCAGTGTGGGGAAGCAATAAAAAAGGCCAATAGAATGTTGGGTTATATCTCTAGGTGTGTGGAATTGAAGTCAAGGGAGGTGATGTTACATTTATATAATTCCTTGGTAAGACCCCACCTAAAATATTGTGTGCAGGTTTGGTCACCATACTGTACCTTAAGAAGGACATTGCTGCCTTAGAAAAGGTGCAAAGGAGGGCTAGGAGAATGATTCCTGGTCTTAGAGGAATGTCTTATGAGCAGAGGTTAGCTGAGCTGAATCTGTTTAGCCTTGAGCAAAGGAGACTAAGGGGGGACATGATCCAGGTCTATAAGATTCGAACAGGTCTGGATGCTGTTCAGTCAAACGGCTATTTCAATATTAGTTTAAATACTAGAACTCGTGGCCATACAGTAAGTGGAAATTAGCAGGAGAACATTTTAAAACAAATGTGAGGAAGCACTTCTTTACACAGCGTGTTGTTAGAGTATGAAATAGTCTTCCTGCTGGTGTAGTGGAAGATAAAACCCTGGGTTCCTTTAAATCAGAGCTAGATAAGATTTTAACAACTCTGAGTTATTAGTTAAGTTCACCCCAAATGAGCTTGATGGGCCGAATGGCCCCCTCTCGTTTGTAAATTTCATATGTTCTTATGTTCTAATTTTACTTTTAAATGAACCAATAAGATCGATAGTTTTAAATTAATGAAAAAGAATCTATGACTTGCATCCACGTAATCATTTGAACAGTATATTTAATTATTTTGTGTATAATTATAAATTATAAAAAGTTTAGGTTAATTAAAGAAGGGCTTTCATTATTTATTTAGAGTGATGGCTCCCACTACAAGCCGTAAGAATTAACCCGCTCATTATATTTAAAAGGAAAACAATGCCAAATGAATCGTTTCCTTCAAGTGTCGTCATCCACAGTAACAAGAAAGGTTGGATGGGTGAGACAATGATGGAATTCTGGCTGCAATGATGTTTCTTGAAACGTCCTGACAGCTTTTTTAAATCTAAGAGGGCTATACTCATCATGGACAGCGTGAGATCGCACCTTACCGACAAGAAAAAGAAAGCCATAAAAGCCATGAACTGCAACCCCGCCATAATACCTGGAGGCCTGACGAGGAATTTGCAACCTTTGGATATTTCAGTCAATCGGAGCTTCAAAGCTGTACTCAAACGTCAGTGGGAGACCTGGATGACCGACGGGGAACATAGCTTCATGGATACTGGACGTATGCAACGTGCAACCTTTGCACAAGTGGCTGAGTGGATCAGCTTAGCATGGGATACCATAAGCATTAAAACAATAACATCTGGCTTCAGAAAGGCAAAAATAGCTGGTGCAGAAGGACAGGAAGAAGAAGAAGAAGAAGAAGACATTCAATACCAGGATATTCCGGCAGCAATATCTCAGCTATTTGAGAGTGATACTGAGAATGAGGACTTCGACGGCTTTACTGACACAGACAATTAAGACATTTAACATTGAAAATTCGAATTAGTAGATTTTTGATTTATTTAAACTGCCAAAGCCATTTTTATCAATAGTACTTTTCTGGATGAAAACCTATTAAAATATCGAACTTTTAGTTGTATATGTGTTCCTTTCTAGGCGCAACTTACACAAAGGAGCGACTTATATATGTTTTTTCCAAAATTTTTGGGGTTTTAGGTAGTTGCGACTTATAGCCCAAAAATACGGTATATTAATTTCATTCACTTCACTTGACAAACTTTCTGAGAACTAGAAAATATTTGTCAACATTTAATTTACTAAATCGTGAAATCAATCACATTAGGTTTTATTATGCTTTCAAAAAATGTAGCTTTTAAATGACTGATGTAACAAAGAGTCATTTTCGTAAAACCATGACTGTTGGTGTATAATATATTCTCCTTTACATACCCATGACATTTCCCAATCACTCCTTTTTCTGTATAATCACGACTGGAAATTCAAAAATGTGCAGGGCTCTAGCCCTCCAGGACTCGAGTTTGACACCCCTGCTGTCACATCTCCAGTTTACGGAGTGGGGAAGCAGGCAGAGGAGTCCAGGGAGTTGGGTGAACGTAGGGTTTATTCAGGGTAAACCCTCCATTCAGGAGCATGGAACAACAGGCACAAACGACATCAATGACCGGACTGGGCAATCACTCACAGAAACTCACTTAAATACACGACAGCAATTAACATATCTACAAACAGCTGATAACATGGGGATTCCACATGAGGTAAATGAGGGGGCATAGCACACAGGAGGATCGGAACAATCGGGGCATGACTCCTGCTCTAAGATTACACTGAAAGCACGGCTTCCCCCATAAAATTGTCAAAAGAAATATTAGTCAGTTTATCTTTGTAAATTGATTTGCAATTAAGTGTTCACGGGGGTTGCTTTCAAAAATATATGCGTTAACTTTTCCTTTGAAACCAGTGGCCTGTACTACGAAGCGGGTTTACTGGCTTATCGGGGTAACTTAGCGAGTAACTTGATGACGTGTGGTGTAACTTCGTGATTAATCCATACTAGGAAAGGTGGGTAGATTTTACTCGAGTCATGCTGCTATGGCAATTTACGCTAAGTATATCCCATTGCACATTATACGGATACATTCGAGCATTCAAAAATTAATTAAAATTCATATGTAAAGCAATCTGGGAAACAAAGGGGTGTGCAACAGTCGCCATGAGCCCAAAATGACCCACCATGTCATTATAGCAGAAAGGACCTATTGTATTAGCTATTAACACGATTTGGCACAAATCACAAAATGGTTTAAAGTGAAAAAATAAAACTGGCCAACAAATTTTAGGAAATTTTTTGTTTATTCCATAATTTTGGATGAAACCAATAGATTTTAACGTGCTGAACACAAATATGTATTTGAAATTTTTGAATCAGGTAGGGTTTTAATGAAAACTGCAATTATGCATTTAACATTATAACGTCTTCAGTGGCATTGGCCTATGCTACTATATTGCAATGTAAGCAACACAAGAGAAGATTAGAAATGTTTTGATGCAGATTTTCCTTTGTAGTCACTGTCCGGGGCTTCACATACTGTATCAGTGTCCAACAATAGTCCCCCAGCATAGACGGACTCCACTTTCCCAGGTAACGTTTCTCCATGTTTGCAATTTCTTGGTGAAACCTTTCTCCATGTTCGTCACTGACTGCACCGAGGTCGGCTGGGAAGAAATCCAAGTTGCAGTTCATTGATTTGTATGCCTGTAGCAGACTTTAAACCTGTTTGATGTAGTTTGGTGCCTTGTAGTTACCCAGAAAGTTAGAAATGACATTCTTGAAGGCGATCCATGCGACACGTCCAACACCCTGCAGCAGGCCATCAAAATGACTGTCCCTCATCACTTCACGGATCTGTGGACCAATAAAGACGCCTTCTTTCATCTTGGCATCACTGATACATGGAAACATCTGTCGCAAGTGCGCAAAAGCTTTGCCTTGCTTATTCATTGCCTTAACAAAGTTTTTCATTAGCCCAAGTTTGATGTGCAAAGGTGGAAGAAATATTTTCTTCAGATCAACCAGTGGCTCATGCGCAACGTTCTTCAGCCCGGGAACCAATGTCTTTAAGACATGCTTGGGTGGGCCTGAACGTGCCCAAGTACATATGATGAGACAGATTTCCATGAAGAATTTGATCTAAATGAGTCTCTAGTATAAATTACATCAGTTATTTTTTAAAAAATACAATAGTTCTGACCTACTACTACCAGGCATGTAAACTGGAATACCCATTACTATGCAAATCACTCCGATTCTAACATTTCTTCCCTACTACTAGAAAATTAGCTGTTTCTCAAAAACCTTGCCCACTGGGAAGATTTCAGTTATTTCTGTGATCAGCATCACAAAATCTATCTGGCGCACAAAAAATTTTGAAGGAAAGAAAAACCATGTCGACCAGTGTAATCGGTGTGCATCGTTGTCTGTGTACTGGACATCACAATTCTGTCATTAAAAATGCCCCACCTTCCATTAAAAGTTGCAACCAACCTGCCAATTTAGTACACTGGTGCTGGCTAAGTTATGTATCCATTGGTACAGTGTGTGTCATGTACCGTTCAGTACATAATTTTTAGTTCTGTGTGCACAATGAAGTGAATAAATACATTTTTTGACACAGGCGAAACCTAAAGGCACATGTAGATGGTCAACCCATTACATCATGCTAATTGTGGCTGTGAGTTGGTTATGGCTAATGTTGGTTACAGTCAGTCATACTCAGCAGTTTCGGAACAAAAGAGTAGTTGATAAGATGAAAGCTGTGGTCGACCAGTCTATTTTGCTTAGGAAGGTTCCAAACTGAGTGAGCTAACAAATAAGTGCCTAAGTTGCATGATTGAATTCTCTAGAACAGTTTTCTTCACTGAATTGTAGATGAGTGCCATGCTTAAGGTGTAGAGGGGGTTGGGGGCCACAATTTACTTTTGATAGGCTGGCTAGCCAGAAGTAATCTTAATGCTGCTCCACTTGATTGTTAGTGAACTATGTAGCTGTACATTATTGGGGAAGTTGTATTATATGGAAGCAAATCTGTGTCATCAGAATTTGAATTTTATATGCCACTGAAATTCTAACATTGAATATTTATGCATTGGAAATATGCGTTGGAAATTCGATGGTCCGAATTCACATGCAAAAATATGAGGTTAAAAATACAAAGACAACATTTCAAAGTTGCTCCAATTCGATGGTCCAAATTCACATGCAAAAATACGAAATTAAAAAATACAAAGACAACATTTCAATGTTGCTCCAATTCGAACGGTCCGAATTCACGTGCAAAAATACAAGGTTAAAAATACAAAGACAACATTTCAATGCTGCTCAAATTCGACGGTCCGAATTCACATGCAAAAATACGAAATTAAAAAATACAAAGACAACATTTCAATGTTGCTCCAATTCGAACGGTCCGGATTCACGTGCAAAAATACAAGGTTAAAAATACAAAGACAACATTTCAATGCTGCTCAAATTCGACGGTCCGAATTCACATGCAAAAATACGAGGTTAAAAATACGAGTTATACATCTGGGATTCATTAATTTGTTTATTTTTTTAAGTTCAGTGATTTTTAGTACACTAATTTGGTAGTTAGCTTGTAACTGAGTTGTGTGGGTGTGTTCAGCCTGCCTTATTTTGTCAGTGCAATTATTTCTTTAATAAATGTCAGTCTCTACACTTACAGTAACTTTAATTTAATGTTGAATTTGCCAAATTCCACATGTTCATGATGTAGCTTTACGCTGTAACACTATACATTTCACTTTTGTTCAGTGATTTTAACTTGGCATGTTTTTCTCTTGTTTGCAATGATTCAACTCTCCTCCATCATGAATCAGTACAAGCAGGTAAGAGACTTTTTTACATACATACTGTATATACAGATCATGTACATATATAGCTAACGGTGCAGTACAAAACATGTACATTTAAAATACTCAAATTACTACTTATGTTTACTCTTTACAGTATGTGCTATCGGTTTATTCAGTGAAATGTTAATGTTATTTTTACTAAAGTGCTTGACCCCTAAGTTGGTTGCAACTGGTATCAAGGTTCTTTGCCAAGTGACTTTTAGTAGAATAGTTTGATAGGTAGCTTGCTAACTAAGCCGTGTGTGTACATTTAATCTTACTTAATTCTTTAGTGCAATTATTTCTTTGGTACTTCTACACTCACGGTAACTCTTTAAATTTAATTTAATGTTGTATTTTCCCAAAATCCTTGTGTGTTTCCATGGGTCACCTGTTTATCTTCATGAAGGGCATCCTGGATATCATGGTGAGTCCTGATGTATATCAGTAGTTGTGATAAATGAATGTGATCAGATCTCAATCACTTTTATTGACAGTTATTCAGAAAGGGAAAAAGTACATTTTTTAAATATAATGAATTTTCCCAAAATCCAAATGTTCATGATGTAGCTTTACACTGTAACACTATAAATTTCACTTTTGTTCAGTGATTTTTAACTTGACATGTTTTTCTCTTGTTTGCAATGATTCAACTCTCCTCCATCATGAATTAGGACCGGCAGGTAAGAGATTCTTTTACTGTACATACATATATACAGATCATGTACATATATAGCTAATGCTGCAGCACAAGACATGTCGATAGGCCTTTGCAAATAATTAAGACTCTACTGACCAGCCTGACTGTGTCACAATATTTTCAAACATGTACATTTAAAATACTCAAGTTACTATTTACAGTATGTTTACTCTTTATATTCTTTTGATTTATTCAGAGAAATGTTAATGCTATTTTTACTAAAGTGCTTGACCCCTAAGCTGGTTGCAACTGGTATCAAGGTTCTTTGCCAAGTGATTTTTAGTAATTTGATAAGTAGCTTGCTAACTTAGCCGTGTGTGTATGTTCTATCTGACTTAATCCTTCAGTGCAATTATTTCTTTGTTAAATATTGTTGACTTCTAAACTCACAGTGACTGTAAAAAAAAATTTTATGTTGCATTTTCCCAAAATCCTTATGTGTTTATCTTCATGAAGGGCATCCTGGATTTACTGGTGAGTCCTGATGTTTATCAGTAGCCACTAAATGGAAGCACATGCACGGTATGGTAAAGACATTACATTACAGCACTTACTGCAAACCAGTACAATAATTACTATGTACAATATAAATACATGAAAACACATATTAGTTTACTGGTTACTTCACAGCTAAGGGTGCAGCACAAGGCATGTCGGTAGGCCTATGCAAATAACTAAGACTATACTGACTAGCCTGACTATTTAGACAGTAAAAATACATTTAGACAATGATAGTAACAGTAATTATTATTATATAATGAAATACATTTAAAAATAGATTTCTTATTAATTATTTTAATATCATGAATAATAAACCATTAATACATTTAATCATAATAAGATTGTCGTGCCGAGCGGGGACGGAATGGAGACAAAGGCGCAGACGTCAGGGTATCGGGGAATACGGGGTTTAATTACAGGTAAGGGAGGCAAAATGCAGACGGACAATACAATGACCGGTGTTCTGACGAGTTATGCTACCTACCGAGATATACTATCGAGCCATTTTGCGCATGTGCATTTCCACCTTTTTGGGGTTAGGGTTAGGTTTTAGGGGTTTGGGTTAGGGTTAGGATAAGGGTTTTAGGGGTTTATGGGGGGTTAGGGTAAGGGTTAGGGCTAGGGATATCGATTAGCACTACGATAGTCTACCTCGACAGAGTAGCTCAACTCGACAGAACAACGGACTGGGGAAACAAACTGAAACGCGGACTAAATACCTAGAACTAATGACAACCAGAAACAGCTGATCACATGGGGATTCCACACGAGGTTAATGAGGGGGCGTGGCACACAGAAGGAGTGGACGATCGGGGAAGGACACATGGTTTTTTTTTAACTTTACACATTGTTTGGATACATTTATTTTTTTTACTTTACTGGTTTGATAATGTGCTTAGATGTGTTTAGTATATGCTCTTCTTGTTTTATGCTGTTCATTTTGTGTTTAAATGCTTTAAAAAAAAAAAACATATATAGGTGTCATTTTTTGGGGCCGGGAACCAATTAATTGGTTTTCCATTATTTCTTATGGGGAAAATTCGATCGAAACACAAACTTTTTAGGATTAGAACCCGAGTTCTGAACGGATTAAGTTTGAGTTCTGAGGTACCACTGTACATTTAAAATGCTCAAGTTACTAATTATGTGTTTCTGGTTTATTCAATGAAATATTAATGCTATTTTGACGTAAGTGCTTGACTCCTAAGTTGGTTGCAACTGGTATCTGGATTCTTTGCCAAGTGATTTTTAGTAGAGTAGTTTGGTAGTTAGCTTGCTACCTGAGTTGTATGCGTGTGTTTATGCTGAGTTAGAAGCTTTGAAACACCACAGTTACTGCAGCTAATGTTGTTGACTTCATTTTAAATAAGTGTTCTGATGAAGGAGAGCAGAATTTATATATAAGGACCAAACCTACTAAAATAATGAAAATATTTTACAGCATTTTACTTACAAAACACAGAAACAATCACATTAGGTTTTATTATACTTTCAGAAAATGTAGCTTTTAAATGAATGGTGTGGCCAAGTACTCCTTTTAGTAAGACCTTTATAGTCCTTTTTCATTCTGCTTCTGATCACAGACACAGGGGCTTTGCCCACTGAAACATACACTGCCCCACTTCATTCAGAAAGTGCTGTGCTTTCTGTTGGTTGCAACTGACCATTGCGTATTGGGTTTCATCATTATTTTAAATGTACTGTAGCTGTTAAATGAATGATGTGGCAAATTTCTCTTTTTGGTAAAATCAGGCTTATTTGTGTAATGTACATAACCATGATTTTTCCAGTCACACCTTTCTTTAATAACATTAGAGATTTTCGTTCTGACCCTGATTGTTCTTTTTAATGTCATTAAGTTCTGATTTTTAACTTGCATGTGTTTCTCTTAATTTTTCCCTCTCCCATGATTAAGGAAGAAAAGGTGAGTGACTGGTTTACCTGGATATACAGATCACATCCCACTGTGTCTCATTGCTACAGCGAGTTGAATAAAAGGCCCTCAACATTTTTTCACTGTGACTCCATATTAATGGAATTAAATCACTTTATTATGCAAGAAGTCTTCCAATGAAGGAGAGCAGAATTTATATATAAGGAGCAAACCTACCAAAATAATGAAATAAAAAGACATTTATAGGTCATACTGCCAACTGTCCACACTGTGATCCCACCTTTTTAAAAATCACCATCCACCACTGACGACTCTGTAAAGATATCAGCGAATCGGCTTACAAGATATATTTTAATCTCAGTCACTTGGTGATTGAGTCTTTTTGAGAACAGGAAAAGTACATTGGAACATATTTTCCAATTTTTTCTTCACTAAAACAAAAACAATCACATTAGGTTTTATTATACTTTCAGAAAATGTATCTCTTAAATGAATGATGTGGCAAATTTCTCCTTTTGGTAAAATCAGGGTTGTTTCTGTAATGTACATAACCATGATTTTTCCAGTCACACCGTTTCTTTAATAACATTAGAGATTTTCGTTCTGACCCTCTTTGTTCTTCTTACTGTCACTAAGTTCTGATTTTTAACTTGCTATGTGTTTCTCTTCTTTTTCCCTCTGCCATGATTAAGTAGTAGTAGGTGAGTAACTGGTTTACCTGGATATACAGATCACATCCCACTGTGTCTCATTGCTACAGCGAGTTGAGTAAAAGGCATTCAAAAATTTTTCACTTTGACTCCAGCTTAATGGAATTAAATCACATAATATTACTTTACACATTTTTTTTTTTGCTTTCCTGAACTCTCATTTTGTATGTTTACCAATATTCTCCTTTCTCTTGCCTCCAGTATAACTCTGGACTCTCTTACATGCATATACTGTATACAGATCATGTTCTGCTGCATCTTTTCGCTGCATCTTATTAAAGTTAATCATATGCTTAACTTTTAGACAATTGAAATAATATTTTACTGTGATTCCTTAATTTATTTAAATGGATTAATTATGCCCCTCTCAATATTCCTCATATTTCTTTACCGTCCTTTTCCATTCTGCTTCTGATCACAGACACAGGGGCTTAGCCCACTGAACCATGCACTGCCCCACTTTATTCAGAAAAGTGCTGTGCTTTCTGTTGGTTGCATTTGACCACTGAGCATTGGATTTGATCATTTGTTTATTTTCTAAGTTTAGTAATTTTTAATAGACTAGTTTCATAGGTATCTTGCTAGCTAAGCTGTATGTGTATGTTCAGTCTGACTTAATTTTTCGTTGCAGTTATTTCGTTGATAAATGTTGTTAATTTCTACACTCACAATCCTTTTCTGTTTCTATGGATCATCTGTTAATCTCCATGAAGGGTATTCTGCATTTATTGGTGAGTCCTGATATATATCAGATGCCACTAAATGGAAGCACATGCACGGCATGGTAAAGACATTACATTATAGCACTTACTGCAAACCATTATAATAATTACTATTTACAATGTAAATACATGAAAACACATATTAGTTTACTGGTTACTTCACAATTAACAGTGCAGCACAAGGCATGTCGGTAGGCCTATGCAAATAACTAAGACTCTACTGACCGGCCTGAATGTGTCACCAATGTTTTCAAATATGTACATTTAAAATGCTCAAGTTACTATTTATGTGCATCTGGCTTATTCAATGAAATGTTAATGCTGTTTTGACTTAAGTGCTTGACTCCTAAGTTGGTTGCAACTGGTATCTGGATTCTTTGCTAAGTGATTTTTAGTAGAATAGTTTGGTAGTTAGTGTGTGTGTGTTTAAGCTGAGTTAGAAGCTTTGAAACACCACAGTTACTGCAGCTAATGATGTTGACTTCATTCTAAAGAAGTCTTCTAATGAAGGAGAGCAGAATTTATATATAAGGAGCAAACCTACTAAAGTAATGAAATAAAAAGACATTTATAGGTCATACTGCCAACTGTCCACACTGTGCTCCCACCTTTTTAAAAATCACCATCCACCACTGACGAGTCTGTAAAGATATCGGCGGATCGGCTTACAAGATGTATTTTAATCTCAGTCCCTTGGTGATTGAGTCTTTTTGAGAACAGGAAAAGTACATTGGAAAATATTTTACAATATTTTCTTCACTAAAACACAAAAACAATCACATTAGGTTTTATTATACTTTCAGAAAATGTAGCTTTTAAATGAATGATGTGGCAAATTTCTCCTTTTGGTAAAATCAGGGTTGTTTCTGTAATGTACATAACCATTATTTTTCCAGTCACACCTTTTCTTTAATAACATTAGAGATTTTCATTCTGACCCTCTTTGTTCTTCTTACTGTCACTAAGTTCTGATTTTTAACTTGCCATGTGTTTCTCTTCTTTTTCCCTCTGCCATGATTAAGGAGGAGGTGAGTAACTGGTCTACCTGCATATCCAGATTGCATCCCACTGTGTCTCATTGCTACAGCGAGTTAAGTAAAGGGCATTCAAAATTTTTTCACTTTGACTCCATCTTAATGGAATTAAATCACTTTATTATGCCCATTTCAAAAATGTTCAAAATATTACTTTACATAATTTTTCTGTTTTGGTTTCCTGAACTAACATTTAGTATGTTTACCAATATTCTCCCTTCTCTTGCCTTCAGTATAACTCTGGACTCTCTTACATGCATATACTGTATACAAATCATGTTCTGCTGCATCTTATCGCTGCAGCATGTTCAGTAGAAGGCTGAGTTCCCATTCATTCTGTTTTAACTGTAACAATGGGGCAGTTGTGGCCTAATGGTTAGGAAAGTGCAGTTGTAATTGAAAGATTGCTGGTGTGAATCCCTGACCTGTAATCCCTGTAACTTGAAGGACTTCCTTATCGGGCTGGATGTAGATTTACAGCATGCCCAGGACAAAGCAATTGCAGGCTAAGGGGCTTGTTCATGGGCTCAACAGAGTAGCACCACTCCTGGCATTCAAGGGACTCAAACCAGCAACCTTTCAAGTGCTGGGACAGATTCCTATCCTCAGAGCCACCAATTCACCCTATACTATAGCACTACCTTTTTGTGCCCATTCTAGCCACCGCATAAGGAATACCTGTAGGTGTTCCTGATTTTAGATGTGCACCGTTTTCCTGGATGACACTGATGATGTGTATAATGGAAGCAAAATTATCCAGTTTGGCAGAGAGTTTATCAATGGGCACACAGCTCTACCAATATGGCGTCCAAGCAGACAGACTGTGTAGACAAAATCTGATACTGAAATCACAAAAGTGAGAGATTTTCCTCAGAAAATTTCTGCTTCCATTTTATTGCATTGTTGATCTGACTTAATTCTTGAGTGCAATAATTTCTGGGATAAATGTTGTTAGCTTATACACTGACAGTGACTGTTTAAATTTCATTTAATGTTCTATTTTCCCAAAATCCTTGCATGTTTCCATGGGTCACCTGTTTGTCTTCATGAAGGGATTCCTGGAATTTATGGTGAGTCCTGATATCATTAGTCATGATAAATGAATGTGATCAGATCTCAATCACTTTTATTGACAGTTATTCAGAAAGGGAAAAAGTACATTTTGAAATACTGAATTTGGATTCCAAAATCCAAATGTTCATGATGTAGCTTTACACTGTAACACTATAAAGGGGGCAGTGTGTGGCTCATTGGGCTCAGCCTGTGCTCTTGTAATCACAATGTCACCAGTACAAACCCAGCTGCCTGGGTGCTGCCCTTCACAGACAACTTACTTACAAAGAGCAAGTTGAAGGAGGCATAAAAAGACAATTTCCATACAGGGATTAATAAAGTGATGATGATGATGATGATTATTATAAATTTCACTTTTGTTCAGTGATTTTTAACTTGACATGATTTTCTCTTGTTTGCAATGGTTCAACTCTCCTCCATCATGAATTAGGACAAGCAGGTAAGAGACTCTTTTACATACATATATACAGATCATGTACATATATAGCTAATGCTGCAGCACAAGACATGTCGATAGGCCTTTGCAAATAACTAAGTCTATACTGACTAGCCTGACTGTGTCACAATATTTTCAAACATGTACATTTAAAATACTCAAGTTACTATTTATGTTTACTCTTTATATGCTTTTGATTTATTCAGTGAAATGTTAATGCTATTTTTACTAAAGTGCTTGACCCCTAAACTGGTTGCAACTGGTACCAAGGTTCTTTGCCAAGTGATTTTTAGTAATTTGATAAGTAGCTTGCTAACTTAGCCGTGTGTGTATTTTCAATCTGACTTAAACCTTCAGTGCAATTATTTCTTTGTTAAATATTGTTGACTTCTAAACTCACAGTGACAGTAAAAAAAATAGATGAATAAATGTGATCAGATCTCAATGGCTTTTATTGACAGTCATTTGTGATGGAAAAAGTACATTATGAAATTTTTTGAAACGTTTGAAAAAATTTTAATGTTGCATTGTCCCAAAATCCTTATGTGTTTATCTTCATGAAGGGCATCCTGGATTTACTGGTGAGTCCTGATGTTTATCAGTAGCCACTAAATGGAAGCACATGCACGGTATGGTAAAGACATTACATTATAGCACTTACTGCAAACCATTACAATAATTACTATTTACAAACACACATTAGTTTACTGGTTACTTCACAGCTAAGGGTGCAGCACAAGGCATGTCGGTAGGCCTATGCAAATAACTAAGTCTATACTGACTAGCCTGACTGTTCACAATATTTTCAAACATGTATAGTGGTACCTCAGTACTCGAACGCATCAGAACTCGAATTTCTTAGAAGTCGAACCAACCAGTTCGGAAAAAAGTGACCTAGAACTCGATCTGAATCTCAGAAGTCGAACCGTGAAACGCCAACCTAAGATAACTTGTACGCGCGGGGAAATGAGTCACGTGGCACGTCTCTCAGCGGAAACAAAGGGTAACGCTTCAATCTCAGCCTCACATTTGCTGTGATAGCATTATGCATGTTTACACTAGCTGAAAACATATTTAGACAGTAAAAATACATTTAGACAATGATAGTAACAGTAATTATTATTATATAATGAAATACATTTAAAAATAGATTTCTTCTTAATTATTTTAATATCATGAATAATAAACCATTAATACATTTAATCATAATAAGATTGTCGTGCCGACTAAACGCGGACTAAATACCTAGAACTAATGACAACAATCCAGAAACAGCTGATCACATGGGGATTCCACACGAGGTTAATGAGGGGGCGTGGCACACAGAAGGAGTGGACGATCGGGGAAGGACACATAGTTTTTTTTTAACTTTACACATTGTTTGGATACATTTATTTTTTTACTTTACAAATTACTGTTTTGATAAATGTGCTTAGATGTGTTTAGTATATGCTCTTCTTGTTTTATGCTGTTCATTTTGTGTTTAAATGCTTAAAAAAAAAACATATTTTACATACATATATACAGATCACGTACATACTGTATATAGCTAATGCTGCAGCACAATACATGTCGATAGGCCTTTGCAAATAATTAAGACTCTACTTTTGTTCAGTGATTTTTAACTTGACATGATTTTCTCTTGTTTGCAATGATTCAACTCTCCTCCATCATGAATTAGGACAAATAGGTAAGAGACTCTTTTACTGTACATACATATATACAGATCATGTACATATATAGCTTATGCTGCAGCACAAGACATGTCGATAGGCCTTTGCAAATAATTAAGACTCTACTGACCAGCCTGACTGTCACAATATTTTCAAACATGTACATTTAAAATACTCAAGTTACTATTTATGTTTACTCTTTATATGCTTTTGATTTATTCAGTGAAATGTTAATGCTATTTTTACTAAAGTGCTTGACCCGTAAGCTGGTTGCAACTGGTATCAAGGTTCTTTGCCAAGTGATTTTTAGTAATTTGATAAGTAGCTTGCTAACTTAGCCGTGTGTGTATGTTCTATCTGACTTAATCCTTCAGTGCAATTATTTCTTTGTTAAATATTGTTGACTTCTAAACTCACAGTGACTGTAAAAAAAATAGATGAATAAATGTGATCAGATCTCAATGGCTTTTATTGACAGTCATTTGTGATGGAAAAAGTACATTATGAAATTTTTTGAAACGTTTGAATTTAAAAATAGTTATATATCTATTTAAATCCCATTGAAATGCTTTTGATTTATTCTAACATGTTTTATTTTCTCCATTGATCCCATCCTGATTTCCTTCAGCATAACTCTACCTCTTTTTACATTTCTGCATTTCTTGGCTGTGATTTGTTTTCTGTGAATTCCTGTTGTGTAATTGGTTCTGTATTCAGCACAACTCATTTTCCGCTCAATTACATAAGTCACTGCTTCATTGTTCCCCTTTTTGATCACTGTGACTCTTTATTGACTTACTGTGACTGAGTTCTTAGTTGTAACTTGCAAATCTCTCTTTCCCTTGTTTGAATTGACTTCCCTCTGCTCCCTCATTATTAAGCACGACGTGAGTCCAATTTTATTGCATTTTATTGTATTATATTTCTGATTTATTAATGCTTCACTGAAATTATTTCTGTACTTAATTTTTTTTATTATTATATTCACAGTGATTGTTTAACTTTTAATTAACATTGAATTGTCCCAAAATCCTTGTTTTTACATGGCTCACCTGTTCATCTTTATGAAGTGCGTCCTTATGGTGAGTTATAACATTTGGTGAGTTCTAATATTCTTAGTTATGAAACTTTGGTGAGTTCTAACATTCATAGTTATGATTAAAGATGATGTTCAGATCTCAGTTATTTTTTGTTTGACAATCATTATGGTATGGGGAGAAATACATTATAAAGTGTGTTTTTCCATGGCTCACCTGTTCACCATTATGAATGACATCAAGGAGATATTGCGGAGTCCTGATGGGTATTTTACATGAGTAAAAATACATTTAGACAATGATAGACAGTAACAGTAATTATTATTATATAATAAAATACATTTTAAAAATATTTCTTATTTATTATTTTTATATTAATAATAAACCATTAATACAAGAGATAATACAAAATAATAATATTGTCCTGCCGAGCGGGGACGGAATGGAGACAAAGGCGCAGACATCAGGGTATTGGGGAATACGGGGTTTAATTACAGGTAAGGCAGGCAAAACACAGACGGACAATACAATGACTTACACTTTGTTAATCTTGTTGTCAGATCCAGTAAAAATTAGTTAGTGGGTAGTGAATGTACAGTCCCACTGTTAATTAAAAATGTCCGTGGCACTTCCCTGTCAGTCAAAAACTTATTAGCCAATGGGGACGCGTCCATGAAAAAACCCGCCCACGTGAGAAGTTTGTGTCAGAATTATAAACAAAAAGTCAGGGAGTGCAAGCGAGAAAGCTGGCAGCATAAACGAAGGAAAACATTATCAAAAGACCAATCATGTGTTTGCAAGTTATAAATTTTACTTTTGAGATGACATTTCTTTTGCTTCAGTTATTTTTCTTCTCGAAGCCTTGTATTTGCTTGATGTCAAAAACGTTTCGCTTCATAATATTGGCACAAATCTGATTCCATAGTATTCTTCCTCACCAGTATGGTCACACCCACTACATTTTCACCTGAAAAAGAAGGCGCATCCATGCAAGAAGTCTAATTAATTCATTAAGCAAAAAATGGGTGTTAAACCCTTAATGATATTGGCATCAAGATAATGTGGAACATGGACTGTTTATTGTATACCCTGAACCTAATTGAAATCCTCAGAAGCTGCTTTATTTTAAAAATGAAAGCATGGCAGTAGCCTACTATGCTTATATTTGGTAATTCTGAGTATGTGAATCCTAAGACAAGCACTAAGTGTTACAGTGAAATACAGTGTTTGAACTTTATACATCGCAATTGACAACACTTAATAGGTATATTCAAATGGTGTCATTTATAGCCCTGACTTAATTATTCTCAGCCATTTTCCACAAATAGACATGAAATTATATCTGTGAATAATGTATAAATCTGAGGGGGTCAGGGTGGGCAGAGATTGTGAGTAAACACTTTTAAAAAGATATTACTTGTTTTACATTTCTTCAATAGATGAAGCTGAAGACTCACAATTTCACAGTGTCATATTACCAATACATCGTAAGTACAAATACTCGCACACAAGCACAAGGTCTTAATATTCAGTCCTATTTGATAATGCCTAAAAGTGCCATATTAATTTCCATATTAAAATTCACATTGCCTTTCCAAAATGAAGGGTGTGGGGGGCAATGACAAAAAAAAAATAATCTCACTCCGAAGTTCTAACACTTTAGTAATCAAACCACATAAAATTTCAGAATGTCTCGCTCACCTATGTGTAGCCAACCCCTGTGTCAATAAGTTTTTCAAAAATCTTGGCTAGAAATGTTTATAATGTGATTTTTTTACAATTTCTCAGCATGTCTGAAATAGGTTTTTGAAAAGTATATGTTTAAAGTTGATTTTAACAAATAATAGAATAATAACATTCTAAGTGGTCTCAGATTTTTTTTTACAATTTTACAACTGTTTTTTCAAAAGTGTATGTTTAAGTTGATTTAAAAAAAAAATAGAATAATGACATTCTAAGTGGTCTCAGATTATTGGTGCTGAGTCTGTGCTGAATAAAAGCATTTGTAGCACTTTGGGATAAATATTCTTTAGATAGGCAAAATATTTTAAAATGTCAAGACATATCAGACTACCTCAAAAGTGGCTGAGAGACCTCAGACCCCAGTGGGTTAATTGTAATGCTTTCTTCACCGATGATACCCTGCTTTCTATTTTTTTTTGGTCAAATTCTCCTCCTAATTATTAATTTCAGATTCTCTATGCTAAAAGGTCTTAAACATGTTACACTTTTAAAAAATACTTTTGTGTTGAATTCCAAAATTAGAGCCAATTTTCACTTTTAGACATTTCAAGTACTCATGATGCGTTCAGTATGCACACGTTTATTTTTCCTTTGTGTAGCTTCCATCCTTTTATTTATATATTTATTCCTGTTCTTTAATATTTTTAGCTACCAATGGAGGACCTCAACCAGGTGAGTAGCATCCTATACAGTACAAAGACTCATAAGCAACCAAACTAGAATGAATCAAAATGAAGCATCAACAAGTTACAGGTTAACCATAAACCCTTTCCTCAGTATGTGCACATGTTTCCCACATCATATCTTATAACTCATAAACTCAGAGGCACCATCTAAAGTAATATTACCCTTCTGATTAAAAACATTTTTTCAACTGTTTCGAACATAAATTAAATACAGGTGTAAAGAGTGCTATAATTATAGCAGTTACATTACTTACATTTTAATCAGTTTAAATGGCAAGCAATCATTGTGAATTATACACATGTATTCAAAGTGAAGGATGTGGTTGATCTACGGATCCTGCAGCCCACGGCGGGTCACAGCAATCAGCTCTGCTTTGATGTGCAAGTTTCTCAGAAGCAAAATTACAAGCTGCTAGACGATCAGACCACAGGTGAGTCAACTCCATATGACTGTAGCACAAGCAAGAATGTATAAATAATAATGAAGATAAATAGACTGGTGTTCTGGACACGTGTTTTTGGAGTTTGGAACAATAGAATTTGCTAAATTCTTGTGATATTAGAAAGTCGAAAAGCCAAATGGTTAGAGGTGTTATTTAGGATCTACCAAGGACATGAAGAAACCAAGAGATTACGCTTTTGTGAGCGCTCACTACCTTTCTAAGCTCATGTTAATATTTCACAACCCCCTTGAATCTTGAAACCCTGCTTTATATCCCCTAATAATCGCACTAACTGCAGGCGAGCTGAGACATTCACTTGTCAGGTGATGTGTGGTTCAATGAGTTGGGACACTGTGTCCAAGATAAGGACGTTCATGGGTTCAAATCAGATGGTCAGCAGGGTGATCTCATCCTTAATCTCAGTTGCTTGAGGGAGTGGCTAACCTTTCTTACTCAACTGAGCAACACTTGGATAAAAGCATCGATGCTAAAATAAACGTAAGCATGCCCTCACCACATCCCTCCATAAAAATCCTCTACACAAGAGCCATATGGCTACAGTTTAATTTAATTAGATAGATACTGATTATAAAAATAATTTATATTTTTATATAATATAATTATAATTTAATTTTTGAAAATATGGTCACATATGCTACCTTGTATCCCTCCAGCACAGACAGTTTTATTTACAAATTTAAAGAAAAAACAAAGTGTTGAGTGAAAATTATGCTAAACATTGATCACTGTAATGGCTGGTTTCACGTCCAATGTCCATTGACACATCAAAAGAAATATATCTATTGCCAATGTTTACAGCCATGCTTATATAAGGCATTTTTACTTTTGGTTACTAGCAGGCAGAGTGCAAATTACCCCTCCATAATTGGGTGTTACTGCCTTCATAATACTTCTGTGACCATTATGGTCCGCTACTGCGTTAATATGAATAGTCGCCACCAGGATCAATGTTAAGAGTGCAAGATGCACTATGGGTGTTTACTAACGTATGGAACACACGGTCATGGTCTGGACATGCAACAAAATGAGAATAAATACAGAAGATCTCATTATCCTTATCCCTATCCAAAAGAATTTGGGTTTGATAACTCCCAGGAATTATCCTAGAAGTAGTATACTAGTAAAAGTAATAAGCCTATACATTTACAAACAGCCTGGTCTGGTCCAGCAGTCTGGTGTTATTCCTGCCCTCTCAGTCCCCCCAGTTCCAACAGCTTTCAGAAATAAATATTTGCCTATTAGGCTAACATCTGCCTTCATGATACAGTAGATCTTAAAGTACAGCCTAATTTCTAACTCACCTCTTGGTCCTGCGCTCTGTCCTCATCCTGCCATCTTCCTGCTGCCTGCTGACTGTCCTGTACACTGTCCTGATCCTGCCATCTTCCTGCTCACTGTCCTCATCCTGCCATCTTCCTGCTCCTGTGCCTCTCTTGCTTTCTACTGACCACCACTTTCCTTCATACACATTAAGTTTGCAAAGCTGTACCTATACTTTTAGTGTAATGTTCTGTAGCTCTTAACACTAATATTTCCTACTTACTCTTCTTTTACCACCAAAAAAGTGTCTGATGTCTCTGATCTTTGTCTGTGAATAAAATTTAATCTATATTTAACAAAATAGTATCTGGGCTATCAGATGAAGCTTCTAAAAATGTCTATAAATATGAAATTGTGGAATGCAGAATCAAAACCACTAAAATTCAAATAATAGGGCTTATTATTTGCTAGCTAGTTTTTTTTTTATGTTGCCCCTATAGGTTTCACTTATAGTAATGTTTTTTCAGAGCATAACGTTAGACCTTTTTGTGTGTTAACATTAGCCTAATAACAAACTACACAGGCTAAGCGGCGAATAAATTTCAGAAAGGCACAATTTATTCGTGATAAAATGAGAATGAAAACATAGTAAGTTCATCTCTTTGGAAAATGACCATGATAGATTTTACCTCACCAAATAAGCCTGGTTTAAATAGAGAACTTAGCTTATCTTGCTAGTTCACGTAACTAACATTGACTGTACCAGTGTTCTGTCGAGTTGAGCTACTTTGTCGAGGTAAGCTTATGGTTAGGGCTATCAATTAGCACTACAGTAGCTTACCTTGACAAAGTAGCTCAACTATTGAGCCTTTCTGCGCATGTGCATTTCCACTCTCTTTGGATTAGTGGTTTTAGGGGTTATGGTTAGGTTTTAGGGGTTAGGGTTAGGGTTAAGGTAAGGGTTTTAGGGGTTTTTGGGGGGTTAGGGTAAGAGTTAGGGTTAGGGCTATCGATTAACACTAAGGTAGGATGTTTTGATAAAGTAGGACGTTTTGTCAGAACACCGGCCTGAGAAGGACAATGGTAAGTAATTCAACTTATAAAGACGTCAGCTTGCATTAGTAGATGAAACACTTAAACGAATAAATGAAGGTTGTAAAATAACACATTTTCAACAGGCTAGACTTCTGCTGGCTACTTACATTTACGAACACACGATAAACAGTACCATGACAGACAAACACAATGAACAGATCACTCAATGAGAATGAATGACACAACTGACTGGCTGCTTCTAGCGCCAAGGTGGTTAAAATGGTACGGTCCACATTAGGGGTGTCTGATATCGTTTTACATAACCTCACCTTGTAAGAAAATTTTATCTTTTTTTTTTTTTACAACAAAAGAAATGTTAAGGCCCTCCCCAAACTGCTATTTTTGTCTCTTTGGGGGGGTCTGGGTCTTGATCGGGGGGTACAGTACCCCCCGTAATTCGAACCATGCTAGCAGGGGTGATGTTGATAGTAAGTAAGTATTATTACTATCATTACATCAGTTACAACTATGAATTTTTTCCAGTCTCTGTCTCAACTCCCCCTTGAACCCCTCAAAGCCTTGTTCTTGAGTGGTCTTAAATCAGACTTAGTATTTGTGGTCTTGTCCCCATAATTACTCAGTTGTAACTGTTGGTCTTCTTCTGTGGTTTGTTCACTCACATATACAATGGCGTAGACCTCTTGGTTGTGGGCCAGGTGAACAGTGAAGCCAAGAAGGGCTTTCAGCAAATCAGCATTCGCTCCAAAGCCTGGGGCAGCGTCACTGTGGATACTACAAAAATTGTCCTCATCCAGGGACAGAAGAATGAAGATTTTTCTTGGACACCGTTCTCCTTCAGCAATGCATTGAACGGGTACTGCATCTCTCTTGGCATGAATGACATTTCAATACATATAACCTTAGAATAAAAACAGTTTCATATTAAGCACCATGTTTTTAAATATTGCAAATGTTTTATTCTGAGGATGAATATTTGAAGAACAGAACAAATCTATAATGATGGAGCAATTTTTGTAAATATGACAACATAAAAGGTATAGCTGAATGCTATAGAGAATAGTAAATAAAACTTTGAGAGACATATTACAGTTAGATCCATAAGTATTTGGACACTGATGCCATTTTTTGTCATTTTCTCTCTGTTTACCACTACAATGGATTTAAAATTAAGCAATCAAGATGTAATGGAAGTAATGATTTTCATTTTAAAATTAGGGGGTTTAACAAAGGTATAAAATTAAGCTTTCAGAAATTACAGCCCTTTTTCACAGAATCCTTCCATTTCCAGAGGCTCAAAAGTTACAGGACATAGTAATATAATATAAAATATATGCATTGTTTTAATACTTGGATGAAAACCCTTTGCAGTCAATGGCTCCCTGAAGTCAGGAACCCATGCACATCACCAAATGCTGGGTTTCCTCCCTAGTGATGCCTTGATAGGCCTTCACTGCTGTCCCCTTCAGTTGCTGCTTGTTTATTGGTCTTTCTGCCTTCAGTTTTGTTTTTAGTAACTGAAATGCATGATCTATTGGGTTGAGATCAGGTGATTAACTTGGTCATTGAAGAATATGCAATTTCTTTACCTTGAGAAACTTTTGGGATGCTTTTGCAGTATGTTTTGGGTCTTTATCCATTTGTACTGTGAAGTACCTTCCTATCAGTTTTTCAGAATTTGGCTGAATCTTGGCAGAATGTACAGCCCTATACACTTCAGGATTCATCATAGTACTTCTGTCAGCAGTCACATCATCAATAAACACCAGTTACCCTATTAAATGGGCATCTATACATGCCCATGCCATAACACTGCCTCCACCATGTCTAACACACGCATGGTATGCTTCCGATCATGAACTGTCCCTTTCTTTCACTATAATTTTCTCTTCCTATCAGTCTGGTACAAGTTGATCTTGGTTTCATCTTTACAAAGAACCTTATTCCAGAATTTGACAGGCTATTTATGGTGTTTTCTGGCAACGTCTAATCTGGCCTTCCTGTTGTTCTGTGTGAGCAGTGGTATTGTGCTGCTACAGCGGTTTGTCAAAGTACAGTATAGTACCATATGTAGTTACTTTTATTATGACTGAGGAACGTATCTCATTTGTTCATCCATTTTGTTTGTTTCCTAAATTATAGACATAATGTAAAAAGGATTGCCTGTACATATCCAACATATAAATCCCTAAATTACAGCTGAATAACAGTTGCGTCTCACTGTTATATCTGGGATCAAGAAAAATTTAGAGATTTTAAATGTTTTTAATTAGCTCCGTAATTTCTGTTTGTGCAACAGCGACACCAACAGTAGGTACATGGTAGTTGTCTTTCACCCTGTGCTTGTTTGTGTGTGTTACACGTGGCTGGGTGGGAGTGACACTGCCTCCTGCTGGTTAGGCTGTCACTGAACATGCAAGACGGGGTGCTAACGGTGGAGGTTGGGGAGACCAGAATGGACATCCTGCTCCACAGTGATGGGCAAAATAGCTTCCTATGGCCAGCTGTAAAAAAACGCCCCCCAGGTAGCACAGCAATGGGGATACTAGGTAAGAACGTGTGTATGTGTGTGTGGTATAATGCATATTGATAAGGTCAGGTAAGGCATTCTTTATACTTACAGTAGATATAGCCTTTAAAGTTATCTCTGTGGGTGTAAATAGTTACAATTTTACACTTTTTGTATCCATACAAGCTTAAATGTTTTTAGTCTCATTCACGTAACATTGTTATAGTCGATGTTATTAAAAGTGAGGCCCAGCTGCACAGGGACCTGGCCCCCCTGGTCATATGCCTGGCTCACTTGGTCACATGTTTGGCCCACCTCAGGAAACGTGGAATGTTAAACTTATCAAATGCAGTCGGCAGATTTATCTGCCTATACCCTGAACTTCAATCAGTAAAATTTAATATGACTGATGGCAACAGCAAGTATGTAAGTGTGATTTTTGGCGAGGGCTTCATGTGTATGTACTTATTCTACAGGACAGTTCCTTGTTTCGTATGAAGAGAAGCAGGTGATACCAACAGGTATACTGGAAATCCAAGACAAAGAGGTTCCTGCATCCAGGTAAACTGGATTGTTTTTGTCTCCACTGTATAATTTGTTTTAACGATATGGAACTATTAAGCATACTCTTACTGTGTCAAGAAAAAATAGTTATTTAATGACTTTTAAGCGTTTCTGGATTTGCTGGCAGGATTAGTCAGTGATTGATGTTTATGTGTTGTAGGGAGACGGCAGTGAACTATAATGACCCCAACAAACCGAGAGTGGACTGCTGGCTGGTGCCTTACCAGTCTGTTTTGGGGGTGAACCTCTCTGAGCTAACTGTGGTTCAGACATAGGTTCAGCATCCTGAGACTCCTTTCAGACAGTTCAAATTACATTAAGCTGTTTTCTTGGACAATACTTCTGTGTCATTATGATCAAGTCATTAAATAACATATAAACATTTTCTCAGTTACTGCCTTTTTTATCAGTTTTATTTATCATTCTGTTCTTTTACCTAACTGCTAAAACTCAAGTTTTATTTGTACACTGAGACAAATTATTTTTAGAATTCACTTATTACAATTAATGTACTGTACCATTGAAAAGTTTGGGGTCACTTGGATATTGCCCATGGAATGGGGGGACAAGCATGTTCTTTGTTTCTGGCCATTTTGCATCTTTAATCGAACCCTCAATTGCTGACACTCCAACTAATCGAAAGGCCAGTTTTATTGCTTCTTTAACTAGCGTAACAGGTTTCAGCTGTGCTAACAATTTTAAAAGGGATTTCTAATGATCAAATTTTCCTTTTAGAATGATAAACTTGGATTAGTAAACACAACGTGCCATCGGAGCACAAGACTGTTAATGTGCCTCTGTGTGTCAATGTTGATATTACATAAAAATTGTAATGACGGCATGGCATGGCGCAGGCAGGTGGCAGGCCACTGGTGGCTCACAAGAACTGAACACTGGGGAAGGCACAAAATAATGAACCACAAGGGGTCAAAAATAAATGGGGAAAACAAGAACTAACTACAAGAAACTGTAGGATAACACAAATGGGGAGCAGAGCGACATACTGTAGGGAGCAGAAGTGGCCAAGGGAACAGAGTACCAAAAACACAATAACTGACCATACACATTCTGACACAAACTAACACAATGGCCAACTAAGGAAATGAACAAAGGCAAGCACTTAAATTCAATGATAATAAGGACTAATAAAAGGCGGGTGAGAATTAAACAACCAATCAACAAGGGCACAGAGCAACCAGAGCAGGTGAAGAAACTAACAGTATTGAACACAGAACTAAGGATATTACAAGACCTGAAGCTAGGGAAACACAAGGACATACTACACTAGGAAAAAAATCAAGAAACAAACAGAACATAAGCAAGGCAGAGGCAGAGAACCATAAACCAGACAAATTACACACAGGGATACATAATATTAAACTAAGGATAAACCAATAAACAAAAAGAATGGGTGAGGCTGGCCTTAAACCCACAACTACCAGGTTACAGGCTCTGTACCACACACTCAGCCCATTGAGTTATGTGGCAGTCCAGGGGACTGGGGAAACACACAAGGATTATCAGACAAATAATGGCAAGACAGGATGGCCAGCAACATCTGCTGGTCAAACAGGGAAGAGACACGAAGGGCAGGATCAGACGGGTGCTGACCCTGACAAAAAATCAGCTGTTTCCAGCTACAATAGTCATTTACAACATAAACAATGTACATTTTATTTCTGATTAACCTGATGTTATTTTAATGGACAAAAATTGCTTTTCTTTTGGAAAAAAGGAAATTTCTAAGTGACCCCAAACTTTTGAACAGTAGTGTATATTTTGCATAGTGTCATGAATTACGGGGCACAGACCAGGGAAGCAGGAGAAGGAGACGACCTATCGGGGAATGAGGGATTTAATAGGCAATCAGAGAGGCATACAGGGCAAAACAAATAACGACTTCACTGGGGAAAGACTAATAGGGAAGCACTAAATACAGAAACTTAATCAGACAGGACTAGGAACAGCTGGTAACATGGGGATTCCACATGTGATTAACAAGGGGGGCGTGGGACACAGGAGGATCAAACAAGCAGGGTGTGACAGAACCGCCCCCCGCCCCCCCCCCCCCACCACAAAGGCGTGCAAATTGGGCGTGCCCAAGGGGAACGAAGGACCAGACCGGAGGGACAAAACCGGGGACTCCACAGGTCCTGGGAAGACAAAAACAAGAACATCAACGGAGCACAGGAAATAAGACAGGCACACAGAACATGCACAAGGAAGACAACTAAGACAACAAATGACAAACCACGGGGAACTTGGACAGACACAGGGGCACTAAGAAGGGAAACACAGGACACAGGAACACTAAAGAGGACAACACCAGGGGATAAACCAACAGGAGGCACAAAGGGACCAGAAGGGAACAAAAGCACAGAGGGATGGGGAGCAAACACAGGGGGGCACAAAACCAGGTGGCAAGGAAGCAGAGGGCTTGGGGCACCAGGGAGCCGGAGGGAACCCCAGCAGGTGAAAGGCGGAAGCCGCAGAGGCGATGGGTGACCGTGAGGCCAGAGCCATAGGGGATGCCGAAGGGGGGCAAGGAGGAAGATGGAGGGATAGATGGAGGGAGCGAGGAGGAATGTGTAGGGGACACCGAAGGAGGCGAGGAGGAAGGCAAAGGGGACAACAGAGGAGACAAAGAGGGAGCCGAAGCTGTGGCAAGCGAAGGTGTAGCCACAGCCGGCAAGGGTGTTGGCGACCAACAAGTCGGAGCAGGGGGCACTGCAGGCGACCGACGAGATGCTGGAGGTGGGACCGAAGGCGGCCAACAAGATGCCGCAGGGGGAACCGCAGGTGACTGTCGAGCTGGAGCCAGGGGGACCGCAGGCGACCACCAAGCAGGAGCCATGAGGACCATAGGCAACTGCCGAGCAGGAGCCAGAGGACCCACAGGCGACTGCCGAGCCAAAGCCAGTGGGGTCGAAGGCAAGCCGGGGGTGCAGGGCGGGTGGTCATTTAGCCAATCCAATCCAGTATCCAATAATCCAATGGCAAAACACATGTCAAAACCAAACAATAAAAGCAGTTATTGGTTCCTTAACCCTCTGGAGTCGGCGATCCTGCCGGCGGGATCGGACAGAAATTTTGCCAAAATGTTTAAATAACTCTGCGAGTTTTTGTCATATACATATTTAAGAAACACCATCAGATACCTTGGACGGTCTCCTTTTCAAATATGATTACTCTGATTACTGCTTTTCTTTGCTAAACACCTCTGGGAACTCCTTCAAGACTGTTGGAAAACCATTTCAGGTGACTACTTCTTGAAACTCATCGAGAGAATGCCAAGAGTGTGCAAAGCAGTAATCAGAGCAAAGGGTGGCTATTTTGAAGAAACTAGAATATAAAACATGTTTTCAGTTATTTCACCTTTTTTTGTTAAGTACATAACTCCACATGTGTTCATTCATAGTTTTGATGCCTTCAGTGAGAATCTACCAATGTAGAATCATGCAAGTTTTTTTGTTTTTTTTTTGCATGATTCTACATAATGATTTAAGCGAGATATAAACTGAAATACACGAGAAAGATATGCGGTCGATGATGCCCTCATCCCCAGAGCGTTAATAGTGAATTATTTTATTTCCGTTAACTCTTTTTCAATGGTCATGAAAATAAAGACAACACATTGAATGAGAAGGTGTGTCCAAACTTTTGGCCTGTACTGTATATAGGTAGAAACTAAATATATTTTTACAGTTTCGTGATAGGAATAGAAAGAATAAGAGTGACTGACTCGAAACAGCTCTGATCACTTGCCCACTTGCAAATCGCGCTATTCGCATGATAATAACATGATAATCTGACAGTTGGTATTGGGTAAAGAAATATGTGAATACGCCCATTGTGACTGAAATAAACAAGAGCACATGTCTGGGTAGTGTTTACACTGAGCGGCTATAATATGGCACCCGGATGCATCTCTGCCGCTGAAGCTTTGCGCCAGTGTTGCCACTTTCAGCAGCGAACCTCATACCTGTGTTCATGGCTCAGTGGGCCATAAACTGTAATCACAAGGTCTCCAGTTCAAACCCAGCCTATTTAGAACGTGAATAGCGACCTTCAGCTGAGAGTGGTACTACATGCCCCCAATGCAGGTAAAACAAAGAAAGGTGACATGGTTTGCTTTTTTCCCTATTTAACCTAATTTTAAAAACTGTAATACTTCCGACAATGGAAGTTTTGAAAAGAAGACAGATTACGGATTTTGTTTTTTTTTGTTTTTTTTTTGCATGATTCTACATAATGATTTAAGCGAGATATAAACTGAAATACACGAGAAAGATATGCGGTCGATGATGCCCTCATCCCCAGAGCGTTAATAGTGAATTATTTTATTTCCGTTAACTCTGCATAGGCACTACATCATATTTATCGCTTTCTATATTTATATGGTCACAGTTTTTCATTTTCCATTCCATCTACCAATAAACTGTGAAAGGGATTTTATTGTTGCTACTTTTCTTGCATTTCAAACTGCCTTTCCAAAGTGATGGGTGTGGGGTGCAGTGACATTCCAGACTGATGGGCCATTGACAGTGTGCAAACTACTACAGGTGTGGGGACACCTATCTCATCAATATTCATTGTATAGGCCACTGACTTTGAGAAAAAGAGTGTCACTCTAAAGTTCTAACACTTTAGTAATCAAACCACATAAAATTTCAGAATGTCATATTCACCTATGTGTAGCCAACTCCTGTGTCTATAAACTTCAGAGCTGAAAAGTCTTGGCTAGAAATGTTTATAATGTGATTTTTTTTTACAATTTCTCAGCATGTCTGAGATAGGTTTTTGAAAAGTATATGTTTAAAGTTGATTTTAACAAATAATAGAATAATAACATTCTAAGTGCTCTCAGATTATTGGTGCTGAGTTTGTGCTGAATAAAAGCACATGTAACACTTTGGGATAAATGTTTTTTAAATAGGTGAAATATTTTAAAATGTAAAGGCATGTCAGACTACCCCGAAAGTGGCTGAGAGGCCTCAGACTCCCAAGGGTTAAACTTTATTCATTCCTGAGGGGAAAATACTAACCACAGGAGTGACCAAGAGAAGAGCAAAGTAGTCTTGGAAAGCCATCTAAACTTTACTGGAAAAGTAAGGATGTCTTCAGACTTTGCACCACAAATACTATTGCCTCAAGACTGAAGGAACCCAAATGATAGTAGAACATAGGCTGAAACTCAAACTGTGGTCTATAAGAAATGAACAGAGGGGTAAATAAATCAAATACCAAAGCACAGAGCCTTTGCCGCCCTCTGCTGATCAGTCATGGAAGCAGCCTTTTCCAACCACTTATCAAGTGCCTATTCTAAAGCTTATCCTAGGCAATGGGAATACTGTGGATGGGATATTACTCCATTGCTACACACACACACACACACACACACACACACAAATATATATAAGGTGGAATTTCAAACCATCTAACTATTTGTGTTTTAAACTGTGGGAAGCAAATGCAGTACCTACTATTCAATTACAGGTTGTTACACCAAACTGAGCAGATGCATGTTGAAGTGTAGGTGTATTATTGATCAAGTGGAATGGGTATTAGTCACATTTCTATGGTTTCCTCATTTTGAGAGTCAGAATGTTCTGAGACAGAAGCATGTATGAAAGACTTGGCTAATTACATTTGACATAAGGACATAGCTATTTACACTTGACATAGGGACATGGCTTTGACATGAGGGGCAAACACCAGGCAAAAATTAACTAAACACAAATATACACTGGATTTGTCCATTAATACAGTTACCTCTTTTACTTAACATTAAATAACTTATAAAGGGCAATTAGTCAAGGAAAATATATCCCACTGACATACATCATATTTTCACCGGTGTCCATGTCTTGTTCAAGTTTTTCCAGGAGGTGAGCCTCACTGCCAAGACTCCCCCCCACCACTACATTCTGTTTCAAATTAGGTGGTAGTGGGCTTAGCCTCTGTGTCGGTGATCAGAAGGTTGCTGGTTCAAACTGGGCCTTGATCCATGTGTGGGTCCTTGAGAAAGGCATTTAACCTCTAGCTCCCTGGGTGCTACAGAAGGTGGTTGCCCCTCACTGCCAGCTTGATCTCACCTATAGAGAGCAAGATGGGGGAGGCAAAAGGGATCAATAAAGCTTTTATAAAAGATATATTTGCAAACAATAATAGTGAAGAAACAAAGATTGTTTAACTTTGTGTAATAACACAATAATACATAACATTGTATATAAGAAAGCAAATACTTTTTAAATAGAATTTAATTTCTATACCTTTACAGGTGCAAACTATAAAACATTTGTACAGGTGTTGTAACATTTGAATGTGATTAATCACGATTTAAATAAATAATCATTTGATGTCCTTATTAAGAGTTTTAACTCATTTGGAAATGTTGGTCTTCTTGCTGTTCAAGGGAATCTCCATATTTCCCACACAGGAAATAACTGCTAATACTGTATGTTTACCAGCATGACTGGTAATTATATATCTGGGGAGTGAAGTATTGTCAAAGGTCCTAAGAAGTCAATCTAAAATCTATCAGTCAATGCACGTTTCTTCCTCAGCACAAGTTTAAACTATCACTTTATCTATCTCCCCCCCCCCCCCAGACTGAATGATATAAAAATATATCATGTGTATATGTATGCTGGTCCTGTATATATAAATCTACATCTTGAAACTTTGAAAAGCCACTATACTGTAATATAAAGTAAATAACCCATTTTAATCATATGTTCAAAATGTCATATTGTGACAATCTACTGAATATATTTGTACAATAAAAATCCAAATTGTACATTTCTTCTATAATTTAGGAAATAAACAAAATAGACAAACAAAGCAAATATATAGCATTACGAATGGAACTAAGGCTGTTTTTCACTGACAAAGCACTTGTTCCTCATCTTGCGGGTGTGTTGTGGCTTCTGTCATTTATGGGCACACGCAGCATAGCATTTTTTTTATTCTGACAAGAGCAGTCAAAATCACAAGTGTGGAGCTGGTGAAAGTTAACAATATCCGAGTCAAATTGAATCTTTTTTAAAAAGTTATAAAAACTGAGACTCGATTCTGACTCACGTATACATTATATGACGTGGTCACCCACCTCTGCTGAACACCAGTGAAATTTATGTACTTTTTGACAGAATATTCACTGTAATGCACGATGTCAGTAGGCTACTAACAGAATGCTATAGGAAAATTGATATTTGCTGGTGCATCAAAATAATAAACAAACAAACAAACAGATAGATAATGGATGAGAATATGCATTTTACCTTTTAGACAAACCTTTAGAATCGCATGCCTCGCAGGTGCAGGAAACCACAATATCAGCGTTTGTAAGCACATAATGTGAGCTGCAGTGTAAAAAAGTGTGATTTTCATACGTAGTAAACAGCTAAAAATTAGATTGCTAAAACTAAGCTCGTTTACAGTAAATGATTCAGATAGGCCTACGTGCGACCTTTTTTGATCTGTTATTTGCTTTCATGTGGAGTCAGCCGACTTTCCGAAAGGAGGAGTTTAAAAAGTGTTGTTTTTTGAGCGACCTAGTTTGTCCCACAGACTGCTGGTCTTCTGAGAAATGAACTAACGCTCTTTAAAGATAGCACTCGTGTTATGAAGCTCAACTGTGCTGGTTATTATGACAAATCGATTTTCATACATATATTTAATGGAATACCTTTGTAATCGCACATAGTAACATTGGAGCATGGAGAATTATTTACTCCTGAACAATAAGAAGGGGGAAGTCATCGACATCCATTTTGAGAAGAATGATATGCTGAGCTCAAAATGCTCCTGATCCGTCATTTGGAAGTGTATTTCTTAAAACTAAATGTTGGTTTAATCCCTCCTTGTGGTGACGCCATCCCGAGGCATACATGAGCAGCGTTTTTGGACCCGCGTGCGCAATGCTCTTACTACTTTGTGCATTGGCTTCAAATGCAGCAATGGGGCAGTACGACAAGGTAAGATCCGTCAGAAAGAAAAGCCCAAAGGAAATGTGTGTTGCGGTTCCGAGCTTATCTCATGGACCATTACATCCACACAGGAACCCTTAGCAGAAAGGCCCTGGTAACCTTTTTCTTGTTCAAAAAGAGTAAGCAAAGAATAATCATTGATTAATCGAAAATTATTTTACCACTTAGGTGATGATAATTTGCTTTGCCAAAAAAGTAAAACACCAGGCACGGGACGCAAAGAGGCGTCAAAAAATAGCGTAAATATGCACACAGAAAAGTATGCTGACTGTAGACATCAAATGTCAGCATGAAACAAGCGGAATCCTGGACGTTTCAGGCATTTTTGTGTCCCTATATTCAGTTTATATAATTCTGTTTTATGAACAAACCTCTTATTCTTATTTTATATTTGTTGTTGCTTTTTTATATAATCATCTTATTATTTATTCTAATTTAACTACTTTGTTCTTTTATGCCATTTTCTTACACTCATTTACTCCCTAATTGTTTACCTTGTTTAGTTGCTTGTCTTTTTTACATATTATTATTCTTAGTTTAAAGCATTTTCATAGCATTTTATGTATGTAAGGTACTATATAAATAACGATTATTATTAGTAGTAGTATTGTTATTATTATAACTGGGACCCAAAAAAGAGGACAAGTCTGGGAAATAGAGAACACGTGGTCGCCCTTATTAACCATAATTATTTTAAGGGACTAAACAAAAGATGTTTAGAAACCGTACTGCTACAGTTTGGTTTAACACAGATGAGTTTAAAATAAACTGACATTCATTAGATAACTCAGATAATGTTATTTATTTGAAAAAAGGCCTATTTAAAAAGCAAAGGGTAGACATCAGCTCCTTCAATCTTAATTTGTTTATCCAATCAAAGAGCAGTTTTAGCAAGTAATACATTTCTTATTTAGGGTACACAATGTTTACTGAAGCCATTCAGAAAATGGTTATAGTTTAACTGAGGAGACACCTCCTTACATTTTCTGCTTAAAAGTACATGGTCTTTTTTTCTTTTCTATGCAGATGTCATCGAGGTCAGGTAAGCTGTGTAACCAGGTCACTCTCCCATTTCCTCCAAAGAGACAGATTTGTCAAACTGCAGGTGCACAGTCCCGGTGATGTTTTCCAGTCAACTCCATATAGATATATTTTAAATGATGTCATATGCAACTTAACAGTGGTGTTTTCAACGAATTATCATGGAATTCCTCCTGATTATCATGGAATTCATGCACAAGGGACTTTCTGAGAATGACACTGAGGACAGGTGCCCTCTGTTTTAAAGGTGGAACCAGACCCAACTTCACTGTGTCCATAGACCCACCCACTCTCTCTTTGGCAGTCTACGTGAACGTGACAACTGAGGTTAATGTTCGGGTGAGATTGTGCTACGGGCAGCGTGAGGAAATCTGCTCCGAACACGAACCTCGAGTCCAAGAACTGGTACTTCTGTGGTCTCTTTGCAGCACTCTGAATCTTCATCATAATATCTCTGACAATGTTATGTTCTCATCCTTCCATACACTTGAAGTACCTTCCACTGTACAGCTATCAGTGTAAATCCTTTCAGTGTAAAGCTATTGTGTAGAGCAGCTAAAATACCTGGTCTTGGTGCATGTCACAGGTGACTAAAGAGTCTCCAAGTATCAACCTGAGCTTCCCCATCCTGCTGCCCTGTCTCTGTGTGCAGGTAATGACTGTGTGGTAATCCTAAATCTATGTACCTTCACGTTCTGGAACATGCAAAATATAGTATGCAGGGTTTTGGTTGCATGTATAGTGCCTGTCTTGCCATGGAAAAATGTGTAGTTTTTATATGGTGCTCTGTGTTGCTGTAGGTGTACTATGCAGCCCATGATGCTGTTCGTACCACTGTGTGTCCCTTTAAGACCCTCGCATTAGATGGTGAGTCAACCCTTATATGTGTCTATATTGGCTTTACCAGAGGTACTGTTAAAACTGTCATCTCTGTACTCAAATCAATTCGAAGTTTATTTATCAGTTGCAGGCACAGCCTGGTCATACTCTGTACTACAGTAGCTACTACAGTAGCATAATTGTTGCTCTGCTTTACTTCTTCAGGGAAAGATGTGTGGCGCACCAGTTACCTGACTGAATTTGAAAAGAGCTTGAAGTGGCAATCTCGATGTCCCCACAAACCTGCTGCTGCCCTCTGCTGGCGAAACCAGAAAATACCTACCGACTGCCTGGCCATTGCTAACTCCACCCTGCTTGCTGATTCAGTGAGTGAGATAACGTCTAACCCTCTTGTGAACCTGTACTAGTTAGATTGTTGAAATATGAATGGATGTGTCACGTTCGTGGACGAGCGGTGCAGGTAGGCAGGTGATCGGAGCCAGGTAGTCAGGGAAACGGGGTTTATTTAGGGAGGGACGAACAGGCACGGACATCAACGGACACTACAATGACAAGTCTGGGGAAGACTGACTCAGACGAGGACTAAATACAAAAGACAAGCTAGACTTAATAGGACACAGGCGATCACAATCAGGGCTGAACACGAGGTAACGAGGTGGGCGTGGCATACATTAGGATCGAACGGAGCAGGGTGTGACAGAACCCCCCCCCAAAGGTGCGCACACCGGGCGCGCCAGAGGAGAGGCGACGGACGAGACGAACCGGGAAAACAGGACCTGGAAAACAAAGCAGAACGTCAACCAAAAACAGGGAACAGAACGGAGACGCAGAACAAGAACAGGGACGAGAAGGACAAGACGACACAGAACAGGGAAGGCAGACAAGGAAGGGAGACACAGAAGGGGAGAAAGGCGGAACAAAAGGGCCAGGAGTGAACGAAGGAGACAGGGACGAGGAGCAGAGACAGGCGGGACAAATGGAAAGGGAGGAGGAACAAGGGGAGCACGAGGGAGCCCAGGCGGGCGATGGGCAGCGGCCGGAGGGGCCGCAGGGGAGAGGGAGGAGGGAGCAGGAGGGGACCACCCAGGGGCCAAGGGAACGGGACGAGGGAGTGACGGAGGGGACACGGAGGGAGCAGGAGGGGACCACCCAGGGGCCAAGGGAACGGGACGAGGGAGTGACGGAGGGGACACGGAGGGAGCAGGAGGGAACACCAGTGAAGGCAGGCAGGAGGGGGAAGCCGTGGCAGGCGGAGGCGCAGCAGGAGCCGGCGAAGGCGCCGTCCGACGCTCAGCCGGAGCAGGGGGGCCCGGAGGCGGCCGACATGGACCCGGAGGCGGGACCGAGGACCGGCACCGAGGATCCAGGAGGGGACCCGGAGGGGACCGCCGACCCTGAGCCGGAGGACCCGCAGGCAGCCACCGAGCCACCGCCAGGTGCAGAACGGGCAAGCCAGGGGGCAGGGCGGGCGGGACGCGGGCCCTACGCCTATGTCCCCTTCCCTTGCTGGATACTGAGAGGCGGGGTCCTGGGGGGCATCGGCCTTGCCGGGGTAAGGGCGAGGGAGTGAGAGCCTCCCTGGGGGCAACAGGCGTGGCCGTAGGCGGGGCAGCCAAGGCCGCGGGCAGGACGGGAGAGGCGGCCTCGGACGGGGCCGCGGGCGCGTGGCCAGCAGGGGGCGCCTCGGCGGGCGTCGCCGGCACGCGGTCAGCAGGGGGCGCCTCGGCGGGCGCCGCCATCACGCGGCCAGCAGGGGGCGCCGCGGCGGGCGCCACCATCACGCGGCCAGCAGGGGGCGCCGCAGCGGCAGGCCAGACAGGCAGTGCAGACGCCGGCAGGACAGGCGAGACGGGCAATTCAGACGGGTCAGGAGCCGGTGAAACCGGCAGTTCAGGCTAGTGGCCAGCAGGGGGCGCCGCGGGCAAAGCGGCGTCGTTCTCTGGCGGTGCGGCTGCAGGTGAGCAGGGCTGACCTGGCAGGACAGGCGAGCAGGAGCAGGGCTGGCCGGGCAGGACAGGAGCGGCGGCCTCAGGCGGGGCCGCGGGCAGGACAGGAGCGGCGGCCTCAGGCGGGGCCGCGGGTGTGTGGCCAGCAGGGGGCGCCTTGGTGGGGGCCGCGGGTGTGTGGCCAGCAGGGGGCGCCTTGGTGGGCGCCGCCGACACGTGGCCAGCAGGGGGCGCCTCGGTGGGCGCCGCCGACACGTGGCCAGCAGGGGGCGCCTCGGTGGGCGCCGCCGACACGTGGCCAGCAGGGGGCGCCTCGGGTTTGCAGCCAGCAGGGGGCGTGGCCGCAGGCAGAGCAGTGTCCTCAGCTGCAGGTAGAGGCGCAGCCAGGACCTCGGGTGGGGTTGCAGTGGGCACCGCCAATTCCTGGCCAGCAGGGGGCGCCTTGGCGGACACCGCCAATTCCTGGCCAGCAGGGGGCGCCTTGGCGGGCACCGCCATCACGCGGCCAGCAGGGGGCGCCTTGGCGGGCATCTCGGGCGGTGCCGCGGGCAGTGCGGCGGCGGCAGCAGCAGGCGGTGCCGCGGGCAGTGCGGCGGCGGCAGCAGCAGGTCCGGAGCCGGCATGTCCGGAGCTGTCCCTTTAAGGGCTCTGGGGATCCGCGGAATGCCGTCTCTCACGGCGCGTATTCCCCCTTGACCCAGACGCTCCGGCCGATAGAAATAAGCCTCCAAAGGAGGCGGCTTCTCCGGGTGGAGGCTCACCAGGCGGGCAGCGGCGGTGTCGTCCCAGGCAGGGAGAAGAGAGCAGGCGCCTAGGAAGAGCGTCGGGGCGGCTTCTTCCCCTTTTCCCCTTCGCCTCTTCTTTCGCCGTGCGGGACCGGTAGGAGGGGGCGGAGTTACCGCCGTGCAGGCGAGAGGCTGGAGCCGCTTCTCTCTTACCCGGCGGACGAGCTGCTGCAGGAGGGAGCGTACTTCCGCCATGTTACGCTCCTCTGTTCGAGGGTTTACTCCCTGGAGGAGCTCCTCGCTCCGTTCGACCAGAGCGTAGCAGCCGGGATCCTCTTGGATCTCCGGCAGCTCTCGCCAAAACGCGACCTGCTGCGTTGCGTTGTTCGGGAGACTTGTCATTCTGTCACGTTCGTGGACGAGCGGTGCAGGTAGGCAGGCGATCGGAGCCAGGTAGGCAGGGAAACGGGGTTTATTTAGGGAGGGACGAACAGGCACGGACATCAACGGACACTACAATGACAAGTCTGGGGAAGACTGACTCAGACGAGGACTAAATACAAAAGACAAGCTAGACTTAATAGGACACAGGCGATCACAATCAGGGCTGAACACGAGGTAACGAGGTGGGCGTGGCACACATTAGGATCGTATGGAGCAGGGTGTGACAGGATGAATGGAGGTATGGTTAGAATTTGAAGGGAAATTCATGTTTATTATCAAACATATATATCTCCCACTCCAGCTATACATGGAATAAGATCAATTAGACCATAAATACTATTTATTCACTATTGAAACTGATTCTTAATTTTAGGTATAATCATGGTATGTTAAGCCTCCTTAAATGTGTTTGCATTAACGGTTGGATACATTTTGATAACATTTTATGTAATATATGAATACAATACATCGAGTGCAGAATTATTAGGCAAGTATGTATTTTACTTGCATCTTCTCCTCACACCAGTATTTTCTGTCCAGCTGACTTTCCAGTTAAGAATGGACAGTTTAAAAATACAGCATGCTCACCATTTTATCTGGGTACTTTCTGTTTGAAGCAAAACAGGAAACTGTGGATACTTCCCTCTGCAGAATTATTAGGCTAAATATTATTTCTATTAGAATCCCCCCCCCCAAAAAAGGACCTTATAGAGTGCATAAAAAAGAAAATAATAAAGTGCCTGTTAGAGGGATACAAAATAATTTGAAATTGCCAGACACATGGACATGATCTCCATACAATGAAGCGTTTTCTGGCCAACAGCCAAAGATGATGAAAAAAGCATGTAGAGAGAATATGACACATATAAGCTATGCAGGGTTTGTATTTATGCATACTACATTGTGGGGACCAACACAATGTGGTAAAACCTGTTACTTTTTAGCTTGTGGGTACATTGTTCAGGTCCCCATAATATAAAGCCCAGTTTTATAGAAATCTGTGACTGCAATCAAAAAATTAATAATGTCAGCACTCTTGTATTTTGTTTGGTTATTTATGGTTAAGGTTGTCAGGGTTATGATTATGGATTTGCACATAGGAATGAATGGAGAGTCCCCACACTGATAGAAATATACAAACTGTGTGTTTGCGTCTACCCTGTGATGGACTGGAATCCCATCCAAGGTATACCCGAATCTTACGCCCTATGCTGCCTGAGATGCACCCGGACCTGTGACATTGCAAGTAATTTTGTCCTCCATATCCAAACTGGGCGGTTAATACATTCCCTGCCCGATAGCATTCTTCAAATCTCAACTCTCTGCTGTTACTTGACACAGCAAGGTCTCCACATGTAAATAAACACTAATAAGAATTTGCTTGTCTTTCATTCACAGAACACCAACAATCCTGTGATAATGGTAAGTTGGTGCTTATGGCCTGTATCCACTGTCGTAACTCAAGAAATACAGTTTTGAAAAGTCTCTGGTGCTTTCTCCCTCTTTCAGAACTATAACATTTCTCATGTGGACAAACACCCCAACATATGTGTCAAGGTGAGTGTATCTTTGTTCAATGGTGTCTATTTGTCACATTCCACCCATTTAAAAATCAACATTCGCAGTATAACCCCGTCTCTCTCAAGCAGTATCTTGACATGGCATTTACCTGCTTCTAGATATGGTACTTCTCCCATCCATACGTCACGACACGGCACGTTTCGGTGGAGCATTGACATAAACATACGCGTTTAAAAACTGGTGGTGACATTTTTAGACCTCGTCAACACGGTACAAATGTATGTGTTAAAAAGGTCTTTCAGTATTATGATATACTTAGGCTAATACTTCTCCATCGAAGGGCAAAGGGTTCAGTCTGTAATGCATTATTATTCATTGCTGTATCGTGTCTCTTGTGTTTTATTTTTAGTACCATTATTTTGCCTTTAAATTTTTAACCACTGATATTCAAAATTTGTAAAAAGAGGTTTGTTGTTTTGTCTGATATGCTGAATATTATGTCTAAATTCGAACGAGCAAAGTAAAAGGTAACAGTCTGTGTACATTTATCATTATGTTGTAAAAGTTTATTCTAAAAGAGAAAGTAATTTATTATGCATACCATCAAAATTGCCCTGACGTGACATAAGCGCAATTTGTCGGGTCTCCACAAAGATCAATCAAAAAACTAAAAATGCTAAAAGTCTAGTATTTTGTTTGGTTACTTATGGTTAAAGTTAGGGCTGGGTAGGGGTTAAGGTCGTCAAATTGTGATAAGAGTTTTCCATATGCAAATTATGGAGAGTCATTTCAGAAAGATATAATCACAAACGTGTGTGTGCGTGTGTGTGTGTGTGTTGTCAATGTCATACATTTAGTGTGGTCTTGTGGACAATACTAAAAGAAATATTTTATATTTATACAACAGTTAGTTCCGACTCTGATAACCACACTTGGACATTTCACATCAACCGTATCATTCCACCACACAGGTGTATCTAAAAATCGTAACATACTCTATGTCTCATCTTCACCAACACGGAGTCGGTGCTGGGCCAGTTCTCATTTGGTGCCTTTTGAGAACTGGCCCGCATTTCCACTGGTTTCAAAAATGAATATAGGCGGAAGTGAGAGTAATGTAATGGTTCATATGTATTTCTTTGGATTTATTTTGATCTTTTTCGAATTTTAAGCTTTTATAAGCTGCCGAACCGAAAAAAAAAATGTTCCGACATGTTGCGATCTGTCTCTACTGCCTATATCAACTTTTGTCTTACTTTACACATTATTCGGATACATTTATTTTCTTACTTTACAAATTACTGTTTTGATAAATGTGCTTAGATGTTTTTAGTACAGTATATGCTCATTTTGTTTTATCCGGTTCATTTTGTGTTTAAATGCTAAAAAAAACATATTTAAGTGTAATTTTTTGGGGCCGGGAATCAATTAATTGGTTTTCCATTATTTCTTATGGGGAAAATTTGATCAGAACTCAAACTTTTTAGGATTTAATTCGGAGTTCTGAACGGATTAAATTCGAGTTCTGAGGTACCACTATATATAAAATAAACACTTTCACAAAAAGTATAAAGTCACTTCCAGCTTATAATTCCACTCCTGTGCTAACAGTTGCAACACACACCCAAGGGCCGTCCTTCATACAGTATATGTTTACATGCATAGTCCACTGTGGCATTATTTGTTTATGGCATTATTATTATTATTATTATGTCTGATTCTTAAACTTTACACATAGTATAACGTGTTGGGTATACTTCAAGTTAACATTATTTTGTGCTTATTTTTCTGACGCGTATATCGAGCTTATGTCACATTAGGGTAATTAGTCTTTTAGCACTAACTTTTACAGCTTAGTAATTATTGTTTCTTGTTATTGCAAATGTGCGGAATAAAGTAATGACTTTCTATCTGGTGATAGCTATAAAACATAATTGGTGATAGCTAGAAAATAATAATTGTCCAACTCACATTGTTAGACCAGGTGGAAAATGAACTATGCAACTTTTTTGATAGTGTGTGTCTGAGCAAGAGAGAAAAGCAACATGCATATCTGTAAAATTCTATGCAATGGAAGGTAAATCCATATCCAATGGATGACTGCAAGATTGTAACCACTGGTTCCTCTACACAAAGTACATGTTTGTAATAGCGTCATGCGATGATGATCACATAACAACTGTGAACACTTTTCCCGAATGGATTGAACAAAAAAAACATTGAAATTTAGCTTAAAGTCCTTGAGAAGTCATGAAAACGTCATGGAAATTCATTGTTCGAAAAGTGTACGAACCCTGAAGCTGAGAATTTGAGTTGCTTTGATTTTGACTTAAATTTGATTTTAATTAGCAGGTCATAAATTCCCTCTTTCTCTGTTTACCCTCCCCCATCTCTTTGCAGCTGTCTCTAAACAGCAGTTCCCATGCATACTGCATCTTTAAGGAAGGTAAACACCCAAATAAATGCAAAGTTGTATCATAATGCTGGGCTTTGCCCAAGATTGCCAGATAAAGTTGTGAAGACCAAATGAAGCCTCATGAAGCACTTGCGGTATTTTCAGACTAGACTATATGGATGCTCTGGGACATGCTTTGAGATTTTTGACATCTTTCTGAGCCCTTTTTTTTGAAAGAGCATTATCTTAATTGGGTGAGCAAATACAGCAAATGGTTCATGAAGCTTCATTAAGTTAAAGTGTAAACTTGTTTTAAAATATATGCATGCTGTTTTGTTTTAGTAACAATGACAAGAAAACTATGTTCTTGGTTTCGTTACACTATGTGCACTACAATAATAGGGGTAAAGGAAACCCCTTAAGCCTATGAGGATGGAAGAACATAATATAAGGCTTTATATGCTGAAGCTGTTAATTTAACAATATTTCATATTAGTTGACTGGGGACAGTAAAGGATCTCTGCAATCATATCGAATGACTTAGTCATATGTAAAGGTGGTGTAACACCATAATTTCAAAGACACTAGTAGCAACTACTGTAGATATTTTTAGGCATTTAAACTAGATTGTGTGAGTTTGAGAGAGTGGTCGTTGTGAGCTTGCGGAAAGGCTCGTAAATGTCAGGCACGCTCCCACTGTGCTTCTCACACATTTACACAGGTGTTCACTATCAGCAATCTTGGTTTCCGTCTTACGAGGCTGAATTAGAGTGTAAAAGTAGCAAAACAACCACAAATGAGCCCTGGAGATCCGGTGGATGTGACACACTTACCCTTCGTAGACATGCATTGCACGTTTCAAGCCCATAATTCATTATTTGGGAGCGTACATGCAAAAACCTGTGACATAGATGCAAAACAGAAGAAACCTGTGACATGGCCTTCCTTTGTGACAAGGCGCTAGCCGCAACTCTTTCATTCCCATAAACGTGACGGAAATTACTTTTGTCAGTGTTGTACATCTTTAAGAGCACAAACTGAAACACCAGTCGAGACACTTTCACACAGCACTACAGGTTTAGGTTTAATAGGAAGTGACAAATTTGAGAGCAAAAACTGTACATACATCATATAGATACCTGTCCACTTAAACTGCATCTCTTCTAACTTATGTTACTTTTGGGCTCTTCAGCAAAGCCCTTAACCTCAAAAACTGCTCCAGTGGTGCCAGATGAAAAGCTGACCTTGGGCTCCGACCCTAAGCTTCTGTATTACCTGTGCATAATTTATATGTGTTTCTCATAGGAGTGCCACAGGGGACATGTGAAGATTGAGTTTTGTTATACTTGTCATCTGTAGGATTAAGGCATTATCTTTATTATTTTATTGTGGGAGGAAACTAGGATACGCGTAGGAAGCAAAGAAGTCCATTATTTGTTGTCTTTGAGATATGACTGTCAATGTCAGGCTTCCTCATCATGTTACAGTTTTGGGAACCAAAACTCATTCAGTCCTCATGTAATATGTCAGGCTAGGACCGGGGAAGCAGTAGCAGGGAGACGGACAATTGGGGAATGCAGGATTTATTAGAAATCAATTTATCACAGGACACTGGAAACATGCAACGTCAGTGACAGGACTAGGGAAACATACTCGAACGCGGACTGAAATCCACCGGACTAATTAACAGCAACAAGAAACAGCTGGTAAACACAGGGATTCCACACGGGGTAGATGAGGGGCGTGGCACACGGGAGGATCGGACAAGCGGGGCATGACATAATCTAACTGAGAATTTGGTTAAATTTGGCTTTACTCACTAAGTTCACACCAATTATACTTAAGAACTGGACTGAATGAGTTTTGGAAATTTGCATTTCAATTGGAGTTTAGGGCCCAACTATGAAATCACTTTGCTGACTACAAGATTTGAACTGATGACCTTGAGTTCAACCAATCACCTTCACGGGCACACAAGTCCTAACATCTAGAGTAGGGGTTACCAAGCTTTATGTGTCCACGGGCTGGTTTATGTCATACAGAAATTTCATGGACTGGTAAAATAACCGGGGAAGGGGGTCAGGGGGCTAGCAGATCAATAGCTGAGTTTAAGTTTTACATTTATTTCAGGTGTGAGTAGAACTCTTCAATGTGAGGGGTAGTAAAAAATGGAAAATATGTAGTTTGGTTAGTAATAACCAACCCCTCTGCAAAACCCCCAGGGCTCCACGGCCCGGTGGAATACTGCCCACAGTCCAGTACAGGTTCACAGACCAGGGTTTGAGACCCTCTAGTGTACAGTGCAAAGACCCACTAAACCACAGCAATAAAGACAGAGCTTAGGTGATTCAGACTCAGTTGGTTGTATCTCTTGTTTCTTGAATCCTCCTTGAAACATGCCATTGACGATGGACAGATCAATGTAAATTTTGACAGGGATTCTCTTTTTTTGTTTATTTGTTGATTCTTCTTGAGAAAATACAGTGCAGCTGGTATTTCTGTATATAGTGTAGTAATGTAAACTTAACATGGGGGATAAGCCATTCTGTTGACAAATGACATGCTGCTGCCATTATTTTTGGTGAGTTTTGTGGTTGTTTTCTACTAAATTTCCACCAGAACCTGTGTTAGGAAAATCCCCTTATCTTTCAAAACTGAGACAACGATTTTTTTGTGAGATGACAAACTACCAGAGAGCACATCCGCTCCACAAAAGGTCTGTAACCCAAAATCTATGTTTGATGTGTCCTTTACCCTTCCATCCCCCTTAGATCTTACTAAATGGCACGCAGAAGTGGTCCCTGCCTCCCAACACCTGCAAGTATACATCAGAAGTCCCGTTCCAGCATCATTTTCTGCTCAGCTTTGTGTTATACAGGGGCAGGAGTGTGTTACCTGGGGTGCAGTCCACTCTGTCAGCAAGGTGAATGAGGTGAAATACAGAAAAGTGTGTGTGTGAGGGCTTGTATATTAGTCTTCGGGAAACTGATGCAATACTCAGAGAGAGTAACTCTTGACCAACTGGTTTTGTGGTGAAGCGAGCAATATACCGCATTAAAAATACTTACTCCTTTTCAGGTATTAAGACAGGCATTTTTTAGTTAAAATACATTTATTTATTTAGCAGACATATAAGGAAAGCAGCAAACAACTGTCAAGAAACCATACGTTGGCTTTCCCTGAACACGTCTTACAGTATTTTCAGGCCCCTATCTGGGTGTCCAGGCAGTTTTTTAAAAATCGGCAGTTTGTCCAAGTTTAGCGCTGCAACCTATGTGGTCCAGTGTTGTAGGTTTGCAGTGGAGTGCAAAGTGAAGGAAAAGGTGCCAATTTCCAGTATTCAGCAGCCTCTCAGTATCATAACACAGCATTTGCAAGTGCACATGTTTAAAAATTAAATGACATTCACATTCCTACATGTCATGTTGCTTACGAGTGATGTCAACTTCCAGAAACCAACTTCTGGTGAACAATGCACAACTTTAGCTTAGCCTGTTGTAACTTTTGTTGGAAAAGACTTACATACACATTTATTGTGTCAATTGTTGAGTGTATTGTAAAACGACAATTAACTGTAAGGTTTCCATATGTCTGGGTTTCCCCAGATGCGAATTTTCGTTTTACAGGGGGACCTCATTAATATTCATGAGAGAAGTGCTACCTGATTGACTGGTGAATGTGAAAACTCATTAATATTCTGATCCCTGGACACATCCACTATTTCATCACACCATATATGGTAACCCTACAACTAGGCATACATGCAGCTAGGCTAAGCTTCCAGTCAGTGACCAGGTACAAGTGCAAGTTAGCACTGCAGCAGCACATTTGTACAGTATATTACAAAACACTGTAAGAAACTAATAGAAAAGGTATTCAAGTTAAAACACAACAACGACTAGGTTCCTACTAAACAAGTGCAAAATTTAAGGGAATCCAGCATTGCCTAGAGACCTGGACCAACTGGTGGCTGATAACAGAGGTCATTGTTCCAAGGAGCTACTTTTGTTGGTGGGGGTTGTGAATTGCTAACCGTGTATGTTAGTGCCTATATGTAACAGTGTACGTATAAAATAGTGTGCATGAATTTTTACATACTATAGGTGAACCCCTGGTAGATCTAATATATAATTTTATGTCCTGTAGGACGGTACCCATAACAAAGAATTACATCTCCCATTCATCCATCTCCAGCCTGAGCTGTGTGTGCAGGTGATATAGTGATCTTCTCTATATCAATTTGTCATTCATATTACTTAATTAGGTGATCATTCAAGTTGCTTAGTTATTTTTATCATTACATATTAGTATTATGGCCAAATGAAGCTTCATGAATCAGTTGCTATATTTTGTGCCCCCACTAGATGGCAATCTCTGTTCAAAAAAGGGCTCAAATCATGCCCCAAATCAAACCAATGTCCTGTGTAGTGGTGTCATAAACATACCACAAAGTGCATGAAGCTTCATTTGGCCATCACTGCGTATCTAGCTGGAGTCTGTTTTTATTTGGAGGTCTCTCGTTTAAAAGAAGTTGAAAATCCTTGCTCTAGTCTAATCACACAGTTGTAAATACTCAGGTTGGTGTGTGAATTACAGTGTCAGTATATTGGCAATAGGGCAGATTTGGTGCATCTTGTTTGATGTCTTATAGGTCTGGCAGACAGACCCATTACTTTACAGCTGGAGACTCTTCTGTCCTTTCTGTGAGTGTCCCAGTACCATATTTTCATTCACTTGGCAATGCTCACTTGTCACTTTAAGCCAGATGCACTGATGCCTGTCCCCTGTGTCTCCCATTTCTTCTCAGCTTCACACGAGAGGTGGGGCCTTGTTGCTGTGGCAACAGCCATAGTCGTAACCTCTGGGGCTATTTTGACATACCTGAGTTACCATGCCGCCCGAAGAAGACTCTCAGGTACAGGAAACTGGGAGTATTGGGGTGTGTGGGGATATGTTGGCATGGAAGAATTGGTTACTTACCCCTCTCTCTCTCTTTCCAGCTTGGCAGCTAAGATACAGGCCTGTCCTACTGGTGTGCTCTTCGGAGCAGACAGATCAGCTGTCTGCTGTATGTGCTCTGGCCTCCATCCTGCAGGGGGACCTGTGCTCCAGCGTGCATATGGCACATTTGGCATCAAGAGGCGGGGGTGTTGCTGACCTGGGGCCCCTGCCTTGGCTGTATGGCCAGTGTGAGACCGTGTTGGCTGCTGGGGGTCGTGTTCTGGTTGTTTGGAGCCCAGAAGGCAACTCAGCCTACCAAGCCTGGTGTGGACCAACTGCAGAAGAAACGGGAGAGAGACAAATAGAGAATGACCAAAGGGGAAAAGAGAAGAGTGAAGGAGAAGGTCATCACATGGAGGGAAGTGACAGAAGCATGGAGCCTAGTGGAGTCACCACATCTGTCCTGAGGGCAGCGCTGGCTTATCTACGGGGCATGTTGCACGGCTACGGACAAAGTCATGGCTTTGCACTGGTTGGTTTTGAAGGCCTCTGCTGCAGCCAGGACATTCCGAAGGAGCTTAAGGAGCTTCCGCTATACCAGCTACCCTGTGATTTTAGGGCCCTGGTGCAGGAACTGCATTACTGTCAGGCAGACACTAGGTGGCGGTTTTGGCACAGACTTTTTTCCACCATGCAGGCATACAGGGTGGCAGATAAGCTGGCACACAAGTTACAGCTCCACATGCCAGCAGCACAGGCATGAAAGGGCAGGGGCAGCACTGTGTCTGGTCAGACAAGCCAGACCGGAAATAGCCAGGCCTGACTGAGCAAGAACATCACTTACTATCCACTTAGGGAAGCCTCCAAAGCCCAGAATCACAGATCTCATTGTTTTAATATAATAAGTCCCTTTGCTGTGGGTGGCATGAAAAGTTAGGGTATATCCTTATAGGTAACCTGTAAACTGGTAGAGCACGGTTTGAGAAATTCCACTGAAACGTGTTTATTATGTCAGTATTCGGGAGGGAAAAAAAGGCACTTTCATTCAGAAGAGGCCTTCAGTGGTGTTTTCTTTTGAACGTAAAAAAAAAAATGGAAAAGATTACATCATGCAGACAAACTAAATCTGTGGTTTGAAGAGAATATATGCAGATCCATTGTCAAAATTAGAGCACAGTTCATACCGCTGTCAGTGGACCTAATGTAATGTAAAAATTAGTGATGCTATTATGTATCAAATATTGTTAGAAAATTAATAGTAATAAACAATATTCATAGAAGGAAATGTATCAAATACATTTTGTCCGCTGTGTTTCCTGGATATTTGCATTTCAGGGTTTTTTCAAAATCAATAGCTTCAGGCTTAAGGTCAATACGTTTTTGTGTGAGTTGGAGTGGATATATAGCAAAGCATCCTTGAGTGTCAGAAAGGCACTATATAAATAAAACATTATTACTTCCTGTTTATCACAGTCACTGTTAACTTTGGTACATTTTTGTTGCATTACATTTAGCTCTGATGGTGTGTGTGCGTGTGTGTGTGTGTATTTGTCTCTATCTAAATAGCTCGAAGCGCACACCTGAAATTTTTAATGAACCTATGGCACCGGTGCCTCACAGTTTCCTCATGAGTTCTCCAGTTTCCCACACGGTCCAAAAAAAGTCCACAAACTATAGGCGTATGTGTGCATGCACTTGCCCTGCAATGAGATGGTGCAACGTCTTGGGTTGTTTCCTGCTTTGTGCCCAAGGTTTCGAGGACAGACTCCAGACCCCCGCGACACTGTGCAGGGTATTGAAAGTGGATGGATGGAACTACTACATGCCACTACATAGTTCAATTTTTATTCTGCAGTAGAAAGCAGAACAACTTCTGTTGTTGACAGATACACCTGAAACTAAATGGAACAAGGAATTAAGCAAGCAGACTATCATTACCAGACCAGACCCAAACCTGACCAGCAGCATTCCTTCATAACATTTGCTGTACAACTTGGTTAACTGAGGTATGCAATAGCTTCCAACTCTGTCATCTGGCTTCATTGTTGCTGACAAGGTGCTGCACAGCCTTCCACTTCATACCTGAATGACACCAATGAACCAACAGACAGTGATCATCAGTCTTCAACAATGACATTGTTCTGCAACCAACTGATCGCGATATTCACTTTTCACCAATGACGTCCTGCAATTGACACTGATCTTTTTTCACATCTGAGGTGTACAGCATACATTAATCATATTTACAGATACAGTGAATATACTCTAATAGGTACTATGACTATATAAGGAAGCACAGTGCCATGTATGAGGTGTGAGTTTTATTTTTATAATGTACCATATTTACATTTATAATGTTTTCCAGTGTATGTTATTACACTCAGCAAGAATACTGGAACTGCAGATGTAATACCAATTATACAAAAACCTTATTGGAAAATAAAAATATGAATAAATACATTGAGGTAAGTAAATAAGATGTATGTATTATTTACATAAGTTTTCTCAAATTGCAATAAATTGAATTAGTCCTTTAAGTTGTGCTCTTATGAATGCCATGTTAGACCATTCTGTCTAGTATGGTCTGTTCAAATTATGGCAAAAAAAAACAAAAAATAAGTTACCAAATAGGATATCTGTATAAAATGTAGTCTGTTATTTTGGCTTTGCTCAGCTATGCTTAAGACCAGGGCCGGATCTAGGGAAGTGCTGGACTGGGCTATGCCCCCCCTCCCCCTGATAATACAGACTTCTGATTTGTAGCCATAAAAATGCAAAGTACAGAGAGGTTTTCTTCCCTGCCAACCATTCTGCTAACATTTGATTGGTTGATCAGGTTAACAAAGATCATCACCTTTGTTAGGACAGCTGGCTTAGGCTACACACAAAGATATCAGAAAGATTAATGATGTGGCTTTCGGTTCAGATTTGTAGCCTACCTTTCTGATGCAGTTAAAAAAAAAATAAACACGGCAATATTTTTTTAACTCCTTATAGACTTGTAACAGAATCTTTAAACTTTGTCTTAAAAACATAAAATGTCCAAGAATTTTCGAATATGTCGTTTTTTAAATCAGTAAAACTGAATAAATGATTTTTTGGAATAATTTTCCAGATTTAATACTTTAAAATTTAATATACTCCCATCCATCTTCCAACCAGATTGGTGCCTATCCCAGGAGGGTCAGAGCACAAGGCACAGGACCACCCTGGGTGGGATGCCAGTCCGTCACAGGGCACCGGGAAACACCCTGGGTGGGATGCCAGTGCTTCACAGGGCACACACCCTGCACACGCAATCGCTCAGAATGCTTTTCCTGGACTCATTGTTTTCGGACTATGAGAGGAAACCAGACTATACCTGAACAAACTCCACACACCCAGAGCTGGCGGTAGGATTTCCACCCCCATGCCTGCAGGAGAAGCAATGAGCCACCAAAATCAATATAGTCTAGGACTTGACGGTAAATGCACCTTCAGTAACACAAAGAGCCTCATTCAGCGAAAATCTGGAATTAAATCTTTAGGATAGAAACACCTGTTGGTATAGTCTTGCAACTATTTTGAGAAAAAGGTACATGGTAGAACCAGCTGTGAACTTTGGACCTCATAGGACTCATTGGCTAAAAGTACAAATTAATGTTTCACTAGTGTTTTAGCAATGTTTCACCAAAGTGAAACTAATACAATGCATGGGAATTCATAATGCATTCATAGAACATTTATAAGCTGTATGTAAGTATACCTTAACATCATAAAATACCTTAACAGCTTTAATATACTTTGTTACAAACATTATATGATTATAGTATTTGTTATTATCATATAATGTTTGTTAGTTAAACAAATATTATCTTTCTCAGATATAAATTTACTTTGAATTTCTAAACAAAAGTAGGGCTGAGGGCTAATGTTATGGTCCTTAGTTGTTTTAAGAAAAATGGGTTTGCAAACCACCCAGAGTGAAAAAGGAGTTAATTTTTGGATTAAGATGTGACTGTTGTCAAGAGGACTCTCCTTGTTAATTAGATGCCAGTGCCTCAGTGTCGATGGCAAACAAAATATAGAGGCCCTATTCTCAAAGGTGATGTGACCCAGGGAAAAGTTACTGAACCGTAGCAAACAATGGTCTTCTCATGGCTTACAGATTTACAGGTTGCCTAGCAGAAAGCTAGAAAGTAGCCACCCTATGAGAGGTTATTGGCTTAAGTGAATACAGCTCAGCAATAATGGCATGGCAACAGATAAAAATGTAATATCCTTGTCATTTGTTATCCCTGTTATCTCTTACGGTAAATAAATATTTTGTATGTGCGAGGTGTGATTTGAGATCTGCATGTGTGTCCATACGGTGTGCATGTGAGATGTCAGGTGTTTGTGTGTGATGTTTTTCCAGAGGTGCCACTCAATCTGCAAAGCTGTTCTGCAGCAGCACTGAAACCTTGGAGGGCAGGGCTGGCCTCTCTGGGCGGATTACCTGGAAAACAAAGTCACATACCTGTCGAGATTATAGGTGAGTCAGAAGTTCGCTGCAGTTATCAGACAATAATTGGGCAGGTTAAGAGTAAGTACTACTGGAGTTTTAATGTTCTTGTCTGACGAGATCTTTGCTTAAGTCTGAATGGAATTTGATCACATAGAAAGTACCTCAAATGGATAGCTGGAGGTGAGTTAAGATTTGAGCTAAAGCTGTTTGGGACTGAATTTTGCATGGTATTCTCTGTTGGTAGGACATTTGTTCCTTTTCTTCACAGTATTTACTCAATCACTAGACTGGAACAGGTTTTTCCGAGAAGAAGAGACTGACCAGTGTCGAAAATGCTTTTGTAATATGACTGGTTAGTGAAACGAACTAGAACATGATAATCTATAAACCACATTATGAAGATAGAGCAATCTAAGGAAGGGGAAGCGCTTTCATACGCATGAAAAAATACTTTTCTTTTGTGTTTTAATAAAATACACATTAACAGAAATGCAAAATTGTATATTATCTAGATAGGTGTCTAGTAAGTAAATGGAAAACGAATACTGCCTATTGTTTGTGTTCCTATAGAAAGTATTTTAAGAATAAAATTTTAAATATGACATTTTAACTAGTAATGAATTATGCATTTCACCTACTTGTCCTAATTGTTAATCGGATTCTCGCCTTTTTAACTTTTTAACAATCTCTTCTGTACTTTGTAGTGGACAGAGAGTAGTTTAACTATCCTGTAATTTCTTTAGGTAATAAAAATAGTATACAAAATTATTTTACTCAGTATACACAATGTTGTGCAAATGTCTTAAGAAAGTGTGCAGTAGCAGGTCTAGACAAACATAATGAAAATCATTTGTTTTTAAACAAGATGACAAACCAAAACACACCTTGAGGTTACATAGTAAGTAATATCTTGTGAACAAGGAAAGAGGTGAAGTGCTGTGACAGGTGACCTGGCCCCCACAATCCCCTGACCTAATCCCTATATAGCTGGTTTGGGATGAGTTGGATCGAAGAGTAAGAGCAAGGTAGCCAACTAGTGCCCTGAACTTGGGGAAACTCCTTCGGGACTGTTGGAGAAGCATTCCAGGTGGCTGCATCTACAAGATAGTTTAAAGAACGCAAATAGTCTGCAATGCTGTCATTGAAGCAAAGGGGGCTATTTTGAAGAGTGTAAAATTTGAAAAAACTTTGAGATGTTGAGCACTTCTCTTTGTCATTGTGATGTTTGGTATGTATTACTTCATTGCCTTGAGGCGGTTTACTATAAGGTGAATAACATAGTTAAAATAGAGACAAACGCGGTAAAGGCAAGTGTGTCCAGACTTTTGACTGGTCCTGGCGAGTAGTAAATTTCTTGAGGTGTCCAACAACATTACCGATCATTAGAATTAATGGGGGCAGGGGGGGCAATCCCATAATTTTAGTGCCTGGCTGTGTGCCTGAGCTCTCTGATTAACAAGGTCTTAGTCCTAGGCAGTGTGACATGACATGTCCGGAGTTCTGTGTTTGATTTCTGGCCGTCGCTCAGTGTGACTTATCTGATCTGTCATTGTGTTTCCTCCAATGAATGTAAGATCATGCGAGTTTCCTCCAATGAATGTAAGATTGTTGCTATGGATGTCTTCTACCTAAGCCTGGTTAAAAAGAATTTCCTTTATTATGTTAAAGATTTATTAATTTTTTTTTTCTTTATTAATACCCCACTGTTGTGACAAGACCTTGAGTTTTTGTCTTGTTTGGTGTTTGTTCTCAAAACAAATTAAATTTAAACAATAACTTTCTGTGTTTTACTGCTGCTTTTTCAGTGGTAGGGCTAGCAGTCAGCTCTTTTGACAGTCATGTTTAAACTTGTTTACTGGCAAAAATGGTCAACTGATATAACCACAGTTTGGTCACATGGACCTTTTGTAAGTTCTCAAATACTTAGGCTGTTAATCATTTCTTGTTTCAGTTTCACTTGCATTCATGCATTCATTATTGTTTCAGTGACCAAGTTCTTTGTTATGACTGGGTTGGGTTTCTTACCTCTGGTTCCTATAGGGTAATTCTCAGCTGCTCACTGCATCCCATACTATGTTTATGTGCTACATGCTGCTATGAGTAGTACAGTGTGTGTGTGTCTGTGTGTGTGTGTGTGTGTGTGTGTGTGTGTGTGTTGTCCATGCCTTGCTAAGGTGATTGTAGGTGTGTACTGGTGTGACCGAGACTTCCAGACTTTAAGTACGTGACTGCATGTAGTAAACCACTGTGAGATTACCGTGCATGATCTCACTGTGCATCAGATCCTCTGTAAACTTTGTACATGTATACATTATTAATGCCTGCTATTTACGTTAAAGGGATTAGTGGTGCAGAGGTGATCTTTAGCCAAACTGTTACAGCATTCCTGAGGCAAGCAGGCTTGAATGTGCACTATCAGTGCCCATCAGTCTGGTTGGATCAACATTTGATCAATGCATCACATCTTGTCAGTCTGATTGCTATCCTGGGATTGTACTCCTATGTCAGCACTCTAAGCTGCAGTCAAAATGTTTGGGAATATTATTATTTAACATTACTAATGCATAGAAAACTAATTATAGATTTGATGGATATTGGGGCTAGTATAGTATGCTACAGTTGCAATGAATGAATTTTATAACTTATTTGAAGCTTGAGTAAAAAAACATTAAAAAACAGTAATATCCTCCTGAGACCCAAGAAAAAAAGTGTCCTTCAGTTTTAGGTTAATTGTGATTTTCTATGTCTTTGGAGGAAATTTATTTTTATTTTAAATTACCCAGCATGTCCTCTTTAGTGTAGAACAGGAATAAATATGTTTCCTTACATCAGTGAAAAGATATATGAAAAAACAAAATGTCCACTGCAATGGACATAAATGAATGGGTGGGGTCTCAGGAGGATATACCTTAGATTCCTTCTTCATCATGTGTGTCATATACCTGTGAAGGACAGCGTTCCAAAGGTCAGTACCTTATCTATACACAAGTATGCGAGTGTCATGCTCAATTCTATCCCTATAAACTGAAAGTAGATGTGAGATATGGAATTGTCGAAAAACCACTACAATGCCCAAGCCAGCTCACCTTCCACCATTAAACTTACAGGTACGCTTCTGCTTAATATTATTACAATTTGCACAAATATCACTGCAACCATTTTCTGGATGTCAATGAGATCTCAAAGAGTTACAAGAGTTTTACTGGGTCATACAAAATTCTCATGGTTTAATATGTGCTCTTTTTAAGTCAAACACAATGAATGTCCATTGTAAGGGCCTAATTGCATACTCCAATGCAAATGTCAGAAAGTGGTGTATGACTTAATGGGTCAGGACACAGTGATCTGCGATCAGGTCACCAATCAGTTAAGAAACCCAAGTTCAGCAGAGTACTGTCACCATTGGACTCGAATATGAACTCTGCTTTGCTTTGAGTAGATAAACAGTCACAAGATGAGTGTTTAGCTGGCTGGATGTGAAGTATGTACAATCATGGCATGCAAACACTGACCGCAGCATTTTCAGTTCCTATTACTCGATATACTTTTGTGCATACAAATACAGCCTTTAACAAATTATATAAAACACATAATCAAGAACATGAGATTGGAAAGGGTAAAAGGCCACCCTATGTATTTTGCTCATTTTTGTCACAAATGCGAAATACTAATTAACAAAGAAAATCTACCATTTCCAAAAGACATGTTCATGCTGATGCGGAGTTCTTAAAAATGGAATTACCCAAACGCCACTAATACCCCTATGGCTTCATTGCAACACGGTCAAATGACCACAGTCTGACAGCTTCCCAAAATCTTCCTGCCTGTCTGTCTGCTATAACTATGGCTCAGTTCTTCCATATTTATCCATCTGCTGTGAACAAACAATAACATATTTTCTGCATTTCTTCGGACTGGAACATGCATATATACCTTGAACAAAAATGTCAATATGTAATAGTGCTTTTGTGTGTGTGTGTGTGTGTGTGTGTGTGTGTGTGTTGTGTTGGGGGGGGGGGGGGGGGGGGTTAGTAATGAGAATTTTGCATGTCACTTTCTGCGTGTCCATTAGGTGACTCGTATTTCCGAAGAATGTTTCTTGCAAAATCCATCTTACAAAAAGTGGTTGATTGTTTTTGTCGGCCTGCTTGTGCGGAAATGTAATTTCACAAAAGAGGAACAGATATTATTTTGCATGTGCATGTTCACATTGTTTCACAGTACACAGTATCAAGTCATCTCTGTCATTGGAAGGGCTGCTGTAGTGGTTCATCTAATCTACACTTTTATTTTTTCAGAGAACTCCAAGAACAACTCGAAAACCAGGTTTCAAGGAGCTCCGTGCCACGTTTCAAGATTCTGAAATCAAGCCAAGTATTGCCTAACCCCATTGACTGGAAAAGGGAGCTGGCATACAGTCAGTCACTTCCGTGCAAGACTCGTAGGATGCCGTGGGAGTGGATGTGAGAGGGCGAAAAGTAACTTTGGCTCAGCGGTCTTGATTCATACAGGTGTGTACGGGGACTATCGAGGAACCGCGGGTGGCGCGGATCAGCTACAGGAGTAACCACGCCGCCGCTGGCGGTGTGATCAGCCAGGGCAGCGGTTCCCGTTGTCAGCTGCATCAGATATCCCGAAAGGGGAAGACCGAGTCACTTACCCGTGGGACGATGCCTCATCTATGGCTGCCCGTGGTCGCGGCACTGCTGTCCGCGAACTTTAGCTTCTCGGCCGTTCTTCTGGAGAAGATCGACTATAACCAGAACTCCCAGTTCATCTGTACCCAGGTAATAATAATAATAATAATAAGAAAAACTATAATTTACATTATATTTTACGTGATATTTGTGGAACAGATTCGCCAGACTTAAAAACGAGACATACCGACCTCTCTAGATATAAAATATGTAATTTTACCGCATATTGCAAACGCTCTGAAACCTTAATACGAAACGCAGTATTTCTGTAAATTAAAGGGTCTATTTTTTTTCCGAAGTCCGGATTTTAAGTGCTGGAAAATGGTCCATAATAAATTATTTGCCTGTAATGGAAAAAGGAATGGAAATGCGTCTGGGAAATGGACCATGGTTTACTTCTCCTTACTTATTGATGTCCCCCAGAGAAGTGGATACCCTATCCGTCAGCAAGTATACTGTTTCTATAGTAACAGGCTATCCTTCGGAGGTTTCGGGTTTGTAGAGACCGGTTCCCAACCTTCACAAGTGCATACATTATACAAAAACAGCTTTACTCCTTTGGGACCTGTATAACTGATTGAGGCTGCTATGGATCATTTGGCTAAGGCTGTTCATGTACTTCTGTTTCACTAGAAGTTTTGTTAGCGGTTTGTAAAAACTCAGCTCCTATAGTCCATTATGGTTAAAATTAGGCCTGCTCATGAGTGCTCAACAAACTCATAGGCAGCTCTCCCAGAGTTATTAACTTTTCCTGGAAATTGTGATTTTGGTTAACAGGCATGCCTTTGTGCACCTTAACCAAAAATGTACCTACCTTAAACAAGCCAAACAACCTACTGTTCCAGCCTACTCTGCCGCTGTAGGTTGAGACCAATCGCCTCAAGGACAGTTTATTTATTAGGATGGTGTTACTCCAGTATTCATATCTTGGTGTGTTGTAGTGGTGTTTTCTTGCTTAATATGTGTGCATTATTTTGTTTTTGTACATTCTTATAATCTTAATTTATAATACTTTAAGACTAAATAGAAATATATCTAAATGTTAGTGTCTGTTTCTGTTGTACTTTATACACTTAAATGTGATTCTGAAAGGTGTATAGTTTTGTAAGCAGTATTGTGTGTATGTGAGGGGGTGTGTATATATGTATTTCTCTCTAAAGATCTCTCTTTCATTTTTCAGGGCATATCAGACTGCAGGATCCGGGGTGAGCACTCTATTTTGAATGAAAATGAATGAAACTTTATTGATCCCCATAGGGAAATTCTCTTTCTGCCTATCCCATCTTGCTCTCCATGAGAGCAAGCGTGCCAGTGAAGGGCAGCCGCCCATAATGGTGCCCGGGGAGCTGGGGGTTAAGGGCCTTGCTCAAGGGCCCACAGACATTCTGAGGCCAGGCTTGAGCCAACAACCTTCTGATCACAGGCACAGAGGCTTAGTCTACTGAGCCACACGCTGCCCCCATTGCAAATGAGAATTGTGGATGATGTGCTGTGTATCTGGTGCTCAGTTTTATATGCAGATGTTGGCCTGTTATTTCTCTCCCTTTGTTTGCTGTGTGGATGACAGCCTGTCAGTGTAATACTCTATTCTGTCTAGATGAGTTCCTAAGGAGGCCAGTGTGGGGTCCAGTGAACGTTAGTAATATGGAGCTTAAGCCACTGCTGTGCTGCACAGAACAGAGGAACTGCAGACCATGTCTGGAGATAAAAATCCAGCTTATTGTAGCAGGTAATCTTCTGTGTGGCTGGTTGGCTGTGGAGACAGCCTTTGCTTTTGCATATCTTTATATTTCAGCATATGTACTATTCACAGATGAACATACATGTGTTTATGGGAACACTCCTATGCATGTTTTGCTGGTATTCTCCAAGGAACAATACTCGTAAATACCATAAATATGACTACACATGTACTGCAGCCGTTTACAGGGTGTTCTGTGGTTTGTGCATGAGACAGTGCGCAGTATAAGCCTGTAATATTAAAATTGTGTGACTCTTCTCCAGTGTTTAGTTTGAATTATATTAGTGTTTAAAAAACACTTCAGCATTCTCTTCCATAAATATGCAGGCTGTTTTTTTCCCTCTGGATGTCTCAGGTAAGATATATGAGGACCCGGAACAGTCTGCCGAGGATGAGGATGATGCTTACAAAAGCCTGGAGAGTGAAGAAGGTAGGACCTGTAGTCAGCTGTTCTGCTACGAGCTCTGATGTATGTCCCATTTGTTCTTACATTATACAAACCCATGTGTAGCTTTCTTCCTGTCTTGGCAGGCATCCTATATTTAAAACAATATATAATTTGCCTGTTTCTTACATTTTTTTTTTTTTATTGCAATAAAGGAAATGTCTTTCTTGTTAGGATCCCGCCGGTATCCATTTGTCTCCATCAGTTCGCATAAAGAGTTATGAAATCCCCGTGGACACGCTCTTTTGTCTCTAACGGCCATCCCCGTTTGGTGTCTGTGTCCCGCAGCAGCGGCCTCGCTAAGCTTATGCTACAACGCTCCACCTCTGCTTTCATTCTGCAAGAGACTGGAGTTCAATCTGCTCCCTGCTGTTTTGGAGGAGAATGATACGCCTGAAGTAAATGAATATAAACCTTTGCTACTTTTGTATGACATTTAACATGTACATGTACAGTACTGCACTACGATAGATACCGTATTCCATTGATACATACTTTACAAGTGTTACCAATTCACATGCCTTGCATGTCTCATTTATTTGGCTCAGTTTACATCTGAGCTGACCCTTCTGGATGTGCTGCCCTACCATTAGCATCCTGATCAGTCTACCTCATGCTGTTTATCTCCAACAGGTCTGGCTCTCCGTAGTGATCTCTGAGAAGGTGTATTTCGACAGCCAAGTAATGGTGCAGGTGTATCCCTCTACCTTACAGCGAATCATCACGTTCCCTTCCATACAAGACGGTAAACAAACACGTCCAAGGACATCTGCTGTGTTTCACCCCAAAGATAAAATTGCACTACTTCTGTCTTTAGATGGTTTTCCTGTGCTGTGACTATTTGAGCTGATTTGCACACAGCTTGCACACCTGAACGGCCCAGCTTCAATTAGAAAAAATATCAAACAAAATATCCAAGGCTCTGTACAAAAAATACAGAAGTTGCTAAATCATGTGCTAAACTGCTAAACAATTCACACAGACTTAAGGCTACTTTCGCTTTAAAAAATCTTCATGCACTTTATTTTCAGTCTTTAAACAAAAGCTTACATTTCAAAAAGGGTGTGTTGATATTTTGTATTTGCTTTACGCACTCATACACTTTACACACTACCTACATATGCAAAGCACATGCAACTACATGATCCTCACACATAGCCAGCAATGGAACATAGCTGACATGCACCAAGTCCGAGACATAGACACTCACTTGTCAGTTTTAGACTCCTATGTACCAGCTGTTCGATTTTCTATAATCCTCTCCTTTTTCTATCCCTCAGTCTGTTCTTCAGCCCTGCACAGAGATGTGGAAGGATGTGATGGTGAGTAGAAAATGCTCATAGTGTCATGTGTGGTGGTAGACCTTGGATTACTGGAATATATAGCTATTATCTAGCTTATTCTTGAATAATATTTCCCTGACTAATCTAGCTAATACCTTTTAGCTGTTTCTGTACTTTATATGTGCCTTTACTTCAACAGCTACTGTTTTCTTAGCGTCTTTAATACCCAATTCGTTAGCAGCTGCGACTGGTCGAATGCACTTGTGCTGTATTGGACTCGCACTGCAATCATATGCTGTGACTGACATGTTTTTTTTCCATCAGTTCCCACAATAAGGACTGAAATTGATTGGAAGAAGGCGGTGGTGACCCTGCAGCTGGATGATGATGGTGCGGAGCATATCCGCTCCGCAAAGCTGTACATGTTGTATGGAGACCAGGGTGAACGGCCATACAGGCAATGGGTGAGTTTCTGTGCTATAAATTAAGGATTCTCTAGTACCATAATGAGTCAGAGAGTCAGCTCATGTTTAATTTACATTTAAAGACTGATGTGGTGTAGTGTCTGAGGGTCTAATGGGCTGTTTAAGCTAGGATATCAGGGTATAGAGGCGTATAAAGGTGATTAGACACAACCACGAATCTGTGGAAGGGATACTTAATGTGGCACCTCCAATGTATTAATATGTCCATTTCAACTCCAGCAACAGAATCACACAGAGAAGATTACTATTCCCCTGATCTCAGTTGCCCCCTGCCTGTGCTTCAAGGTAAGACATCAGTTTTCTAAGTATTTCTTATAATAATAATAGTAATAATAATAATCATCGTCCTTATTATTATTATTATTATTATTATAATAACTGACAAGGGCTCTTATCACAAAGCTGGATTTCTTGCTTAGCCGGACAACATGTGGGATTAAATGTAGTCTGGGCTAAATGTAAGTAAACGAAGATAAAGTCCATTTATGCTGAGGTATCTTAAATCAGACAAGTTATCCAGCTAAGCTAGAAATCTGGCTTTGTGATATAGGAGGGATGGAGGGATGGATGTATAATAATAATGTTTAGCACAGACAGATGTTTTATTAAGATATTGACAGCTGTTCTGTCAGTTAATTTTATCAAGTGCTCGTCCTTAACGACTTGTGGCCTGCTAGCTGCCCTGTCCAGGTGGGCTTTGCCTTGTGCTGTAACGCCGTCTGCTCTTCTTCCTTTTGACAGGTATGGTGGACTGGCAGCATTCACCCACTGCGTGCAAAAAGCTGTCCCTTTGTGAACCAAACAGGTAAGTGACACCAGAGCTGTTCAGTTAGCATTACACTTCCCAGGCAATGCAAAAGGAAACCTGTCTGTATTTCTAAACCAAGTACATACAACAGACACCTATTTATATTTGGACATTACAACTGAATTGTAATGAATTTTGTAAAGATTTGTGTTCTGTGTGAACAGGATGGAAAGAAACTAACCATTGCACTCAGGTGTAAAGGCTGTACACACACCCCTCGTTTTATGTGTTTCATTTATCTGTATACTAATTTATAGTTTATATTTGTCTTGAATCATTTATTGGAATGACACACTTTACAAAACACAAAATACTAATGGCTACATATGTTCACGGTTACCCTAAGACCCTAACTACAGTTGATACATGGATGGATGGATCAATGGATAGATATTTGGGTTTATTTTTGTGTTTTGTATCAAGTAGTAATTTTTCTAATAAGAAATAAAGATAGATTTCCCACTTGTGAATTTTCAGCTTCCAGACTGGATTACTTTCATAATCTGCCATACCTACCATTAATCTGCATTCATTAATTCAAAAAAATTACTGCAGCATGCAGAGTAACCCCACGCTGTACTCAGAAGTAGTTCCTCGGGGGTACACTTTAGAACTTATTCTCCCAGTATACAGTATCCATTCAGCAGTATTTGCCATTTACTCTGGGGCACTTGACTGTTCTTTACAGGAATCTTTCTACTCTCCCACAGAGTTAATTAAAAACGTCTTGAACAATGTCACCGTGTCTGTGGACCCGGTTCCAACAAACAACAATGAAACTGCACTGTCCTGGACACTGAGCGCCCCCTGCAGGGTCGATGCTGAACTGTGGCTCTGTCAGATGCCTGAAGGAGGAATAGGCCACTGTGGAGAAGTGCAGGGCTCACGAAAGCGGCTGCATGTCGAGAAGCGAGTATGTGACCTCCAGTGGACTGGCAGCGTGTCTGCAGTTTATCTTTTAAATGCACATTTATGTTATTTTTAGTCACTTGACAACACATCAGAGTTGTCTTATATTCTTAAGTGATTTCACCTTGTTTACAGCATTCACTGTTTAAACTGTTTGAACTGCCTGCTCACCTTTTGGTTTTAATTGATTGGAATCTCTTACTCTACAGACCACTGGGAAGTTTAGTAATATCATACCCCATCCTTACCTATGTGTTCAGGTAAGACCATCCTCCATCTTTTTGCCCATCTCCTTCCTGTTGCTGTGCACTGTGGTGAATGGATTATTAGCTGAGTGGATTAGGAGCACATCTGTATACAAAGATATTAGCACAACCGTGGATGTGTGTGCCTGAGTAATGTGAGTAATGTATATGTGTGTGCCTGAGTAATGTGAGTAATGTATATGTGTGTGCCTGAGTAATGTGAGTAATGTATATGTGTGTGCCTGAGTAATGTGAGTAATGTATATGTGTGTGCCTGAGTAATGTGAGTAATGTATATGTGTGCGCATGCCTGTGTGTAAGACAGGAGTATTTTGGCCTGTCCTTGTGATTGTCACCCTCAGTGCCATGCAGAAACTTTTCCGGGGTGGGTGATCAACTGAGGGACCTGGTGAATCTTGCCAACCGGGAGTGGGTTTCTGTTGGTAAAATTCATAAAGGGGAACTGAGAAAAGTGGCACTTTCAATTGTTAATACACATCCCTGGTCAGCTGTGGTGTGGTGAAATTGACCGGGCCAAGTAGTACCTCCGTCATACTCTGGCACCTCCCGGGTCACTTGTCACATGTTTGCCTGTCTACTTTTGTCCAGGTAAAAGTCCTAGGGAAGGATGGAGTGCTGGACACCATTTGCCCCTTTGCCAGTGAGTGTCAGCCACAAACCAGCTGAACAAAGAAGCCAATAGCACAAACCACACTTGTCTTTCTAAGCTGTATATGATTAGCACAGCATTGGTGGCTAGTAGGATAGCCTCACAGCATTTATTATTCTGCGTAAACTTCCTGCTTAACTTTTTATAGTATTAATTTCTTTCAAGCTGTCTTGTGTAATTACTGTATAGCCTCAGGTCTATATTGTTGTGGTATATCTGTTGGTAACTGATGTTGTTTCGGAAAGTGCTTTATGGAAATTATTTAGTCGGACTGGCCAAACCATCTGCACACATTACTGAATCTGGGAGAAAAATAATGTATTTCTACCTCCCAGTACTGTGAGAAAATTGTTGACATGGAACTTTTCCATTTGGATGATTTAATGCAGTGTGTTACTTTTCTGCTTATCCAGAGTGACTTGATTTGATGAATTTGGTTTTCAAGATTAAAGAGCAACCTATTCACAGATGTGTTTGCCGTAGAGATCTGTATCACATCAGTCTGATCCGTGGCTTCTTGCCCCTCAGACTCCCGGAGACGCTGGACCCTGGCTGTGCTCCTCGCCGTTCTCGTGGTCTGCCTGGGCATGTTTGGACTCTACCTGCTTCAGGGCACCCTCAAACGTGTGTATCTCACACATACTCAAATGCATCTTAACACACGCCACACAGGCATTTCTCAAAGACACACTCTAGTGATGTAGTCAAGACTAAACCGAAACCAAGTCATTACCATGACCTGAGTGTATCAAGACCGAGACCAGACCAAGACCAAGGCAAGACGAGACTATGACAAGAATCAAGACCATGGCAGGGCTAGACCAAGTCAAGATCAGAAACAGACTAGTGTTTGAGTCTACAACACCCTATAAAAAGTGGAGAACACAGGCACCATCATGGTTAGGCAGTGTGGCCTAAAATTTGTCTTACAGTATAATCTGAACCATGGACATTTTTTCTTAAAATTTAAATATAAATGCTTCTCTTCAAATGTAACATTTTTTCAAATAAGACACACCTTATTGGTTACATTTCAATTTTGAAGCAGGATGTTTTACATTCAGTCACGGTATTGTGTTAACCCTTTAAACCCTATCCATTTTTGAGCATTTTTCTATCCCTTTGATTTTACACTTATTACATTGTATGTACATGAGTTAGCCCCAGATGCTTTATGATTTTGTTTTCAGGACATTCTGGGCAGCTCAGATATGTCATAATTTGATGTGTAAATGCTGGCATGGTCTTGATATCATCCTTCTTATGAGGGAAAATTACTTGTGCCTATTGAAATTTCTCAATTTTTACCAAGACCAGTCTGAAGTACTACAACACTAAGGGCGCTTTTCCACCGCACCAAGTACCGTACTTTTGGTACGGTACTTTTGGTGCTTTCACTTTTTCCATTGACTTCCAGTTGAGTACCAGTACCGAAAGTGCCAAGCCAGCTGGGGTATTTCAGTGGTACTTTGGGATGGGACTTGAAACACTTTCTTTGTCGATTGTTTATCCAAATAGCCTGCCTCTGAAACGCAATACAAATGTTGCCTTGAAAACAGCTGCAAACTCAAAAAACTACGATAAACATAGTAAAAACAAAAACTGCAATGTGGTCGGAAGAACAGATACAGCAATAAGATAAGGATGGTATGACAATAAATTAAAAAACCATTTTGTTAAATATACTGGGACAGCACGCTATTTTGTTTAATATACAATATAGCATTGTAGATATAGTGATGTGATGTTGTTGTAATAAATATTGGGGTATCTATAAAACAAAAAAATTAGTTAATAAATTTCTCACAACCTGTTCGAGTGATTTAAACAGCAAAGATGAAAATGATTATGATTGTTTTGGAGAACGCATGCAGCGCTCATGCAAAAGCAGCGAAGGTAAATTTTAACCTGATTTTTATACATATACTAGGTCAACTATAAAAGGAATAATAATTAAAATTTCAAAGCTTACTAAATTTTTTTCTATGACAGAGTAAAAATAGTTTAGTGAAACTTTAACCCTCTGCGCTATAATGTCCATATACAGAATTGAAAGTAAGAAAAAGACCAATCTTAATCTAGCTTATTAGTGATGTAAGAACTGCCTGTCTGTAACATACAATGTTGATATTAATATTGAACATAGTCCAGCCATATAATATACTATAGCCGTTTTTCGAATTCATTACAAAATGTGCATTGTGATGTCATTTGGCACTAGTACCAGTTTTTACACTAGTGGAAAACTAACCCCTTGAAGTACTGTAATTTTGCTACCATCTCGAAGTACCAAAAGTACAGTACCTAGTGCAGTGGAAAAGCGCCCTAACACATCTCATAAGCATATACTCCTACAGACCTCATGATCCACATGTACACTTTATATACTAGAATACTTCTCAGTGCTCAGCAAGACTATAACCCATTCCTTGCAGGCCTTGCTCTGTAGTTAAGGGAAGGTGACTTATTTCTGGTGTTTCTCACAGGTTGGGCTTGGAGGTGGTTCAAAGGCAGTGATGTGAGAGGTGAGGTCATGCATCTGAATCCCACTGCTCACATGCAGACATGCTTCACAGTTATTCATGACCCATTCTGCTGCCTCTTAGGTGCCCTTGATGGTGGGAAAGTGGTCTTACTCTGCCCCCCCGACCCAGATCCAACCCTCCCAGCGCTGATGTGCCGGCTGGGCTCGACCCTATCGGCGCTGGGTTTCTCCGTGTCTCTGGACTTGTGGTGCAGCGCTGAGCTAAGTGCACTTGGCCCCGTGCCCTGGCTGCACTCGCGGCTTGACTGGCTACAGCGCCACGGCAGTGGAAAAGTCGTCCTGGTGATCACCAGTGCCGCCTGGAGGCAAGCCCAAGAGTGGGCACGCAGTGGGCAAAAAGCAGGTTGTCCTGACTCAACAGCACCCCCATGTGGCCTTCCTGCACGTGCTGACGTCTTCAGCGCCTCCCTCAGCTGCATCCTGGCCGACTGTCTGCAGGGCCGGGCGGGCGAGCGCTTTGTCTTAGCGCACTTTGAATCCCTGCCCCCACTGCCCCTAGGTGCCAGTCACTGCTTACCCGAGCTGTTCCAGGGCATCCCACTTTACAGCCTGCCCTCTCAAAGCCTAGCCTTTCTCACTGAACTCATGGGGGATTGCGGGAAACAGAGCAGGAGGCGTCGAGCATGCCGGTTGAGGGCGGGCTCCCGTGCCCTGGCCCTGGGACTTGGTAGGCCGGGAGACCTCTGGGAGGAGATTCCATTGAATCCCTGCCGAATGCCCCACTGGGTATGAAAGACCGGAGGGAGGAACTTAAGGTGATATGGGTCTCCCATGGGGGTTAGGGAGATTCAGAGAACCTGGCACTGAAAAGCACTTTTTTTGCTCCTAGAATCCTCTTATATGTAGAATTTATGGAGTTTTTAAACATACCCTGGACAAAAATGAAGGAGAAAAACCCTTGATGTGATAAGACGTCATTCACATGGACATCCATTCATCTTCTTACACCTGCTTATCCCTAGCTAGTTCTGCGGAGGGAATGGGGCCTGGAGCCCGTCCCAAGTAGTATAGGACACATGCGGGGGTCCACCCTGGACAGGATGCCAGCTTTACACACTATGGGCAATTCAGAAATGCCAATTACCATAAGTGTTTGTCTTTGGACTGTGGGAAGAAATCTGATTACTGGAAGGCCACCTGCACAATGCGGAGGAACATGCAAACTCCCCCACAAACAGAGTCCTGCTACCTGCTGAGCCACTATGCCATCCAGGCTCAGGACAATGTTGCTGGTATTGCAGTGAATATGACAAGCTGGCCAGATAATTTAGTTAAGCTTTTAAGATCTGAAATGTGCTTTTTGGCATTTGTACTGTCAGGTGTATTTTGAAGGACAGATAGAAACTCGTTTTCTAATTTGCTTAGTGAATGTACATGTCACAGTGATGGTACACACTATTTATGAATAGATGGTTGAAGATTTGAATCTTAGTACATTTTAATCCATTACTTTACTATGCCTTCAATGTCAATTAAAACTGGTTGAGATAAAATTCTCACTAAATACACATCTGATGGTAACTAAACTACTATGTATAACACTGCTTGTCTTAAAGCTATCCTTATGATGAATTAAGCAAGTACAACTGTGTTGTCTGCATTGTCTGCAAAGACTTAAATAAATATATATTTTTTTAAATGTGCTAACATGCCAGATTCTTTTCAGACATTTACACTGTTTATGACAGAAAATACAAAAAAGTACAAAAGTTTCTAAGTCTCCCAATACACATTTAGATTTGCATCTTAAAGTAAAACAGGTCATTATTTAAAGAAGACATATAGACTTCTTCTATAATTGGTTTTCAGCCGGTTTTTCATAGTGAAGCTGTATAGGGGGGTCTTAGGATATGTGTTGTAAATTGACAAAACATTGTTGTTATTATTATTTGGTTTTTGCAATGTCAAAAGAATTTGGAAGCTCATCAGACAGCGATCTGATTATGAAACATATGATTCTTTACATAAATATTTTATGTGCGCAACTGGGTTGAACGTTGATATTTGACGGTGCGTCATGGGAGACAGAATTGAGAAACATTAAGGTGACGCATACAAATGTTGTGCAATTTCTTGCACCATTCAGATGGGGGTGTGGCAAGAGATTTTGACACAAGTGAGTCTTTCAATATGAGTATCAGTTAGTTTAAATGAAATGTTAATTACATGACAAAATGGAATTAAGATTACCAGGGTAAATGGATAGATGAATGGAACATTTTTTAGATCAAGACTGTCCATTCATCAGTTAACAACTTAGTTGCATCCACTGACAGCCTATTAAAACACAGACTACTGTACTTATCCTGTGTCTAACTAGTCTGTCCAATTAATTTAAAATTAAACTGTTATTTAATGTAAAACATTTATGTATCATAAACGACTTAATTTATTCAAGAATTTGCGAAATAAAGTTTACACACGCAGAAACACACACACTACTGATCGTGCCTACAGTTTAAATTTAAACGAACCGATTGTCTTTCATCGATTACTGGAGCACTTTATAATTCAAAACATAGTCGTTACAATGTCTGTTTTTTGATCGATTTTTTTAAAACGAATATCGTCAGCTGCACCAGCTGATGGTTATTATTGATTAGTGGATCCGGGAACTAGCTGTTTATAAATCTGGACACCGGGGAAGTGAAAGGATGGTCTGCTGCATGTTTGCAATTAGTTGGGGGGAGAAAAAAAAAAGTATATAGATCGCTACCACAGTAGCTGGCACTTTTAAAAACCTTTTCATCTTAAAAATGCCTCCGAGAAAGGCACCTGTAATTAACACAACCTCTTCGGAAGAAAGTATTTCTCCAGCTGCCGATGAAATTACCAACAAGAAGAAGACCAAGACGGCCGAAGTGGCTGAACCTGGTATAGGACCCAATCATCGGGAACGTTTTACTTTTTTTTTTTTTTTTTTGTTTCCCTCTAAATGCATATGCCCACCTGTTCTAATGTAGATGTCGGGAACCCCACAAACGCAGCAGCCGTGAGGAAGATGTCTGCCCATCCATCTACGCTGGAGATGATTAAAGAGGCGCTTAAGGCGCTGGATTCCCGTAAAGGATCATCCGTCCAAGCCATACGAGGCTACATACTGAAGAAATACCCCTCCGTGGACGCTGTCAGGTTTAAACACATGCTGCGCAAGGCCTTAATTAAAGGACTTGAAGGCGGAGCGCTGGTTAGACCCCCAAACTCCTCAGCGACTGGCGCACAGGGGAGGTTCCGGGTGAGTGGCTACGAACTATACATTCCCTCCGTTTTCTTTGGATTGCATCGCTTTATAGGTGTTTTTGCCATGTAGAGCAAATGTTCATACAGCCTGGGTAAGTATGTATTGCTACTGCTTTTGTATTTGACATTATCCTTTAATGCATGACTGCACAATACTTTTACACAGCCATGTTGTATAGTACCTCTTGTTAAACGCTTGTCTGCCCTTTCTTGCACTGTTCTTTGTACTTGTGCCCTGAATTGATTTTGTGAAAGAGGATAAGGTTTGACTCCATAGCTTCCTGCGAAAAACAAACCAAAAGACTCCCAAAAGTCAATGGAGAACTCTGATCCTAATACCAGAGAGACTCCAAAAACTGAGGCTCCTGTGAAGAAGGTGAAGGGAAAAGCAGAAGGTAATAATCCTGCTAATCCATGTGAGAACCTGCCTTGTATGACCTGTGTTTTTTTTTATTTTTATTTTTTATTATTTTTTTTAAAGCATCTGACAAGCCAAAGCCTGCAAAGAAACCGAAGCCCAAGCGCGCAAAGGTGGGTTGCTCCAAATGTGGCCATTCTTCCAGTGATCGCTAGTGCTAACGTTCTATTTCTACAGGATTCAGTATCTCCAGAGGACTCTGGCTCCAAGGTGGCTCCTGTTAAGAAACCTAAAACCAAGAAGCCTGCTGGGGGAAAAAAGCAGGAGGACAAGGTTCTGAAGCCAGTGCAGACCCAACCTAGTGAGGCTGGGGAGGACGGTGGTGCCCCTGCAGGCAAAAACTCTAAACGTGGAAAGATGAAGTAACTTTAGCATGTTGGGTTATTTGTGTTTTATTTTCTAACTTTGAATAAACTTCTAAATCTGATGTTTGTTCAGTTGTCCTGGTGTGTGCTAGTTTTGCTGCCTGAGATGAGTACTTGACTGCAGTCAAATACTGGATTGCTGTCTAGAAGCTTGAATATGTGGTTCTGTGCTTGCAGAATGGCATATGTTTACATGAAGGCCATAGATGGCAGCTCGCCTTAAAGGCTGGAGCTGCTGTATCCAGCAGAAACATTCCTACCTAGCTTTTTAGAGGGTAGATGTGGGCTATGAAAGCCAAGGGGACACTAAAGTTGACCAAACTAGTACTGACAGGTGTGGAGTCTTAAATTTCAGACTGTCCTCCATAAATAGGCTGTAGGTTGAGTGCTCATTGCAAACCTGGGGTGAATTCTACAAAGCATAACGTTCCATACCTAGCTTCCTACTGGAAAGTTCATAATTGGGGGAAATTTCTTGGTGGAATTCTATAAATGTGGTGCCATTGAGTATTGCTGATATCAACCAAGTGGTTGAGAACCCTGTTCATGCTGGCTTACATTTTTCAGAGTTGAACAGTCAAGCCACTTGGTCCTGGAGTAACTGGGGCCCAACATTTCAAACTGCTGACCTGATTGGTATCCTGAACTGCACCTGGAATCGCTAGCATAATGAACACAAGATTTGAGCGGCTTTTGGTGGAGTCCTTCACCTTGTGTATTCAGTATACACAAGGTGGAAATGCAGTACTTTCTCAATGTTCTGTCGATCTCTTGCATTCACACGGAGCAAATGTTTTTTCCCAAAGCAACATCCAAATGGGTGGTCAAGGGCCCAGTGATGAAAGTCACTTTTGCCTGTAGGATCTTAACCAGTGACCACATGCTTGGACGTGAGTTCTAACCTAAAAGGCCACACACTCTGCCACGTTTCACACAAAATGGGTAGTTCAGTTATCACTGAAACGTTTGTAGTTTCCAATAGTTAAAGCATAGGACACTTTTTTTTTCCCTGGAAATTTTCAATAGGTGCATCTATTTGCAAAGATTTGTATTATATTGTATCTGCAGCAGAGATTTAACAGCTGAATAAAGTAGCCTGCAAATCATTTTGTACCTGTGTAGTATAGCAATGTTATGTTTCTGCTATTTTATGGTTCCAAATGTCAGGTTCCCACAACAAATCCTTACTGTAGTAGAGAATAAGAGCGACAATACTGAATTTAGTCTGCCATTCCTTAATTCTTAGGACATGTATGTGGCATTTTAATAGAAGAAAAACATACATTTACTCATTTCAAGTAAAAACAACAGCAGGTTTATTCTTAAAAAAATAAAAGGGCTATCTGACAGGAAGCATAGAGTGAGCATTCTGCTCTTCAAGTAGGTTTCACGTGTCATTCCTGTCCTCCTGCTGTAACAGCGACCACCGCCTGGAATTCGCCCCATTGCCCCAGCAAAGCTGCTGGCTCCTTCTGCTAAGACGGGAGGGAAGAGAAAAAGAGGTGCAGGAAGATGGAGGGCAAAATAATAGAAGAGGGCAAAAAGGGAACAGGAAATATATGGCAAACGAGAACTTAAGGGTGGCGACATACAGAAGTGGGTGGAAAAAAGGAACCTTCCACATAATCAGTTTCAACACAATAATTATAATAAACAGTGTCACTAAACTAGTAATAAAAACCGTCCTCTCCTAAATGTAAACAAATCACTTCTTGAAAAATTAGTAGGATGTCACCAGATTCCACTGTCACCATCTTTCCCTTCTTAAATAACAGCCAGTCCTGGTCATCTCAGGCATCGCAAAGAGGGGCTTCATGCTTCTGAAGTAAAGTCCCAACCCCTCCAGAGCAGGGCTAGCAGGAGGAGGAGGCAGAGTGCGCAGCTGGAGTGACCGAAAGTCTGCAGGAGGGGCGGCAGGCAGTCGGCCACAGTTGTCATGGCAACCAGCAGCGCACCGACCAGCTTTCCCAGGAGTGTCCGTGCCGCAGCTCTGTCCGGGTCCTCCTGCTGAGCCACGTGCTGCTGCTGCTCCATCTTAAACACACGGGTCTGACAGGCCTCCAGCGCCTCCTGGAGGATGGGGAGAAAAATGGCCATGCCACCAATCCTCCAATAAAGCGCTATCAAAACCCCGCAGTGTATTAATGAATCATCGCTGTCCAATGAACGGCCGTGTCCACTTTTTACAATTGCAACATTTTACTATAGATGGAACATGCACATTCTCCTCCATCTACTGACAGCATTTCACATGTAATTGACCAATGAAAAAATATTTTTAAGTCATCAATTTAACTAGTAACTCCATCAAAACTGCCTGCCTGCCACCCTTTGTTTGGAACTAGCCAACTGGGGCTGTATGATTCTCAGTTAAATATGAATCGTGATTTTTTTTTCTCTCCAAATCAAGATTGTGATTTTCTTTCACAATCCTTGAGCAATATATTTCTTCATTATTGTATTCTTGTGCCGATATCCTCATGTCTCCCTAGCTTTTTGACCTTAGTACCTGTCCCCAACGTTCTCATTTCGTGTTTTGGCTACCTGTGTGCTCTTCATTTGGGTCCCCTGTTTTCAACCTGTCCCTTGACATATACAAGCATGACATCCACTCCCCCCACCCCATATTATTGAAAAATATATTGGTTATATGATCTGTATTGGTCAGAATTTCCAAATCAGTGCGCCAATAACAATATAATGTGACTGCAATGGGACTGTTAAATAAACTTTGCAGAATAGAAAGGCCACAGTCCTGGTTTTTAGCAAACAACTCATTTCCAAATGCTAGATATAAACATAAACCTTGTCTGCTCTTTATTATAACACCTGTTTTTCTGCCCCCTCTTCCTGTCACATCCTATGATTTATTGATGCTGCTCAGGGAAAAAAAGGAACACTTTCTTTGATGCAACAGATCTCCCCACTAATGCAAGCACAGCAGAATTGTTGTCATATAAGAATGCGATCACATGGGGACTGTGGAAGTGAAATCACAATAGTATGAAATAGAATAGGGGTAGGAATCAAGATGGAAACTGAAAAACCATTAATCATGCAGCCCTAGCATCATGCTGATAGCTGTCGCATGAAACCAGAAGATAGTCTGTGCTGCAGTTTGATTGAGTCAGATACCGCTGTCAAGGTAAAGTAACAACCTAATCCATGTATCATTCATTCTTTGAATTTATTGTTTCAAAATGAAAATGGAAAAAAAAAAACAGCATTCGGACATATATTATTATTATATAATTATATATAGATGTGTTCACACCTCTGGAACTCAGCCCGATTGCAGTTCCTCTGAGGAAGTTCTGAAATCTTTTTTCAGTACCTACTCCAGACTAGGTACTTGTCATTTGAACACAAACGACTGCGGAGGTCTTTAGTGATAGCTTGCTGATTGTTTGACCACAAGCAGCAGCGCCAACTTGGAATTTTGGTTTTGAAACAGAAAATTCAAAGAATGAACTATACATGGATTCCATCCTAAGCTTCTTGTTTGAAAATAGTATTTATGTTTGTGTTAATTAAGATTTGCATTCACGTTGGCAATTTGTATGGATTACATTATATTGCTCATTTTAACAACTTACTATTTTATCTAGCAATCAAAGTTAAGAGAAAACTCTGATTGTGTCCACACATTTAGACTAGCTGTCGTCAACCTTCGTGGAAGATAGTGAACAAGATGACAAAGCTCGCCATTGGAACCCATGATAAGAAAGCCACGCAAGTCCATGTTTGCTGACCACAATCCAAGTCTTTTTAAAACAGCAAACTATTCACTAACCACTGTGTAAAGGTCAGTTTGTATCTGGGGTGCTAAGGGTGTCTCATTACGTTGTTTTACATTTGTTTTGTGAAGTAGTTTCAGAGAAAGTGTGTTTTTACAAACTTCTGAAATACTTGATTTTGGTGATAATATAAATGTATAAGAAGTCAAAAAAGTAAAAATAATTAAAAGCTCAGGGGGAATAAAAGGATGAGAAGGTGGTTTACCATCCATTCATTTATGTTGATGATCAGTTAGTAGTAGATATTTCACATGCTTTGAATTATCAAACGCCTAACCTGGACATCACGGCCCTGTTCATAGGACTGATAGGCCACCTTCTCCTCCATGCTGGCCAGCTCTTGTTTCAGGATGAAAATCTCATTCTGGTGTAATTCCGACAGGTCGTTCAGTTGCTCCTCCAGATGTTCACACCTGCGGGTGGAGAAGGACCCGTGGACATCTTCAGATCTTCTGTGCACACTACACACCTACCGTACAACCACACGGCAGTCTCTACGTCTTACGTATCAGGGAACCCTGACATCTTCCTACCTTTTTCATATTTCCCCTAATGCTCCTACCAAAAGCACTCCTACCTGTATCACTTATGCTACCTGTAACGTTCCTCCTGTAGTGCCTGCATGATGAAGGTGTAGTCTCGATGGTAGTGGGCCTTCAGGTTCTCCAGGGACTCTACCAGCCGGCCCTGGGCATCCCGCACCTCCCGTACCTCGTGGAGCAGTGTTTCAAAGGCCAGGCCCGGAGCACTGATCTGTGCGTATGCCTTGGGGCCTGTAGTGCTGTCAGCTCCCCCCGCAGATCCAGATGTGGCACTGGAACAGTCGTCCTCGCTATCGTAGGAAGGGCCAGGCCGGGGGGATATGGCAGCGGCCCCCTCTTCGACCTTACTTTCCTCAGGGGCGTCCTTCAAAGTGGCGATGTTGTCGATGCTGCTGAACTTGTCTTGAATGAGCAAGGCGTTCTCCTTGGCCTTGGTCGTCGTGGTGACCTGGGAGCTGCTGCCACCTGCTGCCCTGGCACTTGCATCCCTGAGGCCCAGCGGAGGGTCATTGGGCTGGCGGGCTGTGCCACTTCGTTCCGCCTCGCACAGCCTGCGGTGGTAGCGCTCCAACTTGCTCTGCAGCTGCTGCAGGCCCTGCGCAGACCTCTGGTTCTTCTTCTCGAAGGCCTGCTTGATGCGCGCGGCCTGCTGCCGGTCAGCCGCCCCATGTGCCAGCTCCAGGTACTCGGCCACATTGGTGTCACGTGCGGCCTGCTCCACCTTGATCTGCTCAGTCAGCTTAAGGATCTTCTGTCGCAACTGGGCCACCACCCTCCGGGAGCGCCTAGGGTCGAGAGTGCCGCCATCAATGCTGTCATCTAGGTGTGGCAAGCCGTTAGCGCCACTGCCTGGGAGGCTGGGGAACGGGGCCAGGCCACTCGCATCGGGTCGCTCCAGCTGGGGGGAGAGGCAAAGAACCCGAAAAGTCCAACCCAGTATAAACCGCCAGTGCATATAACCTCTCAACATTCCACTCCCTAAACCACAAACCCAGTCCTACAAGCATAAAGAAAACCCGAATCTCACTTCTGAATTGCTGTGTGCGAATTTTGCACATTTTTCCGATTTCATAGGTTTCCTCTGGTTAACAGTGAGGCTAATTGGGTGTTGAATTGCCCATAGTCTGAGACTGGGTGTGGGTTTGTGTACGTGCCCTGTAATGGACTGGCATCCCATCCTGGCTGTACCCCAGCCTGGGGCCCTAAGCTGCCTGTATTAGGCTCCAGGCTCCACATAACCTTGACTTTGAGATGCATGGACTGATGGCTTATGATGGGTGAGAAACAGTTCTATATGTATTAGAACATGTATTATATGGAAACAGACCCTCTTCAACTTTGAAAACTGCACTTTTGAGAAGGCGCAAGTAATTTTATTAGGTGAGATTTATAAATGTGATGCCGTTTAGCCACTTTATTTACTCAATGCAAATTTAAAAATTGTGAATTTATTCTGCCTGCATATAAACTTATACATGCTTATTATATTCCTCTTGTATTATGTAATGCTATTGTACTTTCAAGGTAAAGCATATTTTTCGATAACGACCCTAAGAATGAAACTGTCAATCACTTAATATTTAACTGAATTACCTCAGACAGGACTAGTAACAGCTAAGGAAGTTGGGTAAGTAATTAACTCTCTAAATTGCCCACAAGCATGTGCATGTATGTGCCCTGTGACGGGCTGGCATCCCAGGCTTGTGCCATATGCTGCCGGGGATGGGCACCAGGCTCCTCATGAGCTTGTTCTGGGCAGCAGATGGTAGGAGGAATGAATTCCAGTATATTTTTTGGCATTATATTAAATTATATAAATCAATCATCAGTACTAGAACTAAGTTTGTACTTACCATTATAACTAAATGTGCAAGACATTTACCTTACGGCTGAAAAAATTCTTAAGTTGTTTTCCTCTTTAACTTATTAACATATTTGTCATTACATAATTGTACAAACTGACGTTACTGGTATATAACTCTGCACCAACAAATCTAATAATTCAATAGTCCAACACCATCCATCTCAAACTTAAGTACAAATTCCAGCAAAAATGTTAAACAAATTACTCTCTTAAAACAGGAGCTGTACCGCATCAGCACCAGATAAGTACTGGTGAGTATTGCACAACAGTTCAGCCAGAAGCAGCTGCTCTCCTGGTTGAAGTTTCTTCTAGAACATTCTGCCTGACTCTCTGGGACTCACCCGGTCTGCCTCGTCACTGGGGACCAGCAGTGTGTCAGTCAGGCTGGGGCTGCACGCACTGTCAGTCGAGGAGGAACGTGGCCGGGTGGACTGCACCGGTGCATCATGGGAACTGCTTTTGGTAGAGTCCTTCACCACTTTGCTGCGTCGACTCTGCAGGCTACTCCCTCGCCTCATTCTGCGACCTGAGCCTTCTGCGGCTCGCAGCTCAGCGCTGGGGAAGCCATGACACCACGGTGGTATCAGTTAAGGGGGGGTGGTGAGGGATGGCATGGAGATTTAAGGGAGATTTCAGAGTCTGGTGAGCCCGCAAAAACAAATGCTCCAGAGCTCTGTGCTTAGCTTAGCACAGACACCGCTAATCAGTCATTTACTCAGCTTACACTTCCAGCTTTTAATTAGCAAGGCTAGATTTCAGCTACATAGCATATTTAAAGTGAACCAGTCCTTTTTTGTTCAAATTTTATCTTAAATCTTAAATAAACAATAGACATGTACATGCATTAAATGTGTTGTAAACAAATGAGTAGCTCGCAAAGGCGAACAAATACTATAAGCTATACCTCCTTAGCTGAATGAGTAATGCTTGTTTAAGCATCTTCTTTGTTTATGAAAATATTCCCAATAATTATTTGTGTTATATTGCTTTTATTTGTGTTATGTGCTATACACTTTGAATAACAATGAGTATACCAGGACTGGTGAATCTTACATTTGATTTCCAGAATTCTGCTGCCAAAAGTTTACATAAAACTTAGTAAATCAGCAAACTAAATAATTGCCTTGTATGGCCATGGAACTAGCTGGCGTTTACAGCTTTTCATCCTGTCATTAAGTTTACTCAGTATCACAAATCATGAATACCCATTTAACCGTACATGATAAGATAATGAACAGGTCCATTCCACATGTGATAATGAACAGGCCAGGCCAAATGGAAGTAAGCCCATCTTTATTTATTCTTTTGATAGCTAAGTTAATACAGATTAATAGAAAAACAAGCAATGTGAGCCCACTGGAACTGCTCATCTAGTTTCATGAACTCGTCATTACTGCCCGTTAGCTGCTTCAGTAATCCACCATGCTACTGCGACCAATGTGCCATCTCTTCCTAACATAAACCATCAGAATAAATGAATAGTGATATTTTCATATCACTATCTTGGGCACAATGTGCAGTGGAGAGTTTACTGGGAGCCTCCTGATAAAAAAACAAACAAATATAAATAGCCTGCTTACCATCAGTGCCACCATATCAGACTTACAGATCAGGGTCATCTGCAAAGAAGAAAAACAATCAGGCAAACATGCTCTGTTGAGAGTCCATGCCGTACCCCAGAGAAGCCAGCCATTCCGACAGCATTCACCAGCAGGGTGAACGCGGCGTGAGATCAGCTTCTGACTGGCTACTCCACCAGGAAGGTGCAGAGCTCTGTGACTAATGGCTACTGCTGGCTGATCAGGGACCTCCCCCAGAAACACTGCTAGACTGCAGCGAGATATAGACTCCTTGAAAGAGCATTCCATACAGAATGCAGAGTTAAGTAAAGGTAAACAGCCAGTGGCGACATCACCAAATACGGTCACAGGTTACTTCCCGTCCCTGAAAAAACTGCAGGTCTTTAGGAAGATGATATTGGAAAAACTTCAAATATTGCAGCAAAGAAAATTATTGACAGTGTAAAAATGACCAATCTTCTCATTTTCCTGGTTATACTGCAGTATACTGAAATACCACTACACTATTGCTTTTGAAAATACCATCAAAACACCATAAACTGTGGTCTGCCATGTATGAGAAATCAGATACCGCCCAAGCCAAATCTCAATCCAGGGGACTATGGCTGTCCTAGTGATGTGGCAGTTACATGCGCATAACATACTATGTCGATATTAACATCACACATCACGTAGGTCTAATATGGCTACTCTGGAGGAGGTAGATCAGCCCAGGGAACAGAGAGCAGCATGAGACTAAGCTGCTAATTAAAAATAGTCCTTCTACAGCACCCTACATGCCAGTCATTATAGCACATTATGCAGTACAGTGCAACCCACACAACTTTTTAATCATCAAAATCTAAGAGTAGATGACAGGTGGTAAACAGGAAGGACAGAATCAGGTAGCAGCCCAACTGCTATCAGTGGCTTTCTGCCTTTGGGGAGCTACATTTAAGCAACCTGATACAGAAGTGCGTCACCGATACAAGCAAACGCCAATTACTACAGGCCCTCGGGGCAAGGAGGGTGGGTGTGTATGTCTTGGATTTGCATGCAGGTGTGAGTGCACCTGTCCAATTCCACATCTTTGTTGCCCTGAACAAAAGTTATAAAAGTTTGGTAAAATTAAGGAGGGTGGGATTTTTAAATAACATTCATAAACCAACCACAATTTGACAGGAAACTAAGATATAGCTGACTTAAGGTAAATGTTTTATTTTAATTTTTGCCAAGCTCATATGAGGTTTATGCATGAAATAATACATATATTATGTATAAGATATAATAAAAATATTTGAATTATTATTACATTAATATCTACCTTTTGTGAACCACGCACCTTAAAATCGACCATTAGTTGTGGCTTCCTTTGCTCTTTGGAGACATCAGAACGGTCTCTCCTGGAAAAAAATGTCTGCCACAGCCTTGGAGACATTAGACAAAACAAGAATCCTTAAAGTTGCATCCTTACCTATAGGGGTAGATAACAAGCTACAACTGAAACAATTATTTGCTTGCTGTTCCACACTATTCCAATCATATTCAGCATTTAATACATAAATTTCAAAATACTACTGAGGAAATGTGAAAATGTTATATATATGTAGGACTAAGCTGATATCTGGAAAAATATATAGATATACATGTATAAACTGTATGTATAAATATATATGTTTTATACTGTATGTATAAAAGCAATAATAGCCACGAATACTAAGAATGGCAGCAGTAAAAGAATGCCTACATATACACTTGGTGATATAGCATATACAAATGCATAACACGCAAGTAAGTTTATGTTTGCTATGGGTGCTCGGTTTTCAGTTGTATTTATACTACATAACTTCGAGATAGCTTTAATAAAAATATTCGGGTTTATCCACCTTGTATTAATAGAAGCCCTTATTATATAACTGCGCGGTATCTGATTGGTTAGTTAACTGAGAGGATTTTATAGGCTACCCAATGTATTTTTTCCCCCGAGGGGGGTTTTCCCATGTACGCGGAACCATCCAATAACGTGCTTGCTGCAAGTAAAATTGTTTTTTTCCACACATGTGCATGTCAATTGACAACGTTCATGCAATAGAAATAACTATTTGCGGCAGAGATACATATAACGGTAATGTGTGTGAGACAGATGAGGTCATCAGCACAAGTGCCAAGATGGATTGATACTTGGCCAGCAAATTGAAATGATACGACCAAAAACAGCTAGCTAATGATGCCCAAGGCCTCGAGGCGATCATTAATGTTACGGTGACGGGGTTACTCCGTCGTATTAATACTACATATGAATTTATCGTGCTAGGCAGAAAGGTTGCAGTCAAGCCCAGCTGATCTTTTAAATATAATTATCTGCGTGGATTAGTGATCCTGAAAACAGGTTAAGATAAAACAATAACGCACTGACAGTATTCTAGCAGCATAATCTTACACCAGCATACATAGCCTAAACGCTGACAAACGACTAATAAAAGCTGAATTTGTAAACAGTAAATAAATACTTGGTTATTTAAACTTACGCGAGCGCTGAAAGCATTAAGCCGATTGCAGTTCATTTCTTATGATGGAAACACTCCCACATCTACGTCAAACGCGCTACACAGGAAACTCTCTTTTCGAAGAAACCAATATGGCGGTAGGTGCACCCAGCCAACACAGAGTACCTTTAGATGTGAACTGAATTGGAATGGTAAATGGACTGCATTTATATAGCGCTTTTTACCAAAGCGCTTTACTATGTAGACCTCACATTCACCCATTCACACACCGGTGGCGGAGGCTGCCATGCAAGGTGCCAACCAGCTCACCAGGAGCAATTTGGGGTTCAGTGTCTTGCTCAAGGAGGGTGTCAGGAGGACCCGGGGCTTGAACCGGCCGAACGGTAGCACTACTTCCTGCACCACCATCGGAATGGACTTCTTACCAAGTATGATTGATTGGGTAGTGCTATTTAAAAGAAGGAACATATCCAATAAGTAATGGCTTTGAGATTAACTTCCAAGTTCTGATAACTTTTGTTTTAAAAAGTGTCCTGCCAGTTCTGTCCTGCAAGAACACTACGATTGATCTGTAACCCAAGTTGTCAGAAAAAAATGAACACTGGATATGGGAGAGTGGTAGGTCCTGGAGTAGTAATGGTATAGTATGGGAAATACAGCAAAAGTGTAGCTGGAGTAGGAGTACTTGTCAAAGGGCACACCAGGGTCATCTTTCCACCTGCAGAGCGCAGCCTCAAGGTGAGGCCTGAGTCCTAGGAGAAAACCAGTGTAGTTTAGGAAATTACATTTGTTCCACAAATCTAGTAGATACATCAGAACTATGGAAAGACTATTGCATGCATGCCATTTGCCATTCCCTGTGGGAACATCCTTATTTACATTCCCAAGCACACGTGAGCATTTAGAAATTCATTTTGAAACTTCATTGTGCCAGGACTAAATAATGACAATAGAATGTGGAACATTTCAGAAAACATTACATGGCTAAATTGCCAACTCATAGAAAATCTTCAGATCTGAACGAAAGACATTTCTCTTCCATGAACATTTCTCTACTGTCTCTTCCTGATTACAGTTTTTCTCTCTCCCCCTGTAAAGCAACCTTGGGTTTGTGAAAGGCACTATATAAATGTAACCTATTATGATTATGATTATTATTAGTAGTATTATAATTATTATTATTATTATTATTATTATTATAGAATTGTCAATTTCAGTAGCTGACTGATTTAAGGCTAGAGTCTATTGCATCTCCTGAAACATGTGCCTTGCATTTACTTCAGTAAGTTCTATGCTTACTTCCTTTCAGAATGTCTGGCACCTGTCAAGGTTAAGCATGACCATTTCAGCCTTGTCACCACACCAATGCCAGCTGACAGCCCCCCAAATCAACTTGTTAATGATCAAGTCACCATATTGAATAGCACAGCTTACCGTCAGCTCCACACAGAGTGTGGTAAAGGGAACTGTGATAAGCAGCTGTCCAGGGCCACGATCCATACTACAGCCACATTTCTCACAGACTACCAGCAGGGTTTCCCATGAGCCACTCACTGTAGCAAAAACCTAGAGGTTAATGCTGGGATCCGAGGAGTCACAACTTGGCTATGACCAATAAAGACTGTGACATGTGTTCAATGAAACCAATGTCATCCTGTTCACAGATGTCAAGCCCCCCAACACACGCACACACACACACCAGTAGAAGTCATGCTGCTTAAATGCATCCCTGTCACCAATGTAAGCAGATTTCCTATAAGACAAGGCTAAACTTTCAAGGCTCAGTTATGAACCAGTTTTGAGCACAGCTGCAGAAAGGTTAGACCTCCCCCCTTGTCCTCACCCACAATCATGAACTGCATTCTCCACCAAGTGCATCATTTACACTTCATGTAACTCCACACCTGTCTGGTCACATGGCAGCCATTATAGGGAGCCACCAGTGTTACGTCTCGTCGTGCCCGTCTGACAGAGAAGCCACAGTGGGAAGGCAGCTGTGACAGGGGTACTGGTGGGGCACCATCTACAGGACAGTCACCATACCACTATAAGCCACAAAATGATCAATAGTTGAAAATTCACCAGCTCAAGTCAGATACTCCTCTGTCCACCAGCAAGTGGGAAACCCTATTTCCCTTTAATTTCAGGGACATGCCATCATGTCCACACTGCACTGACTAAATGTAACTAAAGGTTACATTTATAAAGTGCCTTTCACAAACCCAACTGCTGCAGTCTCTCCTAAGCACCTGCGAGATACACTAATAGTCACAGGGTGTTATTCACTATCCCAGAGACTACTAGAAACCCTCAAAATAATACAGGGATTATTTTAGTGACATACAATAGTAAACCCCTACCCGTATGGTAACCACTACTAAACCAGACTCCCGTTAACGTCCTGGATAGTGTTAGTCGCATTCCAAACACTGGGTGGCACCAGAGAGCTGCGGCCCATTTGTAACCTGCCGAAGCCACTTCTTTCCACATTTTGGTCTCGGTCAACGCTTTTCCGAATGGCTCCTCCGAGACAAAAAGTAGGATCCACTCTGCTTGCACTAATCGTCCCCTGCTCAAGTACCAAATAGGTGCACGCAAATATTAAAGCGTAATTCAAAATAATTACAGGCACCATTATAAGCTTACAGTCTGGCTCATAGCACTGCAAAAACTCCCTAATGAAACATGAAGAGGAGCTTGAAAATGCATCTTCATAAGTACTGGTCTTATCCAGTTAAAATTAGCACCTGCATTTTCATGTGTTGCCTTCAGGCCCCTGCAGCAGAAGACTTGTTAAAAGTTGGCAGATTTTTTAATGAGATTAAAGCAGCCCGTAAACAAAATGTTGAACCAGGGAGGACTTTCACTAGGTGAGAGGAACAGAGCTCATGCAAATCAACCCTTTCAAGGGGCAGTTGGTTCTGTCCTGATGTTAGTTCAACTGAGGTTGTCCAAGAGGAGAGAAAAGCTCCAAAGTTTCTTTTATCTCCACTGAGAAATTCATGCCAAAGAGGTTGAAATTTCTCATAAATTAAATGCTATGGTATGCCAGGTTGAAATGTATAAGCGATTTCAGTCTGAAACCTCCTTGGTTCAAAGTCTGATAGTAGAGGTAAAATAGTTGAAGACAACATATGCTAAGCTAGTCCAAAACACACCAGAACTGGCAGAATCTAGTCAGCCAGCTTGTCCTTCTGTCTCAGACAGCAGTATTAACTCAGAAGTTGTAGCATTAAGAAAGAAGGTGAAGAGGCTGCAGCAGAAGGTACAGCGAATAGGGAAAAGTGATGAGAGTCTTAACAAGTGACCAGAAAGCATCCATCTCTGATTGTAAGGAGCACTGTATCAGTGCATGCTCCTCACCTCTGATTGTAAGGAGCACTGCATCAGTGCATGCTCCTCACCTCTGATTGTAAGGAGCACTGCATCAGTGCATGCTCCTTACCTCACCTCTGATTGTCTCCTCTCCAGCTCAACAAAACCATCTTAGAGGAGTGTTAGCAATTTTTTTTGCCAAAGGTATGGTGAACACCCAGAAGTGTGATTCAGAAGCTGATGTGGTCTTTGCAGAAAAGTAAAGATAAAGAAGTAACCAGCTCGGAGTCTCCGATCAAAGCTTGGTGAATTTTCAATGGATACAAGCTGTTACTGAAGGATTAGTTGCCCTGTACTCTATAGTAAGAGTGAAAGGCAATGGACACACATGTGATACTTTGTTGAATAGTGGGTCACAGGAGGCAATTATATTTGAGGGCTGATACCTGCAATATCTGCCAGAGGTACCTATTCTTCTGGTATCAAGATTGGCTCTGCGGGGCTACAGTGAGACCAGCTGCCCCTAACAGGATATTCGGTTGTGGACATGGAATTCCCTAAAGAATTGTTTCCTGTCAGTGAAGCTCTATTTACAGGAGTTCTGGTTTTGTTCTGCCCTGGTTCGTGAAGCCCAGACCAGACTCCAGTAATTCTAGGCACGAATGCCAGTCTTTTTAAAAGACTTACTGAATTATGCAAATGGAAAGGTGGTGGAGGTCTAGCTGGCTCACTGATCATAAATAATATACCAGCCACAGGTGAGGAGAGGTCACACTACTCACATGATAGCGGTGAAGCAGCGGGTCATGTGTAGTAGGTGGGTTCGGTGTGAGGTGGAGCTTCAGGTGCACAGTCAGGACATTTTGATTGTAGAGATCCCCCAACAAGGTGCTTTACAACAGCAACAGTGTGTGCAGCCTCTAGTTATTCCAGCAGCTGCTATTGATGTAAATGATTTTCCAATGCTGGTACAGAATGAGTACTTGAGAGATGTTGTGATACGAGTAGGCAGTGTGTTGTTTTGCTTATAGCCATAACATCATGCTCCAGCTAAGGTGTGCCCAGCAAAACTTGACCCGGAGCTCTTTGACTTTGGACATTCCAAAATACCTGAGCGCTAAATATACACTGTATTGCCAAAAGTACTGGGACACCTGCCTTTACACACACATGAACTTTAATGACATCCCATTCTTAATACATAGGATTTAATATAGAGTTGGCCCACCCTTTGCACCTATAACAGCTTCAACTGTTCTGTGAAGGCTATCCACAAGGTTTACGAGTGTGTTTATGGGAATTTTTGACCATTCTCCCAGGAGAGCATTTGTCAGGTCAGGCACTGGTGTTGGACAAGAAGGCCTGGCTCGTAGTCTCCACTCTAATTCATCCCAAAGGTGTTCTGTTGGGTTGAGGTCAGGGCTCTCTGCAGGCCAGTCAAGTTCTTCCACACCAGACTCGCTCATCCATGTCCTTATGGACCTTGCCTTATGCACTGGTTCATAGTCATGTTGGAACAGGAAGGGGCCATCCCCAAACTGTTCCCACAAGGTTGGGAGCATGAAATTGTCCAAAATGGCTTTGAATGCAGCAGCATTAAGAGTTCCTTTCACTGGGACTAAGGGGCCAAGCCCCACCCCTGAAAAACAACCCCACACCATAATCCCCCCTCCACCAAACTATACACTTGGCACAATGCAGTCAGGCAAGTACCATTCTCCCAGCAACCACCAAACCCAGACTCATCCATCAGATTGCTTTACACCACTGCATCCAACACTTTGCATTGTACTTGGTGATGTAAGGCCATGGAAACCCATTCCATGAAGTTCTCTACGCACTGTTCTTGAGCTAATTTGAAGGCAACACGAAGTTTGGAGATATAACTATTGACTCTGCAGACAGTTGGTGACTTCTGCACACTGTGCACCTCAGCATGCGTTGTCCCCGCTCTGTGATTTTACGTGGCCTACAACTTTGTTGCTGTTGTTCCCAATTGCTGCCACTTTGTTATAATTCCACTAGCCGTTGACTGTGGAATATTTAGTAGCGAGGAAATTTCACGAATGGACTTATTGCACAGGTGGCATCCTATCACGGTACCAGGCTTGAACTCGCTGAGCTCCTGAGAGCGACCCATTCTTTCGCAAACGTTTATAGTAGCAGTCTGCATGCCTCAGTGCTTGCTTTTATGCACCTGTGGAAATGAAAGTGATTGGAACACCAAAATTCAATGATTTGGAGGGGTGTCCCAGAACTTTTGGCAATATACTGTATATGAAGTTAACACTTTCACTCTGGCATTGCTTCCAGTACTTGATGCTGCTGAAAACTAATTAACCTACAAAATCTCATCAGATTTGTATGATGTTTAAGGGTCCCAACTTTGGTTTGAAAATGTGGTTGAAGCTTAAGCCTGTTCTTTCCAAAGTTTCACACAAATCAGGATACTGACGCCTGTTCTGTTCTAACTGCTGCTGTCACAATCGTCATCGCTTGAATTTTTTCCCTGTAGACGCCCGCTCTTCACTACTACTGCTTTCAGGTCTTGAGAAACTCATGTCCTGGTCAGCTCTTGCTGTGCTTGTTGAAGGTTCTTGTAACATACTTTGCCTGTAGGGCTCCCATCTTTCACACCTTTTTGTAGCACTGCTGTCATCTCTTCATCCACAAGTCCTGCTACCATCTTTCTGTCTGACTTGATCATGAAAGAAGTCTTGCTCAATGGCAGGAACCTTGATGGCACATCGACTCTCCTTTATTTAAACACTTGCAAGTACAAATGTCAAACAGTTCTCTAAATCTGTTTTTATTACGTTGAAATGGTTTAGAAATTCTTTTTACTAGTAGATACTTCTGTAAATCCTTGCCCTTTTCAATTAACTTTTCCAAGCTAACAAGAACACTGTGATATGGTATCAAAGAGATACCTCCTTCATTCCATATGGTTATCACGTTGTCTGCAAGCAGGTAAACTCTTTCATGCTGGCATTTTCCTCACCATGCTCAGATAATTTATATCTGTGCCATAGGTAGCATATGAAGACTTCATCCTTAGTTGGAAGCTGACAGCTGGGCAGCTGCTGAGGTTGATCAAATGCAGAGGGCTTCATACTAAGCTATGTTGCCATTTTTTAGAAGACAGCATAACTAAAAACCTCGATAGACATTCGAGGTAGAAACAGACTAAATTGGAAACACATGGTTGTGTGTAGGTGATGTGCGTCCACAACCAATGATAATAACTCTAACAAACCATAAAGGGCCAGCATGGTGCTGCAGTGGTTAGCGTTGTTACCTCACACCTCTGGGACCTAGGTTCTGAACTCCATGTGTTTCCCTATTACCATCGGTTCTGTGCTGTAGGACTATAATAAAGAGTGTGTTCTTCCTGGCAAGCAAGTCTCCTCATCCTTCACTGCTATCGTGATGCCACGGTCCGCTACAATGGTCTCACTGTAGCACCACTGGAGTGGCTGGAGCAGGTGCTGTACAAGATTATCTGGCAAGCCGGTTCCAGTTTAACGCACCTTGTGGCAGCTGAGAAGCAGCAGCACTCGAGAATACTGACTAGGCATGTGAAGCTCGTCTGCTGGTGCTGGGGGAGAGATGGGAGAGATGCTGGAGAGATGCCATTGCCCAGAAGCCCACACCAGAGCTGCCAGCAGATGAGCAGGTGACACAGGTGCGAAAAAGGCACCCTCTGCTCCATCCTGGCAAGTGTACCGGACTCGCACTGCACGCACTGAAGCCACTTCTGCCAGCTCGCCAGAACCTCATCGGGGATGACCAAGGAGGGCAGGCACCACAGCGGACTCACCGGGCGTCAGGGGCTCCCCACTTGTCAGCTGCAAGGAGCCATGGCACAACCCCACCTGCGAGCACGAGCAGGCAGAGGTTGTTCTACTTGAGAGGAGGTATGCCGCAGCTGGGAGGCCCAGTTAACCTGGGAACACCGTGAGCTTGACCAGCAGTGGGAGCGGGACCATTATGGGGCCATGAAACGGCACTGCTTGGCTGGGAACAGGCGTGTTGCAGTTTAGTAACCCAGCCGGCCCAGAAGCACCATGAACTGCTGGAGGTGGAGGCCCAGCACACAAAGGAAATCCGTGAGTGGTGCGAGGAGGAGGCCCTACTGAGAGGCTATCCGCCTGGAGCAGAAGCAGCTGTGCAGGAGGCCCCATGGCAGGACCCACCTGACACACAACATCAGGGCCCAATACAGCAGAGGAGGAAGAAGAGCCAGAAGGAAGCCGCACTGCAGCACAATTGCAGCAGCCTCTTGCACTGGCTGTCCCCCGGAGAAGGGGGCCTAGCTGTGAGAATCACTGTTTGTGGGGTTCCCCAGCCAGGGAGACCCCCTGGAGGGGTCATTAGGTCCCCTTAAGGTGCACAAGAGGAAGGGTTGGCGCCTTTACCTGCGAACATCTCGTCCCCTCCTTCATTGGAGGCACTGGCGGCTGCCACTGGACAGCTGGGACTTTCTTCAGAACTGAGGTAGGGACTGGTGGACGGTTGACCTTTGCAGGGGTGGGGGGGGGGGGGCAGTGTAGCACCAGTGGGGATCAGCATATCATAGCAAGCTTGCAGGCAATTGTAAATAGCCCCTGTCTGTGTCTTGTAAATAGCCTTTGTTAAATTGCTGGAGTTATATGGTTGTATTTCCTTGTTTCGGCATGTATGCTGCCCCCGTTTTATGTGAACCCCGTCTGATCCTCGCATGTCCATAGCCTTATATAAGTCTCCCATCGTGTGTGTACCTTACAGTTTGGCATCTGACCTCCATGTGTTTCCCTATTACCTTTGGTTCGGTGCTCATTGGGTGCTTGTTACAGTCCTGATAATCACTATGATAATGAGGCTGTTCATCCCGGCAAGCAAGTCCTTCACTGCTATTGCGATGCCATGGTCTGCCTGGCACTACAATACAATCCCAAGACAAAACAATTCTCGTATGGCTCAATGAGAAATATAGGTTATTGTAATGGGTCGACATAGAGAACTGAGACATGGAGAGGGATGGCTTTTTAACTGTGATTGAGCTTATCGTCAGTTAAAGCAAACACACCACAACATGCTACGGAACTACAGAAGCCCTGAAGGGCAAAACATGCCAGTAAATACAAAAGTACTACAAAATTAGCGGCACTGAAAACGGAAAGGGTGTGTGTCTACTGATCATCACATGCTTGTTTCTGATTGGACAGGGAGCCTGTCAGCACAACAGTCATAACTTATGGGGTTCCATTTGTGCCAAAATTATGCCTATATGCCTTCTGTCCATGTCGACTGAACAAACCAAACGTTCATTTTGTGTGTTTTCAACTTTGAACTTAACTTCTAGTCATGACAATATTATTTTGACAATAAGATTGTCTATGTTGATTGCGCACCTGAAAAAGCATTCCTGTAGGGGAGAGTGGGGTAAGATGAACTAGTGGGCAAGTTGACTCACCCCTTTAAGTAAGCAACTGTGCATATGTTTTTTTTCATGTGACTATAAATTCAGAAAGAACCCATAATTTCTATTTTACTGTGGTGGAAAGGAGCACATGTGAGTGTATTTTGTATATAGAAAACAGTTTTTGCTCAAAGTAAGTTATCTACAGCAAACTTACCCAAGTATAAGAAGAAATAGTATTATACATGTTGGTGATTTGTTAATGCATAAAACCATGTGAATCACTTTGCTAAAGATTAGCCTGAATTGCTTAGCAAGACCATTTTTTCCAAAATGGTGGCTAAGGGGCAAGTGAACCAAGGGTCCAATTTACACCACAATAAGTCAACAAAGGTCACTTATGGCACTGAAGTAAAAAATGATATTTCAATTGAGCATTACACAACTGGTTTGGTTTTCATATGCTGGCCATTATAGAAATGGTATCATGCCTAGAACCTACAAGAGGAAAACCAGCTGAGGCTCAACACCCCTTGAACTGATGGAGAATAGCTATTGATGTCAAAGGTGGAAAATCCATCAGGTCAGTGGCAAAAGACAGAAATATTGACAGGTCAACACTGCACAGGTACATAAAAATAGTTAGGTAAAGGAAGTAGGGTATAGTGAATCTGCAGAAGCAAAGAGGGTCAGAAGTCAGCAGCCCAGAACATAATCAAACCGAAAGTGTGTGAGGACAAGAATCCTGACAGAAACATATGAAAAGCAGACAATAGAAAGTGCCCATGAAGAGAGGAAAAATAAACAGAAAAGGAAAAAGGAAAGTACCATTAAAAAAAAAACAAGGAAAGCTAATCATACAGAATAATGATAGCATCTCCCTCTTTTGTTTCTTTTTTTTTTTTACTACTATAAGTCCAGCCTTTGGGGGGGTGGTGAGCTCTTTAACGTCTCTCTTGGGGATCAGGACCCCGAACAGGGCTCTTGGAACTAGTGTTGTAGTCAAGACTGCCTAAACCGAGACCAAGACATTGCCGAGACCGGAGGGTATCAAGACCAAGACACTGCCGAGACTTGAGGGTACCAAGACCAAGTCCAAGACCAAGACACACTAAGGCGAGACCAAGACCAAGACTGGTCAAGACCAAGACCAAGACCGAAAACAGACTAGGGCTAGAATCGACATCACATTACTCAGATCAACTGTAGAGAAAAAAGGCATTGCTGTAAAGTGTCATTACTCGTTAAATCAAATTCATGTTATCTTTTCAATTATCCATATGTCTCTCATTTAAAATCTCCCAGATTTGTCATAGTTACGAGGCCTGATGGAAAATAATATTCTCAGCAATCCTCTCCTATAACCATTTTATCAGACCTCGTCAAGGGAAAGAGATGGGATGTACCAGAAAGATGTTCATATTAAGTCTCTTATACCAGGGAGAGAGGCCTCGGGTAAGCTATGAATACGGCTATGTAATGATCCTCTGCTTTGAATTGAAGAGAATGAGCCTCCAGATTGACTTGCACCACCAAGACCATGCTTTCTAATGAATGTAAAATACCTAATTTAATTGAATTATAACTATGCTATTAGTGCTGGGCGATAAAACGATCTCACTTTTTTATCGATAAAAAATAAGGACGATCACGATGATACACACAGACTATAAAACTCGATCAACCAAATTTGCTCAGTTTTAGAGAATGCGCTGAGACAGACAACTCGATGGCCTATTGAGCAGAGGTTTACTGAACGCCAGCACAACAGCCAATCACCGACGACGTTGTAATTTTGCCCATCCTCCCTTAAAGAAGCAATGGGTGCGTTCGACTGCAGCTGACGCAACGTGGAGCGCAATCTGCCGGCGGCTGCAGGGGTGGAGTATAAACTGACTGCAGCCAAGTCGGACAACTTTTACTCCTTGTAGTCTGTGAGACCTGACTGCAATGGCAGCACTGCCAGAAGGGTGTAGATAAATCTATACAAATATCACCTGCATGCCTTCTTCACAGATTGAACGATCGGTATGTCTTTCTGATTGTTATGTCTTTCTGATAGGTATGTCTTTCTGATGGGTATGTCTGTCTGATAGGTATGTCTTTCTGATGGGTATGTCTCATGGGTATCTGATCGGTATGTCTTTCTGATAGGTATGTCTGATGGGTATGTCTTTGTGATGGGTATGTTTTTCTGATTGGTATGTCTGATTGGTCTGTTTTTCTGATGGGCATGTCTCATGGGTATGTCTTTCTGATGGGTATGTCTGATGGGTCTGTCTGATGGGTATGTCTTTCTAATCGGTATGTCTCATGGGTATGTGTTTCTGATGGGTATGTCTTTCTGATCTGTATGTCTGATGGGTATGTCTGTCTGATGGGTATGTCTGATTGTTATGTCTTCATTGGTATGTCTTTCTGATGGGCATGTCTCATGGGTATGTCTTTCTGATTGGTATGTCTTTCTGATCGGTATGTCTGATGGATATGTCTGATCGGTATGTCTTTCTGATGGGCATGTCTCATACTAGAGGCAGTACAATGTTCCATAATTGCCATTTCTGCTGCTATTTATTTTAAATTATGAAGGTTTCATTTGTACATAAATGAGTCCAGTTGGAGTCTTTCATACAGTTCCAGATATATACTGTTTAGGGACAGTTATTCAGTTTAGTCTGACTGCACAATTCCCAGTTGTTCTGCTTGAAATTAAGAACCTTTAGGTCTGAACCCATGTGTCTCATGGGTATGTCTTTGTGATGGGTATGTCTGATGGGTATGTCTTCATGGGTATGTCTTTCTGATGGGTATGTCTTCATTGGTATGTCTTTCTGATGGGCATGTCTCATGGGTATGTCTTTCTGATTGGTATGTCTTTCTGATCGGTATGTCTGATGGATATGTGTGATTGGTATGTCTTTCTGATGGGCATGTCTCATGGGTATGTCTTTCTGATAGGTATGTCTGATGGATATGTCTGATCGGTATGTCTTTCTGATGGGCATGTCTCATGGGTATCTGATCGGTATGTCTTTCTGATAGGTATGTCTCATGGGTATGTCTTTGTGATGGGTCTGTCTGATGGGTATGTCTTTCTGATCGGTATGTCTCATGGGTATGTCTGATTGTTATGTCTTCATTGGTATGTCTTTCTGATGGGCATGTCTCATGGGTATGTCTTTCTGATTGGTATGTCTTTCTGATTGGTATGTCTTTCTGATGGGTATGTCTTTCTGATCGGTATGTCTGATGGGTATGTCTTTCTGATAGGTATGTCTTTCTGATGGGCATGTCTCATCGGTTTGTCTTTCTGATATGTATGTCTTTCTGATCGGTATGTCTCATGGGTATGTCTTTCTGATGGGCATGTCTCATGGGTATGTCTGTCTGATGGGTATGTCTGATTGTTATGTCTTCATTGGTATGTCTTTCTGATGGGCATGTCTCATGGGTATGTCTTTCTGATCGGTATATCTGATGGGTATGTCTTTCTGATCGGTATGTCTGATGGGTATGTCTTTCTGATAGGTATGTTTTTCTGATTGGTATGTCTGATTGGTATGTTTTTCTGATGAATCCCGCTGGATCTGTTCATCCGACCATATGGCGATTAAAGCCTGTTTTTCCTTGTTTTTCCATCCTTCCATTTTACTTTTTTATATTTTTGTTTCTACTGCTTTTTATTTTGTTTCTCGCTGTTTGCTGTGTGTTTCAAAAGATGCCGGTTGTATTTTGTGGTTCAGCGGCAGGCTATTTGCATAACCAATCGACAGCAAATACTGTACTTTTGCAAGTCCCACCCCAAAGTACTGAAGTACCAAAGTAGTACCCCAGCTGGTTTGGCACTTTTGGTACTGGAACTTTCGGTACTGGTACTCGACCAGAAGTCAATGGAAAAGCGAAAGTACCATACCGAAAGTACTGTACTTTGTGCGGTGGAAAAGCGCCCTAGGTTGACGTCGGCTTTGGTGCATATGGGCCTGATAGTGTCAGCGTGTGCTGATCAGCTGGCAGCGGTGTCCACTAAACTTTAACTCCTCTTTGACTACTGCTGTGGTCCCAGCATGCCTCTAAATAGCTACAATTGTGCCTGTCCCTAAACAGTATATATCTGGAACTGTATGAAAGACTCCAACTGGACTCATTTATGTACAAATGAAACCTTCATAATTTAAAATAAATAGCAGCAGAAATGGCAATTATGGAACATTGTACTGCCTCTAGTATGAAAGAAAAACCTCAACATCACAACCTGGACGACCAGATCGAATAAGTTCTCTCGAATCCAAAGATATGTGATTAATCTCACTGGACGTGAGTTATCTCTCTCCAAAGTTATAAGCCTGACAAGGGGTGCAAAAATCTATGTGTTGTGCGTTTGTCAGGCTCTAAAGGTTAATATGTTGATTGCACCTTATTGTGACTAGTATTTCTTGTTCGCTCATCTTGGACATAAAAGTGCCCTATTATGCTGTTCCAGTTCTTCCCCTTTCCTTTAGTGTTAAACAGTTCAAAGCATTTCAGTTATGAATAGTGTTGATAGAGATGGAGTGCTTGGAACATTAATGCATGTAAATCTATTCTAGTGACTGCAAAATAAAATGAACAGTAAAAATGAGCATTTAAATCAGGGAATACCATCATTTTGTTCAATTCCATCTCAAAATTATCTAGCTCAGCATATTCAGCATCACTTAAATTGCATTTGGTTTTATGTTAAACCTTAGTTCCAAGTTCGTTAAACCAATTTACAGATATAGGTTGCTGCAGCCTGCATCAAAGCAGGATTTCTTGCTTAGCAAAAAATCCAGCATCAAGATACAGGGCCCTGGAAAGACTTCCAGGAAGTGGATTAGGATTTAAACCTCCAACAAGACCATCAGTTCAAAGCTATTGATTATGACTTTAGTTATTCAGTTTAGTCTGACTGCACAATTCCCAGTTGTTCTGCTTGAAATTAAGAACCTTTAGGTCTGAAGCAATTTGGACTTGGTACCAAGCTGGAAAATGGAAGCATGCTAATATAACACCCATATTCAAAAAAGGGGATAGAAGTAATCCAGCAAACTATAGGCCAATCAGTTTAACTAGCATTACTGGAAAAATAATGGAAGCTATAATTCAAGTGAAAATGGTAGATTACCTGGATGCAAATAACATTATAAAGGATAGCCAACATGGATTTAGGAGAGGTAGATCCTGCTTAACGAATCTACTTGAGTTCTTTGAGGAAGCTACAAGTGAAATTGATCACAAAAAGGCCTATGATGTGATTTACTTAGATTTCCAGAAGGCCTTTGATGTTGTCCCCCACAAACGGCTCTTGCTAAAGCTTAAAGCTGCAGGGATTTTAGGAACTGTGGCAGCTTGGATCGAAAACTGGCTAACTGACAGGAAGCAGCGAGTAGTTATTAGAGGCACAATGTCACAGTGGGCCTCCGCTCATAGTGGGGTACCGCAGGGTTCAATTTTAGGACCACTATTGTTCCTAATTTACATTAATGATATTGACACAAATACATACAGTAAACTGGTTAAATTTGCAGACGACACCAAGGTGGGCGGTGTAGCAGATACTGATCTAGCAGCAGAGAGGCTTCAACGGGATCTGGATTTAATTAGCGAATGGGCTGATACTTGGCAGATGAAGTTTAACACAGATAAATGTAAGGTAATCCATGCAGGGAGCAGAAATATAAAGTACAGATATTTTATGGGTTCCACTGAAATAAAGGTAGCTGATTACGAGAAAGATCTCGGTGTGTATGTTGATGCTTCCATGTCCCACTCTCACCAGTGTGGGGAAGGAATAAAAAAGGCCAACAGAATGTTGGGTTATATCTCTAGGTGTGTGGAGTTTAAGTCAAGGGAGGTGATGTTACACTTATATAATTCCTTGGTAAGACCCCACCTAGAATACTGTGTGCAGGTTTGGTCACCATACCTCAAGAAGGACATTGCTGCTTTAGAAAAGGTGCAACGAAGAGCTACGAGAATGATTCCTGGTCTTAGGAGAGGGTAGCAGAACTGAATCTGTTTAGCCTTGAGCAAAGGAGACTAAGGGGGGGGGATATGATTCAGGTCTATAAGATTCTAATGGGTCTGGATGCTGTTCAGCCAAATGACTTTCAATATTAGTTTAAATACTAGAACTCGTGGCCATAAGTGGAAATTAGCGGGAGAACATTTTAAAACAAATGTGAGGAAGCACTTCTTTACACAGCGTGTAGTTAGAGTATGGAATAGTCTTCCTGCTAGTGTAGTGGAAGCTAAAACCATGGGTTCCTTTAAATCAGAGCTAGATAAGATTTTAACAACTCTGAGCTATTAGTTAAGTTCTCCCCAAACAAGCTTGATGGGCCGAATGGCCTCCTCTCGTTTGTAAATTTCTTATGTTCTTTTGAAACTATATAGTTACATTCAAGATGAGGCATAGCCAACAAGTAACGGCTTGTGGTCAATGTGCAAGTTCAGCTTACTTGTACAAGTGATGCCAGTTTCTCCTTCAAGAACACTATGCACCATCTACCACAACTTCTAGTGGTCCCAAAAAGTGAATACTGGATTTGAGTGCTCTAAAGGAAAGTGAGTGTGCAACTTCAAATAATCCACTCAAGTTAAATATCACCAATTTTATTCAGCACCACACAATTTGACACAGCTGGAAAATGGCATATCAAATGGTAGCTGGGATGTACTCCCAGTTCAATTTCCCAGTTCATTTCCCCCAAACACTTACAGGTATTTAAAGAGTAACAATAGCAGTTGTATAGACCACATTCCATTTAAGGTTCACAGCTGCTCAGGCAGTTTGCACTTGTTGATTTCCTATAAATATTCAGAGGCAAATACAGATCCCCTCCATCAAACTGCACCATCCAATAGGAGTCTGTAGCAAGTTCAAAGCGACTACCTTCCTGACCTGCAGTCAGGCACACAAAGCAAGCTGTGGGGAAAAACCTAGCAGAAGAGATTGCAGTGCATGTACTGGGTAAACTGGGTGGTAGTGGGGTAGCTGGGTTTTTCCAAAGTAGTCTTACAAAAGGCACTTTGGAACATTGATTAGAGTGGACTAGCTGAGGGGATTTAGGGGAAGTGGCAGTAGGTTTTGTAGTAGCCAACTCCATTAGGACCATAGGATACCAGAAGTTGTTGGGGATTTAGTATAATGGTTGCTTGGGTCAGCTGGATGCATTACAGGGTGCTTAAGACCAGTAGGGTTAGGGATTACGGTACAGTTGGTAGTTGAGAGCAGCAGTAGGCTTAGGGATATTTGGACCCATCATGGGATACCAGAATTTAATGGGGTTTGGGTACAACTGGTATTTAGAGGCAGGGGTAGGCTTAGGGGTAGTTGGACCCATCATGGGATACCAGAATTTAATGGGGTTTGGGTACAACTGGTATTTAGAGGCAGGAGTAGGCTTAGGGGTAGTTGAACCCATCATGGGATACCAGAATTTAATGGGGTTTGGGTACAACTGGTATTTAGAGGCAGGAGTAGGCTTAGGGGTAGTTGGACCCATCATGGGATACCAGAATTTAATGGGGTTTGGGTACAACTGGTATTTAGAGGCAGGGGTAGGCTTAGGGGTAGTTGGACCCATCATGGGATACCAGAATTTAATGGGGTTTGGGTACAACTGGTATTTAGAGGCAGGAGTAGGCTTAGGGGTAGTTGAACCCATCATGGGATACCAGAATTTAATGGGGTTTGGGTACAACTGGTATTTAGAGGCAGGAGTAGGCTTAGGGGTAGTTGGACCCATCATGGGATACCAGAATTTAATGGGGTTTGGGTACAACTGGTATGTGGAGGCAGGAGTAGGCTTAGGGGTAGTTGGACCCATCATGGGATACCAGAATTGAAAGGGGTTTGGGTACAACTGGTATTTGGAGGCAGTAGTAGAAGGCTTTGGGGTAACTGGGTAGTAAGGGATGGGATAGGGAGCAAACAGGGGATACACAGGTGGACGTGCAGTGGGAGCAACAGTTGTAACTGGAGCTTTTAAGCCAAAAGGAAACCATGGGTAGAATGCAGGAATTTTAGGATATGGGACAGTGGTAGGTGCTGGAGTAGTAATGGTATAGTATGGGAAATACAGCAAAGGTGTAGCTGGAGTAGGGGTACTTGTCAAAGGGCACACCAGGGTCATCTCTTCACCCGCAGAGCGCAGCCTCAAGGAGGGGCCCGAGTCCTAGGAGAAAACCAGTGTAGTTTAGGCAATTACAGTACATTTGTTCTACATCTAGACACACAGGGTTTGACACTTCTGGCTCCATGTCAAGAAACCATGTGCAAGTGCTTCTCTTGCCTAATTGATCTAGTACATACATCAACTATGGGAGAAACTATTGCCTGCATCTCATTTGCCACTCCCTGTGGGAACATCCTTACATTCCCAAGCACAGGATTACACATGAGCATTTAGAAATTCATTTTGATGCTTCATTGTGCCAGGATTGGGTACTGAATAGAAGACTTCAGAAAACATTACATGGCCAGATTGCCAAAAAGCAGTAATGTACGAAACCATCAGTTTCAGTAGCCGACAACTGCAGGCTAGAAGCTACTGCATCTAATGAAATGCGTGCCTTGCGTTTACTGCAGCAAATTCTATGCTTACTACTTTCAGAAGGTCTGGCACCTTGTCTGTCCTGTCAAGGTTAAGCATGACCATTTCAGCCTTGTCACCACACTTGCCAGCTAACAGTGCCCCCCCCCCAGTAAACCCATTAATGATCAAGTCATCATAATGAATAGTACAGCTTACCATCAGCCCCACACAGGGTGTGGTAAAGGGAACAGTGATACGCAGCTGTCCAGGGCCTTGATCCACGTTGTAACCACATTTCCCACAGACTGCCAGCAGGGGTTCCCATGAGCCACTCACTGTAGCAACAACCCAGTAGTTAATGCTAGTGTGGGGATGCAAGGAGCCACAGCTTGCTTAACTGAGCATAAGAGACCCAGCCATGTGTTCAGTGAAACCAATGTCACACACACATGAAGCCATGCTGCAGAAATGCATCCCTGTCACCATCTTAAGCACACTTCCAATATGCATTAGCCAATACTTGGTCAAGTACCATTAATCCTCAACCAGTTTGAAAGGGGCCAGACACAGCTGACACAAAAATAAGGCTAAACTCAACTCAGTCATGAACCAGTTTTGAGCACACAAGATTAAGCCAACACCCTTGTTTTCATCCACAACCATGAACTGCATCAATTACACTTCATATGGGTTTCTGTACAGTTATAGATCTGAAATTACTGTATGAGTCATGAGATACATGGGATGATTATTCAATACACACATTGTATACACATTGCCCACCCACATGCAGCATATCACATTAGATGCTACTCCACATATCCTCAAAGTGGTTCTACTTCATGCAGAGTTGAACATGCTCCAGTGGATTTCACTCACCCTTTACACTAAGCTCTTCTGCTACAGCCCCCTCCAGCATAACCACCATACTGGAGGAGCCACAGGAGATCGTGGGGGGAGAGGAGGAACTCACAGGACAGGACATCATTACAGGAATCCCCCAGACGTGCAGCGGCAGGGTATAATAGCCACGCTGACGTCAAAAACAAAGAACAAGTATCATTAGAAAGCCATAGCTATGGGGAGGGGGGGGGGGGCATCATGGGACTACATGGCAATAACTCCACACCTGTCTGGTCACATGGCAGCCATTATAGGGAGCCACCAGTGTTACGTCTCGTCGTGCCCGTCTGACAGAGAAGCCACAGTGGGAAGGCAGCTGTGACAGGGGTACTGGTGGGGCACCATCTACAGGACAGTCACCATACCACTATAAGCCACAAAGCGATCAATAGTTGAAAATTCACCAGCGCAAATCAGACTCACCTCTGTCCACCAGCAAATGGGAAACCCTATTTCCCTTTAATTTCAAGGACATCCCATCATGTCTGCACTGCACTGACAGCCCCAACTGCTGCAGTCTCTCCTGCTGCAGTCTCTCCTGAGCACCTGCAAGACACACACTAGTAGTCACAGGATATTATGCACTATCCCAGAGACTACTAGAAATCCTCCAAATACAGCGACTATTTTAGCAACATACAATAATAAACTCCCTAATCATATAACCACTACCTTCGTAAAGAACCTGGTCCGACTGGTAGCCATGACCGTAAACCAGACTCCCGTTAGCTGCCTCGATAGTGTTGGTCGCATTCCCAGCACTGGGCGGCACCAGAGAGCTGCGGCCCATTTGTAACCTGCCGAAACCACTAATCTCCGCATTTTGGTCTCGGTTAACACTTTCCCGAATGGCTCCTCCGAGGCGAAAAGTAGGATCCACTCTGCTTGCAGTAATCATCCCATTGTTAAGTAAATAGCTGTACGTCAATATTAAAAAGTAATATAAGCCAATTACTGGCGCCATTACACGCTTACAATCTGATTCACAGGACGGCAAAAACCTCCTACCAAAACACGAAAAGGAGCTTCAAAACGCATCTTTATAAATACTGGTTTAGTCCAATTAAAATTGACGCATGCGTTAGGCACCATTTTCACGTGTATTTTACGAAATTCCGGTAAATAGACCTCCTTCTTAACAATCACATTAAAGTTTGATTTGGCGTGACCTTTTCTTCAAGAGGTGGTCGACATTCTGTTCTTTCCCGCCGAATACTTTCGCGAACGGCACGGTTTCTCATTCCAGTCCTTCATTCATTCAGCATTTTTACGCTCCCCTGGGATTAGTAAACTTTAATTTGATGTGATGAAAGTTTATCCTATTTATTTGGACACCTCTTTTCTGCTTCTCATTCGAAGCGTCACACACCGTGGACATGCAGTCGGATCTTTACAAATGTAAAAGAGTCTATTGTATGTTACTAAAATAGTCACTGTATTTCGAGGGTTTCTAGTAGTCTCTGGGATAGTGCATGAAATGTATGTATTGTCCTCCGTTTTATTCCCGGATTTTTGTGAAAATTCACATATAATTCATAATGTCGTAAATAAAACCTGACTTAGTTTTCTTCTATCGCTGTTCTTTTTTCTTTCATGGTTATGTTCATGCATCCAATGTGTCCATAAACGGGTAAGAACTGGTAAAGGCTACAGCAACGACTGGTCATGTTTATATTTTTGTTATATTAATAAAAAGAGATGAGCATACAAACGCCACTGCAAAGTCGTATTTACCAGTTGAAGTAGGGTGACCAGATAATCCAAGATGCGTAACACAATGTCTACAGGCAGCTGCAGTTTTAGCGATAGCTCATCGCTGTCATAATTTATCGGGAAACCAAAGCACTCCCACACACCCTACCTGTATGATGATGGAGTGTGGCTTTTCCCTTATCAAACTGGAAATAACTTGCAAAGCATTAATTCACTGTTAATTGGCTGCAACCATGCCTATGCAGAAAATGCTTTTACGTCTATTTTTATAGCAAAGTTAGCTGGGCTAAAAAACTTTAAAGCAGAGATCACAGTGAGTAAAATGAATAAATCATAACCATAATAACCGCAGCTTGGCTACATGCACCAAACTGTGGATGCTAAACAAGACAGGTTGGCTTTATTCATAGAACCATTGCATCCCTAGTCCATACAATAACTTAGACATGTAGTAATTAAAATGAGCTCCTTGTGTTGTTTGATTAATAGGAACTAATCTGAAATTCTAGCTAGTTGCACTCATCAATGACAGTTTACTTAGCTTAGTTGCAATCATGAAATTATAGCTAGCTGCTGAATCCTTCTATTGTGGGTATTTCATTAGAGCCAGTCAGGAGCCGCTTATGTAGAATTCCAGTCAGTCATTACTGTATCCACGTAGGTTTCAACCAAGGCTGGAAACTACACAGATGTGTGCCCCATGTTGAATTAAACTGGTTCTTATATACTTTTCATATCCCTTTTCCAGATACTCATCACATGGGACATCCCAAGCATCATCTTTCCTGGATCAGTTGCCTCCATTTTGTTTTCTTACAAGCTTCAGGTATTCCGCATCCCTATGTGTCTCCACCACTATTTCCAGTCTTTTGGGGTCCAATTACTTCTCCGTCCCTATATGATAGGGTGACCAATCACTTCTTTTATTGGTTGAAACTTCTGGAAAACATAACTGAGGCAATACTGTCCTTACATCGTTCTTTGTATAGTTACGGCAAGAAGCCTAGAACCGTCAAAGGACATTATGGTGGTAAGCAATGAGCTCAAAACCAAGGTGTTTCTGGAATAATATGTCTAGTCTTCAGTAACAAGCCTTGGTACTTTCAGTTGGCTACATGTTGTGCAGTGCTGATTATATTTTGGCCTTCAACATAATGAAGCTACAGAGCAACTTGGGACACATTGGCCTGCATTGTCTTACAGGTTTCAAGGTTCTTTTTCTACCATGAACCTTCTCTACAGATTACATTATCTTCTGCATCTTTTAGTGTTATTCTAAGGATTATATTCTCTAAGTGATCTATAATATTCCATATTTTCTATGTATTGCCACAGTTATTACAGTATTTTTATAACTTTCCAATTTATCAAATTGTTTTTTATCTATAATCATAACTTTAATAAAAAATATTTTATGAATGGAATCATGTCTCCTTTCTCATAGTATAATGCACCTAAGTGCCTTTTTGAGTTATCAATACTGGGTCAAAATAAAGGAGAACTTGACTGCACAGGGTTTGTTTGAAATTACTGAAGGCATACATGAACCACGTGATTTCTTGACAGAGAGATCAATTAGTGCCGCAACTCTCCAGCTCTGGTTCTGAGCTTTTGTTGCTACGTTGATTGCCTGACATTCAGTCTATGTTTGGTTTCTGGAATGGAAAGTGATCTGTTCACACTTTTAACTTGGAATGCTGCATTAAACCTGGGAGCTATACAACAAAGCAGAATTTCCAAGATTGGAAACTGTCCAATAGGAGTAGTGGTAAATGACATTTCTTTTGGATTTTCCTTACATTTTGTTTAAGTTTTCAAGGGGGTATTCCATAAAGCAGGTTTGGGATTTATCCTGGGGGGGGGGGTCTTCAAACGTGGATTAACAAATCATCCGGATTTAATTGTTGACAATTTGACTAGATCCCGGATTTCTTGGTTTATCGAAACTCTACAGCAACCAATCCGTAAGCTCAAACATGGGGGATGTTCCATCGACACAGCAAAAGTGAAATCCCGGTTTATTTTGATAAATCTGGCTTACAGATATGAGACTTTGGTTCCATCATTGTGGCTAACAGGAACAGCTTGACAATGTGACCAAGCATGAATTTACACATTTACTTCAATTACAAAGAACATGTTATTAAAAATAAAGCATGTTAAGAAAATCATATATTGTTGCTGTCACTTCAAAACCGAATAGGTGTGTGAGTGTTTCATTATTGTATGTATATATACAGTCATATGAAAAAGTTTGGGAACCCCTCAGCCTGCATAATAAGTTACTCTACTTCCAAAAAAGATAACTGGTAAGTCTTTCATTTCCTAGGAACATCTGAGTAATGGGGTGTTTTCCGAACAAAGATTTTTAGTGAAGCAGTATTTAACTGTATGAAATCAAATGTGAAAAACTGGCTGTGCAAAAATTTGGATACCTTTGTAATTTTGCTGATTTGAATGCATGTAATTGCTCAATACTGATTACTTGCAACACCAAATCAGCTCGTTAAGCCTTGAACTTCATAGAGAGGTGTGTCCAATCATGGGAAAAGGAATTTAAGGTGGCTAATTGCAAGTTGTGCTTCTCTTTCAGATTTAGATTCAGAATACTTTATTAATCCCTGAGGAAATTATGTGGTTACAGTTGCTTCAGGACAGTAAGAAAGTAAAACAAGTTAAAATACCAATATTAAATAATACAATATATAACAAATTACAAATAGCTCTACCTGCAAATAGCTCTACTATACTACCCAAATTACTAATATGGTGTAAATACAGTTGCTGCAGTGTACACCTGTGCTTAGATGCAGGAGTTGTACAGAGAGAGCCACAGGCAGGAATGATTTCCTGTGTCGTTCAGTGGAGCATTTGGGTAATCTTAGAACATGCTCCTGTGACTGTCCAGCACGTCATGGAGTGGGTGGGAGGTATTGTCCAGCATTGTCCTGAACTTGGACAACCTCTCCAACACCACCTTTATAGGGTCCAGCTCCATCCCCACAACATTACTGGCCTTGCGGATCAGTTTGTTGAGTCTGTTGGCATCCGCTACCCTCAGCGTGCTGCCCCAGCATGCAATAGCACTGGCCACAACAGACTCATAGAAAATCCTGAGCATTGTCCTACAGATGTTAAAAGACCTCAACCGCCTCAGAAAATAGACGGCTCTGGCCCATTTTACGCAGTGCAGTTGCGTTTTTAACACAGGTCGTTCTGTCAGGTAATCTACAATCCAAGACACTAGAGAGGCATGGTAAGCGAACTGAAGGGGGTCCAGATGTGGTCTGACCATAGGACAGAGCTGGTCAAGGATGAGTCTTTCCATGGTCTTCATGATGTGGGAAGTCAGTGCCACAGGTCTGTAGTCCGTGGGAGCCACTAGGACATTGCGCCTTTGGTACAGGAATGAGGCATGATGTTTTCCACTGTACTGGGACCCTCTGCAGCCTCAGGCTCATCATAAAGAGTTTATGAAACACTCCACAAAGCTGGGGTGGCACAGGCCTTGAGGACGCAGGGACTCACCCCGTCTGGTCCAGGAGTCTTCTCATTTGTCTCAAAACTTGGTCGTACGTGAAAGTGACAGGTGGGAGAGGGGTGTCAGGTCTTTCACAGGAGGCTATGATACAAGGAGGAGAGAGGGAGAGAGAGTGGCGTGGCTGTGGATTGCAGGCTGACTGCAGATAAGTGAGAAGGGGGATCGGCATTAACTGCAGTCAAATCTGTTTAACAAATTCAACTCGTTGGCTCTGTCCTCACCGCCCTCAGCCCCTCTGCTGTTGGATGGCCTGAATCCAGTGATGTATTTCATGCCTCTCCATACCTCTCTCATGCTGTTCTGCTGGAGTTTCCACTCCAGCTTTCTCCTATAGTTGTCCTTAGCGCCTCTCACCTTGCCCCTCAATAATCCCTAAACCATTCTCACCTCTGTATTGCCCTCTCTGAAGGCCCTCTTCTTGTCATTGAGGAGGGCTTTCATGTCTTTAGTTATTCATGGCTTATCAAAACAAAATCAAATTGGCTTTTATTGTCAATTCCCTATATATTCATAACATACAAGGGAATCGAAATGCTGTTCCTCTCTCATCTTTGTAATACAGTATAAAAATTTGCATATTGCATATAATGGACAATTAGTGCGGATCTGGGTGGATTTGGTGTGAGGCCGAGGCATGATACATGCAGATAAGAGGTGGACGACCCCCTTGTGACTCACAGGACAAAATGGGGTTTATTAACTGAACTAAAATGGAAAAAAGAAAAGAAAAAAAAAAGAAACACTTACAAAACAAAGGACCATGAGGGGTCAAAAGTTAATGGGGATAAACAAAGACCAATTACAAAATGGGGCAGGTAAGCATATCCAACATATCAAACTTCACAAACATTCAACAATCAACGAACCACTAGCGAACTAAACAGCGGCAGGAACTTAAATACAGAGGGTAAGAAGACTAATAAGGGGCAGGTGAGGTTAATCAACAAGGCTGGGAAAACAGGTCACAGGTGAAACTAATAATTAACTAAATTATTAGTTCATTATTAGAACTAAAATTAAGAGCTAACCAAGAAATAGGGAATTGTATGTGTCCTTGGTATTAGCATACAGTGGATCTAAAATTCTCTCCCCCCTGGTGGGACAGGCCACATATTGTGTGAAGGTTGGAAGTGTATTGTCCAAGGTAACATGGTTGAAGTCAGCTATGAAGGCACTCGGGTGCTGAGTCTGTATCCAGGCTCAAAACAGTATTACATGCAGCTGTGGGGTTAGCTGAGGGAGGAACATAAACAGCCACCAAGATCACCTGGGTAAATTCCCCAAGTCCAGCAGCACTCAGTTCAATGTCCGGGCAACAAATCTGTTCTTTGATTGATATATGAGTAGGGTTACACCACCGGTTGTTGTCAAGAACAGCAAGCCCCCCTCCTTTCTGCCTACCTCTCGCGGAGCTGTCCGTATCAGCCGGAAGAGTGTGGAAGCCTTTAACAGATGCATTATCATCGGGAATATCCTGGTTCAGCCATAATTCCGTGAAGCACAACAGGCTACACTCCTGATACACCCTCTGACTCCGGGTTAGTGCTGTTAGTTCGTCCATCTTATTAGCTAGTGATCGCACAATCCCCATTATAATAGATGAAAGACACAACTTATACCTCCTCTTCGCGGTGTGTAGCTGCTGCGCCGTGTTCCATTCCACAATGAAATTGACTCTCCTCTGAAGAGTGACAGCATGGGATCCTCAAAGCAACTCTCAAAAGAACGGAAAACAAAGATTGTTCAGTATCATGGTTTAGGGGAAGGCTACAAAAAGCTATCTCAGAGGTTTAAACTGTCAGTTTCAAGTGTAAGGACTGTAATCAGGAAATAGAAGGCCACAGGCACAGTTGCTGTTAAACCCAGATCTGGCAGGCCAAGAAAAATACAGGAGCAGCATATGTGGAGGATTGTGAGAATGGTTACAGACAACCCACAGATCACCTTCAAAGACCTGCAAGAACATCTTGTTGCAGATGGTGTATCTGTACATCGATCTACTTATTCAGCGCAATTTGCACAAAGAACATCTGTATGGCAGGGTGATGAGAAAGAAGCCCTTTCTGCACTCACGCCACAAACAGTCATTTGCTGTATGCAAAAGCTATTATGTTAATTATTAGCTATTAACATTATTTGGCACAAATCACAAAATGTTTTGAAGCGGAAAAATAATCGGTGTGCATCGATGTCTGGGTACTGGACATCACAATTCTGTCATTAAAAACGCCCACTTTACTTCCGTAAAGATATTAAAGCCAGAAAACTGAATATGGAATATGAGGCTAACTTAACTGCGGCGACAGGTTCCTAGTCGTTTTCTCACTACACATTTGCTTCTGCTTTGTCCTGTTGTAAATCATTTAATTGTTTGTTAAACAGTGGCTCACCTTCTATTAAGTGTCATATGAACAGACACCTTTTTATTATTAGCTGTAAAACATAGAAACACGCTATTAAGTGGAGGCTATATAGACACAACAAATCTTTCATAATGAGTAGAAATATAAATACATAGCCCTACCACTTGACATGATGTTTTATATTTCATCTTGACTTGCTGCCACGTACGCTTTACTATTGCATTTGAAATCGGATCAGTTATTGTTAACATTAGGTTCACATTATGAGTAACGTACATTACAGTAATGGAACTTCAGGGAGCATTACATTACTTAGCAGCATATACTGTAATAGGTAACTTCTGAATTGTGTCGCATGTATTAGCCTCTGTAATTAACAGTATTTCAATTCTTTTCAGAAAACACGTCTAATACTCGGTCGTGAGATATTTTAGACCACGTTTTATGATCGTGAAAATGTACGTATGCATTTTCTCTGTCGTCAATATGTTGCCAACAAGCCTGCCTGCTTTTGTTGGCTGCAGTGGTATTGGACTTTCTTTACAGTGTTGATTTAAACTCCTCATAACCCTGCATAATTAGCATGCAGTCTTCCTCCGTGAAACATATGGAGATCGCGCTATGAGTCAAACGGTGCCTTGCGTTGCCGAACGTGCTCCATACATGTGAACGCGCACAAACTCCAATGCAGTTAACACCGATTTAACAAATCAACTTCTTAACTGGCGTCGTAGTACTGATTAGCCCCGATGGAATCAACATGATTTTGTTAACCTCGCGTTCGCAAATTACCTCGGGGTTAAGTCTGATTTGGTTAAACCCCCTTCGTAGTACAGGCCACAGCTCCTCTGCTGGTGTGAAATCCTCAGGCGGTCTTCTTTTTGGTAGCTAAAGTGACACATATTCAAAGAGCAACTACTATTTAAATAAATCGAACATTCCTTTATAGACTACTTACGACTTTGTAAAATGTTTTTGTATTTTATTTTTACTTGTCAAGTCTGTTTTTGCCTGTTGAGATTGAAAACGAACATGAAAATAAGACAAGATAAAATAACTGTAACCTACTGCTCGACTTAGCCCCATAGCTCTCAAAAATATCTAATTAGGGGAAGCAGGAGCAGGGAGATAGAGAAATCGGAGAACAAGGGATTTATTGAAGAGTAAGATACTCAGGAACATAGAACTACCACAAAACATGACCAGACTGGTGATACATACTTAAACGCAGACTTAAATACATAGAACTAATGACAGCAACTTGAAACAGCTGATCGCACGGGAATTCCACACGAGGTAACGCGAGGATGGGCCGAACGGGGCATGACACAGTGTGTGCAAAAACGGGTGACTGGTATTATGGATGGACGGATGGATAGACAGACAGACTGACAGAGTACGAAATTTAGGAAATAATACGATAAGCAGGTACAGAAAATGGATGGATGGAAAAATATTTCATGTTATTGCAATCCAATTGGAACCAAAAGAACTTATAATTGTCAGCAAGTTAGAATGAAACAGGCCTTAAAAACATAATTCAAAATTGTGAGTTATTAATCCCAACATTTATCTGACTGTAGATTTTAGCTAATGATTAGTATTCACTGTGGATGGATGGATGTATGGATGGATGGAATGGGGGGCATTGGAGATGTTTGTCCCCCCCCCCCCCCGGGACTTTTAACATAATCAACACTGACTTTTACATGTAATCAATGGTCTCTTCCCAGTGAGCAATGGTATTACTGGTTTAATAGATCTTACTACCGCAATAGAGATCGACTCATGCTTTTATACATGGTTGATTATTTCTCAAATGTTGCATGATATCGCTGAATGCATTACATGAATTAAACCATGTATCAAAGGATGAAGAGGAGGAGCCAAATCAGACTAGGGGAGACACGTAGAAAAGAAAAAAAAAAAACTTAGGCAATACATAAAGTTTGTAAAGATGTAAGGGCAAATCCGCGGTGGGTGATGTTTCAAATGAAAAGCTGAAAACAGGTGTTCAAATAAAAAGGATGCATTTTCATCAAATTCAA